>NC_143014.1:69411780-69780113 GCF_055824585.1 Amblyomma mixtum
AATAGACAAGACGACGCTACGAATTTTAGGTGGAAGTAACATCACCGATCACTCCATCGTATGGTTCCCGTCACACATGGGCAGCTTAGGGGGTGGCCTGCGGAATCTCAACGAGATCGCACACGAGGCGGCGCGAGGGCTCATCGGCCGCGTCCCTCTGGTTCACCCCGCTATCGAGTACAGGAATCAATTATTCACCTACAACGAGCTCACTAAGCACTTTTATCTAGGCAGACGAGCGTTTCCCCTCCCGGATAAGAAATTAACCCGCAGCCAGTCGGTCACGTTACGCTTACTCCAAACGAACTCATACCCCAACCCCTGGCGCATGAAGCACATCGACCCAGACTACGACGGACAACATGTGTGTGACCAGTGCAGTGAACGTGTAGACTTGACCCATATGCTGTGCGGTTGTGCATCAAGTGACGCCTACGCCCAGAAAAAGGAACATTGGGACAAAGTACTAAAAAGTGCTTCACTTCACGACCAGCTTCGGGCTGTCCAGGAGGCCCGCGCGGCGGCGGAGAGCTTCGGGCTCTCTGTGCCTACGTGGGAGCTGCCCTCTACACCCGGCGCCTAGCCGAGTGTCCTTCAGGACCCCTACTATGGGAAATAAAGTTTTACCACCACCACCACCATACTCTCTAACTTGAACATCACTAACTGCGGGGCGAAGGCCTTCTGCAAAAAAACAGCGCGAACAAACGGGGACAAGACGAAGAAAACACAGGAACAAGCGCTGTTCCTGTGTTTTCTTCGTCTTGTCCCCGTTTGTTCGCGCTGTTTTTTTGCATAATGTATCACCAACTCGCCCGCTTAACTATCCTGTCGAAGGCCTTCGCCTATGTCAGAGACTTCCTCTCTGCGCGTCAGGCACTCCTCCGGATCGAGGACGAGGAATACGGCCCGTACTCTATGGGTACACGAGGTACCCCACAGGGGGCGGTGTTATCACCGCTCCTTTTCAACATCGCCATGATGCACCTGCCCGGCCGACTGGCTCAGGTGGAGGGCATAAAACACGCACTCTACGCAGACGATATTACAATCTGGACCACCGAGGGGAGCCTTGGGGAGATGGAGGACCGCCTTCAGCAGGCCGCCTCCATAGTCGATGCATATGCTGCCGACTGTGGTCTCCAATGTGCTCCCGCCAAATCAGAGCTTCTACACGTCAGGAAAAATCACAAGGACAACACGTCTCTACACATATCTCTGTCGGGCGGTCCCATCAGAGAAGTCTCTCTACTATACTCTACTATAGCGAAACTCAAGAGCATAGGTGAACAGGTAGGACGCATGATCCATCGAGTTTCCAACAAGTGGGGTGGTCTGCGGGGCAGGGACGCGCTACGGCTCGCCCATGCCTTCGTGACCAGCCGGATCCTATACGCCGTGCCGTACTTACGCACCACCAAACAACAAGACGAGCGCATTGACGCCATCATCAGGAAGGCAACAAAGCGAGCATTGGACCTCCCGGTGGCTACCTCCAACGCCAAACTGAAGGCGTTGGGAGTGGTAAACTCCTATCAGGAGTTGCGGGAGGCCCACCTTGTGAACCAATATACGCGGCTATCGCAGACGGTTCCTGGGCGCCGCCTGCTAAACCGCTTACACATCCAACACACGTGCATACCAGAGGGGACGGAGAACATCCCGGTGCTGTGGCGCCACATGCTCTTGGTCACTCCGCTCCCACGTAACATGGACATGGCTTCACATGAAGGCAGACGACAAGCGCGGGTTCGCACGCTTGAGAGGCAGTATGGATGTAAAGAGGGCGTCTACTACGTGGACATCACAGGGCCGTCGCCCACGGGATTCTTCACGGCTGCCGTAGTCCACCGGGGAATGAATGTCGATGGGCTATCTTTTCGGGCCCCAAATTCAACACGAGCGGAGGAAGTCGCAATAGCTCTCGCTGCCGCCGATCCAAAATCGAGAACAGTTATCACAGACTCTCGCCGGGCCTGTGAACATTATCTTGCAGGCGAAATATCCCCTCTTGCCTCCCAAATTCTAAGACGCGCTCCCGCCGATCCAACTCGCACAAAAGTGATCTGGGCTCCTGACCACCAGGGTCTACGAGGCAATGAGGCCGCTGATGCGGCCGCCCGAGCGCTCACACACCGGGCTCCTTATCCTAGCTCTCCTGGCTCAGGAGCTCATAAACCGCTTCTGCGGTTCGGCGAAATCCTAATTCATTATTGCGACAGCCACCGTCTCTACCCAGTACCTGCCAAGGGGCTGAGTAAGGCGGAGGAGCGAACTCTGCGGCGCCTGCAGACAGGAACTCTTCTCTGTCCTGCCATAGCAAAACACTTCGATCCGAACACAGATGGGCGCTGCCCGCACTGTGGAGATATCTGCGATATCTTTCACATGGTGTGGGCATGTACTCAGAATCCTCACCTTCCCCCACCCGAGAGGCATGGGAGACTGCCCTCTCAACTGCTCCACACTGGAGTCTCAAAGGGCCCTAGTAAAGCGGGCGCGAGACTGGGCCTCGTCGTGCGGTGTCCCGGACTAAGGATACCGACCATGTAGCAGGGTTTTTTGACCCTCAAACTCTCTTTTCGTATTAAAGTTTTTCACCACCACCACCCGAGGTAACGCGACTGACGAAGTTCGCGAAACGCAACGGATGCGCGGCGGCTGAAACGGCCGCGCGGGTGACAAATTCAAAAGGGGTAGAGATATCTTTACTCCTTTCAGAACAAGTACCGACGCTGGCGCCAATTTCTCCTTCAGTTACGTTCATAGCGTTCGGCGGACCAGTTACGGCTTCAACCCACGGAGGTGTCTCCGGTGTCTCGAATTAGCCGGGACAGAAGTCGCTCGCGATTTCCTCCCCCTGTTCGTGCAGTGGTCAGTGAATTGCTATCTGTGTGAGCAACGACAAAATATTGAACAATAAAATGATTTGTGTTGTGTCGTAATGCTATGTTCTTTTGAGACACATAGCATTACCATCAACATTGTATCAATGTTGAAAATAAATTTTTGATTTGATTTGATTTGATATACTTCAGCCCACTCTTGGAGAACGTTGAGATGACTATAAGATTTCTGCCTGTGATGAAAGACTCCAGAGTTCCGTGTGAAGTTTTCGTGCTAATAGGACTGCTTAGCGTGTGGAAAAGCCGCATGATAGATTAACACGCGGAACCGCCGCGTTCAATGAGGTCACTGTTCAGAGAACAATGCATTTTATCGCAGGAAGGTATGTGTTGCTCAAGTACAACCTCCTGGCTGGTTGCCTTTTCTTGACGCGTGTGCCTTCCGGAATTTTGACGCGCGGAAGGAATGATGGTGGCGTGAAGGCGAATGCCGAGCTCGCTGAATTCGACCCGATTAAGTAAGGCACAAGGAGGGTCAGGGAGGTTCCTGATATTCCATGCAACAACAATGAACAGAAGCTTCGGAGATGCTTTGGTGTGCTGGTGTAGTACAGTGTACAAAGACATGAGAATGTGCGTCTGCATTGCGGAATAGTATGTGTGTACATAAAGTATTTCGTAGCTCGGTGGATTTGATTTGCATGCAATAAAGAAAAAAATTCGCAGAAGGTCGAGTAACCCAAGTTGTATGGCAGTTTTTTCTTTACTGCGTTAGCAGTATTGCCTTCTTTCTCAAAATAACCGTGGTGTGTGCGTGCGTGCGCGCGCTTTAGCGTGCGCCTGTGCACGTGCGTGCGTGTGCAGTCTCCACCCTTGATGCACACTATATGGTGGGCGCACATACGGAGACTCACGGCCAAAATGTATCATTACCCACCTTCGGGGTACACCTGTAGGAACACATTTAATACACATTGGAGCACTACACATAGAAACACATTTACTACACACAGCTAAAAATAAATCGCGTAGAAGAGGTATCAGTTTCCGAATTTTGTCGTTCCAAACCTGTTTTGAGGAATATGCCTTTGGCACGAGTTCGTAAATGACTTCGACTACCTCAATGAAACTTCAGTACATAGTTCATATCACGCTCCCTGAAATCCGAGTGCGCCAATGCTTTTTGCGTTTCGCTTCCATCAAAACGCGAGATAATAACTCGTCATATCTATACAAGTGTGCTTGTATAGAGTTCCTGACCTCTCCCCCCCCCCCCTATCCTTTCTGGCTCTCCCCTCACCTCATTCATTTCATTTCTCCAGTCTGTCTGCTATCCTTTTATTTCCGCTGTGCTTCCAGTAGCGATGGCAGATGCCAGGGCTAGCAAAAATCTTTCCTTCATTTTTATTCTTTTATTTTTGAATAAAACCACTACTACTAAGCTCGTCACCTGCAGCAGAGCGCAGATGGATGGATTAGACGATATGCGTACTACTAAGCTGGTCACCTGCAGCAGAGCGCAGATGGATGGATTAGACGATATGCGTCTCGGCGCTCCGAGAACTAAGTCCTCCATGTTGGTACGGTACAGAAAACGAAACCGCGGCCCGGCGTTGGGTTAAAACGGCTGCGCTTCGTTTGAAAAGTGGAATGACGATGCGCTCTTACGCTATGCGGTCCACTATGCAAAGAAACTACGATGCGTGCCAGAACTAGGTGCGTTCCAGCTTTTCGCTTTTCTATTTTTCCATTACTCTGTCCCAACGTTTTAGTAACAGCAAATGTCATGTGAGGTATCGTGTGTCAGCAAGCCATTCAGTGCACAGCTTGCGCTTTCTGCGCTGATTTTTCACAAAGCTTTCTAAGTGATTTGCGTTTACATTAAGATACGGACCACATCCTTTGTTGCCTCTGATCAAAATTAGAAGACGATTTAGTGCATTTATTAACTCTCCGGTTGGCCGTGAATATATACGCATACTTGAGCTACGTAATAGAGAAGGTAATTTTTTTGAGCGAGCCTACGCCTGTGTTCCTCAAGCGTGTATTCCAGTCGCGAAGAAGCACGTTCATTAATGTGCAGGTAAATCGCGGCCATGGGCACTCAGTGCGCTCCATCTAAAAACCTCGATTACTCATGCCGTGGCGTACTAAGCGCACTCGAAGAACCACACGCACATTACTGCTTTTGTTACGTGTTCAATTAAGTTTTTCCCGTGTTCGATTAGTTTTGGAAGGGCTAGCAATCTCTCTGGACTATGGGGTTGTTGCAAGATCCCACACATTGTTTTCTTAAAATGTCGTACGTGATCGCGCCCGCTATGCGCGTTAAGGCGTCTTTGTGAAGCAATTACATCCTACGTGTAAAAACTGAGTGCGAATGCTTTATTTTTTGAGGAATCCTATACATTCCATATCTCCGGCGGGGAAAGTCTGAAAAAAAAAAATAGCTGCTTTATTGTGAAGGCGGGACGCATTTCCAAGCTAGAAAGTACGAGCAACATTGTACCGAAAACTCTTCAGGTCATCAGATTTTATCGTTGTGGCAAGCTGCAACAGCTTGCTTCGCAACAAAGAAATTCGTGTAGGTTTGGGAGGAAGCGAATTAGGTGTCGGAGGCAACCGAACATGCGAATTTCACCCCCGCATACACAGCTTGACCAGCGTATCGAGTCCGTGTAGGCACCTACAGCTGTACGCTATTTCTCTAATCAAGCCGCCGCGGTGCTTATCTGAAAAAAAAAAAAACTGCGTCTTTGCTTACAATATTTTGAATTATATGGGCCCACTTTGCGCTTGTTAATATCGACTGACAGCATCGCAATACTCGATTGAACTGCGTCTTAAGCAAGACGCGGTTTCAACGAATTGCGGCGAAAACCAGCCGGCGTCGGGCTCTGAAACGGAGACGTTGAAAACCCCGGATGTGCATTGTACATTGCACTAAAGGAATCACATTACGCAGCTGGTCGAGGGTCCTGTGTGAATATACTGCAATGCACGAAGCTCCTGGCGTCGGCGCGAACGAAAGTTCACACTGTCACAGAAGTTTGTCAAGACATCTGTGCACTTAGCGCAAAATAACTGCTCGCTACCCCACCAGATGAAATCACGTCCACCTGGGAATAAAATAGCCGTGATAATGCGTGATGCTTGAACCGGTGCTTTAATGCGCGAATTAAAATGACAGTGGCGCAGAGTTTGACTTGCCAACACACTTCCCAGTGCCGATTCTGGCTATCATCAACACCAGACTTCAAGCGAAGGTCAGGACGCGGTAGGAGGAAGTTGGCGCTTACTGAAAGCACCTACATTTGGTAAAAGATCAACAGTGAAAACAACGCAGCAGCTGAAGCTTGCCTGTTGAAATTTCACACGCAAGATTCATGACAGCTATACCGATATCAAAAATGTACGCATAGCAAACGATGCACCAGCTCGACTAGCTCGCCCGAGCCAAGATGGAAACCGGAAGTTGTGGGCACGGTGTTGCCAGACCACCAAGCAATTTCGCATATCGTCTATTGCCACCATGCTCGACTTTTTTCTTTATTTTTTGTTTAACTGTGTTGTAAATTGTCATTAAAATTAGCCATTTTCTTTCAATACGGTTTTCTACACTTCTAACCTTACGTCACCATTCTGCTTTTGAGCCACCAATCTTCCAATCGCTTTTTGCTAACTTCCACCGCAGATTTATTTACATGACCATTGTTATCTCTAAAACCTAGGCCCTCAGGAAGAGTGACTGTGCCCGCATTGACATCCGGATAGATACCATCAAATTTGAGTATGAGGTGTTCAATTGTTTCTGCTGGTCTACCACACACAGCACATGGGTCATCTTCTTCGTTAACTTTTTTTTTGTAGCTGCGCGTTCTAAGGCACCTGACCTAGCTTCAAAGAGTAGGGCACTGCCTCTTTTTCATAGGGTGTCTCGATGGGCGCGCCCGCGCTTAGGGTGAGGACAGCTGCGTCGTCTGCTATGGCGGCCGCCATTCTCGCGCCCGCGGCATGCAGGTTTCGTTCTTGAGGGGGGAGGGCTGCTCGCTTCTCGCTTGCTGCAGGCGCTTAAAATAAAAAAATAAGGAGTATTGCGGTGCGCTTTTGTATTACATGAGAATAGAATACTAAATTTTGTTGGAGAGCCTTCTGCTTTTAAAAACGGGACAAGCAGCCAACGTCAAGGCGTGGACGGTTACAAGGAAAGCGGGTATGCAAGATATGCGTCAATTATGTCAGTGAAGCTTCTCTAGAATCTATTGATATAGTTCAAAACCGACCTCTTATGCATTGGCCCCGTTGGTTCGTCGAAACAGCACTCCACCCCAACATACATTTGCGTCGTCAGCTAGCTTACTCGCGTCAGGCGACCATCCTCCTAGAGAAGCAGCGGAAAAACATATTCATGAAAACGTTTACTTACCGGCCCGTTGGTGTTGTCCTTCATATGCATGTTTAATCTCCGGGCGAACAAAACGCTTGAAAAATGCCACAATCCACTGCGTGAGGGGGGAGCTTGAAAATTTATTTTAGATCACACCTTCCTCAATTGAAAGCATTTAATTATGTTCACTTCTTTTGTAGTTAATTTCAAACTACCAAGTTTGTTAGAATTGCTGAAACACATCGGGTGATTTATGTCCAAGCTTGTTTGGCATTATTTTAAAAATGTTTAGCTATGAATGTCCCAATACAAGTGAGTGCAATGGATGGGTAAGAAAACTGAGCAGACGCGGCCAATGACACAGCGTCTTGGTTACGCACGTTTTGAAGAAACAAAGATTATCAGCAACGGTAATAAAAAGCACTCGCCTGTTCGTCTGGGTATACCTAGATGAACATAAACTGCTACCCAAGCAAACATGAAATTATTTATTCAGTGGTTATGAAAACACACAATAAAGTTACCAACATTTCTGTTTATGGGAACGTGAGCATTATTGCACTTTTTCAAAGTAGACATCTATCTTAAATATATGTCTGTAATTGAAAAAACAGTTGTGATTGCATATATACATACGAAGTCTGTTAGAAAGCTATCCGACCTTTGGCCGAAGAAAAAAAAAGGCATAACTGGAGCGTTGGAAACCCAATCACCCTCTATTTAGTCTACTTGGAACTCCACACACTTCTCACAGCGGTGCTGCCATTGTTGGAAGCATTCCGAAAAGGCCTCTTTCGGAATGGAGTTTAGCTCAGCTGTCATTGCAGCAATAATGTCCTCTCTTGTCTGAAATCGCGCTCCTTTCAATGGCCTCTTGATTTTGGGAAACAGCCAGAAGTCGTAGGGGGCCATATCAGGAGAGTAAGGAGCCTGTTGAACTACAGGATTCTGGTTTTTCGCCAAAAAAGTCTGAATCAAGGGCGAGGAGTGGTGCAGGAGCATTTAATGATGGATGCGCCAATTTCCCGTTGACCTCAAATTCGGACTCTTGCGCCGCACAGCATCGCGTAGGTGACGGAGGACACCCCTGTAGTACTTTATGGCCATTGTTTAAATCTGTGGTGCGTACTCGTGGTGTACCACACAGCGGGAGTCAAAGAAAGCAGTCAGCATCACTTTGACGTTGCTGCGCACTTGGCAGGCCTTTCTTGGTCTTCGTGACGTGGAATGCTTCCACTGTGACGACTGGGATTTGGTTTCCGGGTCGTACCCGTACACCCAAGACTCGTCACCAGTGATTACGGTGTTCATGAAGTCGGGGTCACTGTTTGTGGAATCCAGCATTTCATGTGAGACTTCAACACGAAGCTGCTTTTGCTCCACCGTGAGCAGCTTTGGCACGAATTTCGCCGCAATTCTCTTCGTGGCCGAATTCTAGGTGATAATGGAATGTGCAGAAAAAGTGGTGATCCCCACCTCTTCCGCAATTTATCGGATAGTCACACGATGGTCCCGCATCACCACGGCATTCACTTCGGCAATGACCTGGTCATTTCGGCATGTTGATGGCCGACCGGAGCGTGACTCGCTCTCCACCGATGTGCGGCCGTCTTTAAACCAATTGTACCGATGCTTAATCTGTGTGCTGCTCATAGCATTGTCACCGAAAGCTGTCTGAATATTCCGAATGGTGCACTTGGCTGTCGCCCAGTTTCTGGCAAAATTTGATGCAGTAGCGCTGCTCCAGTCGCTCCGCCATTTTCCTTGCAATAAAAAACCGACGAGAGCACTGCGCACTACCTCACTCAAACGCTGCGTCCCAGCGACTGACGCTATCGGCAGGCGGGAATAAATTGCATGCACACGAAGGTTCAAGGTCGGCTGATGCAGGCGCTCTTGTTTCATATCCATCAGGTGTTCGCAAAAAAAAAAATAAGGTCGGATACTTTTCTAACAGACCTCGTAGATGCAGAATTCAGGCTTCGAAGCAAAACTTTCGCGGAACTTCACATTCCGGCTTGGTTATGCAAGGCTGACTCCAGCACAAGTTTTGCTTCCGTGGCCACTAGAATGTGGGCTCAAAATTTGGCGAAGATGAATTCGAAGCCTCACTCTGGCATACGCAGCAGTCAACATTTTTCTTATTCGCTCTTTGTGAGCCATGCAAGTCTTCACAGAGGGCTTGTCTATCTCTTCAAGATATGCGATCAAAGAACGAAGTGGCGACCTCAGTCTGCACATAACTTATTCTGTTAATCTCATTTACTGACCTAATGCGACGTCGTTGGACGAAGCATCGGGATAACAGGCAGCGCAGGCTACCCAACGCAGCATACCTGTCAAAAACTCAAAAAATCGTTAGTAAATTAATCCGTATTGGTTCATTGCCACAGCTTATGGGCCCTTGCTTGTTCTCGTGCTTTGTGCCTTGATTCGTGCCGGCCGCGGTTCGCTGATGAGCGCCTCGTAAAGGCAATTATTTTTAACGTTTGGTACACATTCACGAGCGAAAATATTGTGTCATGCAATCTCGGATGCAAACAGGCAAGCGACAGCCAATGGCCGGTCGGCACTGAAGCGTGCCTTTTTTTTTACGCCGAGCAAGACGAATAGTGCGGAAATGAAATCTGACCAATACAAATGCTGTACTACACTTAGTTGACTAAACGCAAAAGCGGTAAATCTTAACAAAAACAGCACTGAACCAACATGCGGCACTTACACTACAGACACATGAGGAGTTCGTCGGTTGCCATTTGTCACGCTTGACCCGGACCAGCCACAGAAGCCTTCTTTTCGGGTCTCTTGGAAAATGGAACATCCTCCAACCATTTTTCGCATGGTCGGAACACTGAGGAACACATCCAGGCATTGCGCGGCGAAGAAAGCCGCGCTAACTCAGGCACGCAGCAGTGACGCCGGCACGACAGCAGAGCGGCGAGGTCGACGCGGGCAACACAATGGCGGAGGGAGCGCGCGAAAACAGGTTTAGGCGGCGCCGAGAGGTTCAAATGGTGACTTCACCCTAAGCGGGGCTATAGCGGGGCCGCGTGCATCGAGGCACCCTACTTTTTCACAGACTAGCACTCCCCCACGCGGCAAAGGCAGTCCTGATCTCCGTGATGGTCAGTGCTAGCGGCGGTGGCTTTCAGCTGCGGTTTTCTGTAGCTGTGTGTGATATTTAATCTTTGTGAGCTATTCTAGCTTGATTTAGCAGCCTGGTTAACACGACAGCTCCCTCAGTGGCAACGGCAACCGTTGCGTAGACGAGGGCGTTTTCGTGCAGGTATTTTTGTGATAACAGTCCGGAGTGGACTAGTTAATGAATCGTAAACGGAAAACAGTTTGTAGAAGCAGCACAGAATAGAGACGACACATGCTTGTGCCGTCTCTTTCTTGAGCTGTTTCTTTGCACTGTTTTTCATCATGCTTAGGATACTTGTCTCAGATGTGCAATGCCCATAGATGTTTTAATCATGATCCTGTCGCTTACCATGGTTAGCGCAGCGTGACAGTGAGCGGCCCTCGTTTGTGTCCAAGTCACTGTCCCATCGGTAGCATATATCTACCGCATGCCTTTTTCTTATATCTTGAAATTAAAAGATGTGGTTTCGCCGTTCACCTTGAAGGATGCCGTATATTATTGAAAAAATCGTTTGCAGTAACAATACACATATACGTAAATTGAGCTCCTTTTAAAAACTTAAGTATGCTGCTTTACATAATGGACACCACACCGATTTCTTTTAAAACATTGAATTCTACAAAAATAATTGGCTTCCATGGGCCCCGGAGCTATAACTGGTAAGGAATGTCCAAGCTCCGTGTTTCGTTCGGGCATAACTCTCCCCTGCGCTGTTAAGGAGGCGGTCCACCGTAACGAGATATTAGAGAGTTATAGCATAGCGTCATCCGCTACCGTGATCCGCTTCTTCGGGGCACCACTCCGTACGCGCTGATTGATCCCGACGCGGCAGTTGCGCACGCAGCTGAAGGGCACGTGGCGCCATCTGGCCACCCTCAGGGAGTTCTGCGCACGCGCAGTGGCGCCTCGCGGAGGTAGATCACGGGAGCGGATCGCGGATCATACTCGCGTTAGGCCCGCTGCCATGAAATCATGCCATCGCCATCCGTCATGTCGTTCTGTATTCACGTAACGCAATTATCTAATAGCGTAGCGTGTAGACTGCTTGTAAATAAAACAGACTGCGCGGATAAAATAGTTTTGAGGTTTGCAGCGTTAAAATGCACAGCAGCACATTTCTTGGTTATGTTGACGCAATAAACATGCGTAGTGTGTTTAGAAGCCATACATTGTATTTTATCATTTGATTACCTTAGCTCCAATGTATGCACCACCACATCTATGCAGGTAAAAATGGGTGAAAAGACTTGGGGGGCCTTCTTAACAACATTGTTAAAGAAGAAAATGCGATAGCATTTGGCAGTTAGCCCACCCCCAAAATATTCTAAAGGAGCCCCAAATTTTGGAAGTAGGTCTAACCCAGAACATGGTCTAGATGAATTAGTGGGGACTAGAGGTGTATTAAGGTAGGTCAATGGGGATTGGTGGCTGGTTTGAGTTGTATTAGTGGGGACTAGGGGGCGAAGAAAGGTGGATTAATGGGATTAGTGGGTGGATTAATGTGGAAGAGTTGGGAGGGTTAGTATAATCTCATATGGTAATCCAATGGAGAGTACTCGAACATTCGAGTCCTCAGACTCAAATTTGGCGGTGTTGATGACGTCATGACCCTCTCGACCAATCAGGAAATTTTGTTACGGAGAAGCCTGGTGGTTTTTGCAAGTCAACAACCTAAATGCTATCGCATTAAAATAATGTATTGATATAAAATATAAATTTCCGTTAATGATGATCGACAGGAGTATAAGGGAGTGTGTCGGACGCTAAAGCTAGCTGCGACTGGTTACGGCAATCGCATTGCGTGCTGTAGATAGGGTTTTATGCCCCGAAGTTGTGCATTGGACATGAGGATATAATAGTGGAGGGCTTGGGATGAATTTCAGCTACCATCCGCTCTTTATCTGGCAGTTATGTCACCCAGTGCACGTGCGTTTTTGTTCTCATAACCCGCAACCCCGAGCTCGGCAACAGAACGCTTCAGCTACTGTGCTACATAGCGGGCAATTCTAACCTTCGTTAAATATAAAGGTGGGAATATGCACTTTCCTTCGCTCGACTTTTTATTTATGTTTAGCCAACTTGGCAGATTCTGTGATAGGCGGGCCAGGACATTCCCATGTTAGCCATCGCATTCACTTTCTTCAAGCTCTTTCGTCTTTATCCCATAGCGCGAAGCGGAAGTTATCAGTGACTCCGATGTGCCCCGAAAAAAAAAAAACACCTTAAGCAGTTAACAACGAGTCAGAAATCCCATTACTAAGCGAATGCTATGAAGCTATCGAGGAATAGAGATCATTCAGTAGTCCGACATATTGCACGGATGGTAGTAGCGTCTAAAGGCCGTGAAACACGAGACTACTGTCAGTTGTGTGCTTATAATCTGTGTTTTTTCAAATAAACTTTCAGTTGTTAGTAGCGCTTGTCCTTGTCTTCCTTCTCTGTTCTTGTTCCTAGTCGCAGCGCAGGTGAAATTTGGGAGACTACTGTCGTGACAGCTGTGTTTCATGGCTCGGTGAGCTTAACATGCGAGCTTAACATTTTGGGAAGCGGTGATTGACTGAATGGAATCAGTTAACATTCCACTCACTGGCGTTAGGCTGTTCACTTCCATCCGGTAAAAACGAACGAAGTCATTCTCTAGTGTCAGCCTATTTCTTGAGATCACCGTAACGAGTACACGAGCTTTGAGATAGCCGCTGAGAAAATTGCGACTCAAGTCGCCTATTTACGCGCCGGGCTGTTCTTCGTTTTCTTTCCCGAGGCCTCCAGATAAGGGCTGTCAGCCTCGGCGCGCCCGGGATACGGCACGCTGGCATCGGCCCCTTGCGTCACTCCTCTGGAGCGTCCAACGCGCTTGCTTGCCAACCTTCAACTTTGCGACGTGAACAAATGTCGCTAAGCAAGGAACTGAGAAACAAAATGAAAATAATCTAGGAGGGGCGTTCATTTGGGCTTTGCCTTTTAGGCTGTAACTTTTTTTCATTCTATGTACAGCAATGAAACTGAAACACGTTCCGCGTTAAATGAAATGAAAGCCTAGAATGTACAACCTCGGTAAAGAGTCTTGAGGCCACATAAACTGCTTTTGAACCGTATAGTGGAGCACTTACAGCTCCTCTGAAGATCAAAGTGACTTGAAAAGTGAAGACGAGGCTTCTCCTCACCCTGGCAGAGATAAAGAGCTTGAGAGGGGGGGGGGGGCATAAGGGCTTCACTGTAGCTGAAAGCCAGACTATGTGGCTTTTAAAGACTTTTCACCAAGGCTGTACGTCTTCTGAGGAGCACATTACATCCCGGTCTAATCCTTTTTTCTTTCGCCGCCGGTGCACTTTCGCCACCTAGAGGAATTGGGGCATTTGTTTGGTCTCGTTCGCACTGCAGCCCGGCTCTCGCGGCATCGGACTTGCGACTGTTTCCCCAACACGAAAAAGCTTCTGTAGGATACGTGCTTTGCATCCAACAAGTTACTCAGAAGTTTTGCTGTAATGTTACCTTTTTGTTTTTGGTCAAACGTTGATACACGTTTGTAAAACGTAGCTAAGCATTGGAATAACATTTTCCTAAGTTTGATTGAACTTTTAAACAACATGTGTGAAACTTTGCTAAAATGGCCAAAGTAACCCTGCAAGACTAGATCCGCCAACTGTGGTACGCCACAAATTCCTGGAAATCAACACTTTACAAGGAGCATGGGACGGCGAGGTCGACACGCACGATAAAAACCACGAATAATACATGCGACTCACACACTCACCTTATAACGAATAGCATGACCTCAAGCTTACGTAGCCATTTCTGAAGGGCGCCATTAGTGATATTGGTGGATGGGTTACATGCAAAGATTATGGTTTATGGGGTTTAAATCCGAAAGCTATTCAGTCTGTGAGGGACACCGTAGTGAAGGACTCCGAAAATTTCGACCCCCTGGGGTTATTTAACGTGCGCTGACGTCGCAGAGTACACGGCCCTCTAGAATTTCGCCTGTATCGAAATTCGACCGCCGCTAACGGGATCAAACCTGCGTCTATCGGGTCCACAGCCGAGTGCCATAACCACTGAGCCACTGCGGTGGCACATAGGAATATGGATGATGTGCTAACACAGATGCGTCTTAATCTATATATCTTTTCAGCTTCAATTGTTTTGTGGGTTTATGGGAGTTTAACGCCCCAAAGCGACTGAGACTATGAGGGATACCGTAGTGAAGGGCTCCGGAAATTTCGACCACCTGGGGTTCTTTAGAGTGCACTGACATCGCACAGTACACGGGCCTCTAGCATTTCGCCTTAATCGAAATGCGTCAGCCGCGGACGGGATCGAGCCCACATATTTCGGGTCAGGAGCCGAGCACCATAACCCCGAACCATCGTGGCGACCTGTAATAGGAACGTTAGAATAACATAAGAATTCTTATTGTTTTAAAGTTATGATTCTAACACTCAAATAACATTTCGAAAACAACATTAAAGTAACTTTAGTTTGAACATTAAACTAGTGTTCGCCACGCAACATGCAATGCCCTGCACGCAACATGCACGCAATATGCTCTTATCAGCGCTGTCAGCCGCTGATAAGAGCGGCGGCCGTTCACTTCGCCACGATCAGCGAGCACGCTCCGTTTGATCGAAACGCCGTTGGGAGCGCTGCGATATGGTAGCGCACGAGCGCAGTCACGTGGTATTTTTTCACATTTCGCGGGCTTTCTTTAGATGCCGGAAAAAAGGACCCCGTAGGAGATACCATGCTAGAATAAACTAGATCGGTTGATTCTAAACCTGATCTACAACCTAACGTAACACTCTTGGCACTAAAATGAACATTTGGAAATTTGCATAATTAATCTTCGTTAATTAACTAATTAAGCGTAATAAAAATATTCTGAGGAGCGCCACATGATCGCGAACAATGTATCGTTGGTTTCAGCGGGCTGCGGTTTACCGCTTTTTTTAAATCCCTGGTTCAAGTTACGTGAAACACCCTGTATACCCCTCATTTCAAATGTGCGCTGCGCACGGCTGCGGCGAAAGGTCAAACGGTGGCGAGGATGGCTGCCTCTTCTATGGCCGCCGCCGCCGCTCACGCGTTCTCGCAACGCCTTGCGAAAGAACCTTCTCCTCTTGGGACGGCGGCGGCGACTGCGCGGTAGCGGCGAAGGGTAAAACGGTGGCGAGGAGGAGCGGTCAGACGACAGAGCCAGCGCGCGGCGGCGACGACGGCTGCGGCAGCAGCGGCCACCTGCGCACCGCATGACGTCACTGTAGTGTGACTCACGCGAAGCGCGGTGTTGACGAGCCTAGTGAAGCTTTTCGCTTAAAAAATCAGCTCGGTTTTCCGAACGTAAACTGCGTAGACGAGGGAGGATTATTAGTTCTTGTTCTGGGGTTGAAGCTACGACCGACACCTTATTAAAGTACTCGCTTTTCCAACTGAGTTAAACAACAGAGCGGCGTCTGACAGCCAAAGTTCGATTTGTCGATTCCATTCCAGTTGGTTTATGCTCGAACATTGGCTCGAGTAAAAATCACGTGTCGAGTAAAAGTGTTGCATGTGAAATGAAGTGAATTAAACCATTGAGTATACAAGTTGAGCGGAAATCCTTTAGCTAGAGGAAATTTCATAGCTGGTCCCGCCCGCGGCGGCCGCGTTTCGATGGAGGCGGAACGCAAAAGAAGCCCGTGTGCTGTGCGATGTCAGTGCACGTTAAAGATCCCTAGGTGGTCGAAATTATTCCGGAGACCTCCACTACGGCACCTCTTTCTCTCTTCTTTCACTCCCACCTTCCTCCCTTCCCTTAAGGCGCGGTTCAGGTGTCCGCCGAGATATGTGAGACAGATACTGCTCCATTTCCTTTCCTCAAAAACCAATTTGCCAATTTACCTGGTGCCTTATCGGGTAGGATACCAGGAACCCACACCCGGTCCCAAGTAGCACGAGCTGAGATTTAAGACGTCTTCAAAGCAACTATTCAAAACGAAAGAAACGACTATAAAAGTGCATGGAAAATTCGTTTTCAGCTGGTTAATGTCTTAAATAAGTCATTTAGCTCGTCTTATGTCCGAATCAAAAGAGGTTTCTGAATCCGTCTTCTAGGCTTAGTCAAAAAACTTAAAGTGGTCTACAGAATACCTCTTCTAAACGTCCCGAAGAAAGTATAGAAATGAGCGACAGGAAGACCTTTTCTACACGAATGCAGGTAATTTGGAAGATGTTTGCAGTTCAATTTGCTGCCCCCATTTTGTTCCCGCGAATTTCGTTCAGCAAAAGAGGAGATAGAGCCCTGTGGGTCCACATCAAGCATGGTTTGGTTTGGTTTATTGGGGTTTAACGTCCCAAAACGACTCAGGCTATGAGAGACGCCGTAGTGAAGGGCTCCGGAAATTTCGACCACCTGGGGTTCTTTAACGTGCATTGACATCGCACAGTACACGGGCCTCTAGAATTTCGCCTCCATCGAAATTCGACCGCCGCGGCCGGGATCGAACCCGCGTCTTTCGGGTCAGCAGCCGAGCGCCTTAACCACTGAGCCACTGCGGCGGGGCAACATCAAGCATGCGCACTGCGCGACACCCCTGCTGTATGCTATAAGCTTGATGACGGCGTCGACTGCTGCTATTCCACGTAAATGAAGAGAACTAATATGAAAACAACGATCTTTATTATGATGAATAAAAGATCTTATCCAACACAAACGGCAGAAGCAGCACCTCAGCTGGTTGCACTAAATGGGGTAGTGGAGAAAAAAGAGCATACCTGAAATAAATCGTATCACCAGCGTCTGATGCAGACGAATAGAGCATCAGAAAAACAAAAAAAGCAGCATTACGACACAAGCAGCTAAGAACCCATTCGGAACCTCCTGAGATGTGCTACTTTACTTAGTCGCGGTGACAAGCACATGCAGGACCGCGCTTCTTATGTCGCGTCACATTCGTTATATGGTGGGTGGCTCAAGAAAAAATAAAAATGGCCCTGACGCGCACCGCCTATGGCGTAACAGCCTAAACCAATTTATGATAAATAACGAGGCAACATATCGTGAACTTTCCCGCCTCCTTGCACAGACTGCTTAGCGCACCGTTGTTCTTTCAACCCGCAATAGCATCTACAAGCCGCAAAGTTATCGACCGATAGGCTGTAAACGCGCGCAAGGAAATGCGTCGATATGGTTTTGACTCAGATGTTGAAGAGGTGCCTCCGGGGCCACGCACCACACCCAGTAATGTCTGCTGCAGTTGGCTGGTGACCTCATCTGCTGCAGCGACAGCAGCCCTCGGAAACATTAGAGAGTCGCTGCGGCCAATCCAGGAACCACGTTCCACCACTCGAGTCACCACCACCAGCTTCGCCCAAATAGCAGCAGAGCGCAGAGGCTAAGTCCAGTGAGACGCTGCAGCTGCAGCTCCAACAGCTCCAGGGAAGAGGATGTGAGCGACGATCGAGGCGTACATAGAGGTAGCCACAGTTCCCTGAGGTCGGTGGGCAGCACTGGTAAATGTTATACACTCAGAGGCACGCGGACTGGAACGGTGGAAACGCCACGCGAGCAGGGGAAGATAGCTGAGGAACCACTACACAGGGATGGTGCGAACAGGTGCGCGTCCTCGATGGTCGCTGCACGGCGGGGAAGTCGAACAGCGACCGAGAATGCGTTGGATACCACCGTGTAGCGGTGGCGCGAAGGGAAAAATACACGATATCCTCCTTGCAGCGAGAAAACCGCACGAAGGACAAAGGAACCACCGGTGTAACCTTGCTATAGCATACAGGCAGCGATGCGGATAGGGATACAGACACGCGAAGGTTCGCGCGAATACCGTCGCAGGACAAGTACCGGGCGACGATGGGAAGTCCACAGGGTACTCACGCTGTTGGAGACGGAGGGACCCTTTTTGCCTGACTCGTTCAGCCCCGCATGTCCCGGCTCCGGAGGACGATGTATAACCTAGTTATGGAGGAAACTGTACAGTAGGTTTATTTGTACATATTTACAGTCGAGATAGTAGTGTCTCAGTAACAAAGCAACATTCCTGTAAATACCCTTCGTATCCCCCAGATCCCTGTCTGGGCAATAAAGTTCGGAGAACGATGCCCAATCAGGTGGGCAGTTGTGGGCGCACACTGGTATTACCACCCACGGCAGGGGGCGTTGCTGGCGCTCTGTCACAGCTCGGTCGATGGAAAGGGGAAAAGACCGTCATCGAACACTGTCGTGTCAATTTCACCACTGCGGCCAGTTCGGTGCCTCCGTGGGAAAGGAATTGCACGTCGTTTCCAAGCAGCTGAATAAACGGCCTTGTACTTCCCCGGCTGATGTGCGAAACGCGGGACTTATGTCGAGGTTGCAGCCGTCTTTCAATTAACAGCAACAGCTTGACCCTCGTAGCATCACGCCGTCCGGCGACCCGAGGGCAGACTCGGTAACTTGACGCCGGCGCCGTCGCCTCTGCTTCCGCCGCTGCCGCCGTCGCCGTCATCTCTGCTTCCGCCGCTGCCACCGTCGCCGCTGCTTCCGTCGCTGCTTCCGCCGCTGCTGCCGCCGCCGCCGCCAGTCCTCGCCGTATCTTTGTTGCATGGTGACTCATGTCCGCTAGGAATGCCTTCCAGTTCCGTGTTCGCCGATCTTAACAACGCATCGGTGGCGCGAAGAACAGGGTGAGCGCACGAATGGGCACAAACAATGGCCGCCTTGGGGAGAAGCCGAACCAGCGACGAGGGATCCGCTGCTGAAACTGGCAGAGTTGCGGCAAGGTTTATGTGTGAACACAGGCGCCCCCAAAGGTAGCACCACGATGATGACCCTGTACATCATAATAAATCAAGCTGAATCAGGCTTGGTGCAGGAATTCTGAAAAGCGCGCGCTCAGTTTCAAGCGTGCATCGTGGAGGCCGCAAAGATGGCGGGGCCGCCGCCTACCAGCGTCGAGACAGGCAACAGCCCACTGGGAAAAACGCCGAGCCGAAACAGACCGCCAGAATTATATGCGCCTTTCTGAAGAAACCTCTGTCGTCTGTTATCTGTCTTAAAGAGGGCAGTGATAGAACCTGTCTTCAACCCCGCGCACCACATACCCAAAAAGCCTGCCAAAATTGGATGCTTCTCCGCCAAAACTTCTGTCGTCTATAAGATGTCTTAAATAAGGCAGAAATAGAACCAGCCTTCTGCCTCGTATCCATACCGACGCCAAAAAGCCCGCCAAAATAAGATGCCTCTCCCGCCAATGCTTAAATCGCCTTTAAGACGCCTTTGAGAGGGCAGAGACAGGACACGTCTTCTGAAATCCTCTTTTAAGCTTAGACAGATCGAATCTGAAGATAAAAGACGTCTTGACAGCGCTTATTTTAGTCGAAAATCTCTTTTATCCGTTTTATCTCTAAAATAAACGTTTTGAAGACCGTGCGTGCTACCTGGGGTGCAGCACACGTGTAGGCTTAACTAGACGCGTTAACACGCGCAAAGCCGCCAGCGAGGTCTCTGTACCTCACCCGCAATTACGAGCCCGTTCCCAACTAGATTCCCGGTTCTTCATTCGTTTCACCGTTAATAGAGGTGAGATCAAGTTTATTACGCATAGAGCATATAGCGTGAATCTGCTTGTTAACCATGGATAGCAGAAAAAGTATCGTTCTTCAGGGCGGCACTGGCGTACTTTGTTTGATGTAATCGTCATGGCCGTTGTAATCATCACGAGCAGCAGCCAGATTATGTCCACTGCTAGGCAAAGGCCTCCCCCCCCCCCCTTCTCCAATTCGCCCATTTCGGGACAGCAAATACCCTGATCACATCCGTCGCTATGGACAAGGGTGGGGCTGGTTGGTGAATACTATTAAGGTTAGGTTGCACGCATCACAAATACATTTGAAGGTGAATGGAAGAAATGAAACTCAGGAGGGCGCATCCGGCAATAACCTTGAAGCATAGACATAAAAATCTATATCTATATGTTTTATCTATTTGTTCCATCCTCTGTACCACTCCTGCAATGTCCCAATTCATGGGATAGCAGTATTTGTAAATAAATAAAAAAGTAAAAAGGGGACAGTTGTTCCCCCACGTGATGCCTGTGCGGTAATATCTATGCGCGGACTAGCACGGGTAAACTAATAGACCAACGTGCTTGCTGTAGATGCCCGCGCCGTGGGCCGCGCCATAGAGTTTCTTAATATTGTGACGAAGACGACGAAGCTGGCAGTGACGCGGGACGGCGCGCTCGCGCTAGGCCAGCGGCCATTAAAATCATCTCTTATCCATCGTTCACTAGCCTCATTCTTCGGCTGGCCGCCACGTAACATTTGGTGTGGGGTGCTGGGGTCCCTTCATCGCCATCCTGGTCCCGGAGCTTCGGTGTTCTGCGCCTGCCGTGGACGTCGGCCGTGAGTGCCTGGTGCGCGCCGCCCGGCCATGCCCCAGCCCGCCCGACCTGAACCGACCTTGCCGCTCACCCCCACCCGGACCACAAGACACGACGACCCAAGACCGGACAGACCCGAGACCCGACCGACCCAAGACCCACACGTGGAGACACCGCCCCCCTGCCCCTGCCGTACGGTGCGTCCACGGACCTCGGCCGTCAGCTCCTGGCACCCTCAGGCCTGGATGCTTCGTGGACCGGGACTCATCCTTCGATCATCTCATCCACTGTGGCGGCCAGCACCACCACTTTCTCCTTTCCGTCCCACCATCCTCTGAAGCTCATCACCATTTTGCGCGTCTCTGTCACCGGTCGGGACGATCGCTCGGTGGCCCCGGGAAGTGTGACGAAGACGACGAAGCTGGCAGTGACGCGGGACGGCGCGCTCGCGCTAGGCCAGCGGCCATTAAAATCATCTCTTATCCATCGTTCACTACGCCTCATTCTTCGGCTGGCCGCCACGTTACAATATAACCAATATAACTAGAGGGAAAGCTGTGTGCGCTACATTTTGTCCACCATGGAGAGACTGATTGATTGAAACCACGTTTATTCCACATTAGAATACGCCGGGGGCGCTAGGATGGAAAAAGAGAGGGGGGGGGGGGGGTATTATTAAGGGACTTCTTGGAGGAGGCTAAGTGGGGGCTGCTACGCTCATACGGATCCGATCGCCGACCAGCGGCGCCTCCGAGTCCTGGATGAACACGAGTGCCCGCCAGTCGATAGCGCGATCTGGAGGCGTGGGATATGGGCAGGCCCACGCCCAGACAGAAGGTCATGATCCTCGCTTAGTGGTGGCCGGGGCACGAAGCCGAGGCGGTATGTAGAGTGGACATTCCCATATCGGGTGACTGAGATCTGCACGGCAGTTGCAGCTGGTATAGGTGGTGTCGTGCCGCCCCGATGGAAACGTTGCAACAGAAAAGGGGTGAGGAGGGTGCCCGTTTGAATTCTCCGTAGCAGGACCGATTCTCGTCGCGTGAATATCTTTGGGAGAAGCGCAGGAATAGAGAGGGGGTTTCCCGCTACCGTGAGGTAGGCCTCACGATGTTGTTTGGTCAGTGCTTGTTTGCAATCGGTTCTGCTATATCAGATGTGGTAGCGAAGGAAGGAGAAATAGTATCGCAAGCTCTGGCTAGTACGGTAGAGAGGTGAGCGCTCGCTAGCCTATGAGCCTTCTCGTTTCCAGGAATGCCGCAATGCGCGCGAACCCAATGGATGGTAACATGGTGACGGCGTTCACGGAGCAGGCATGCGTAATGCCTTATATTCTGCAATACAGGGTCTGAGTAAAGAATGTTGGCGCATGTCCGGTCGGCAGTCTGAGAGTGTCTAAACATGATGGTGAAAGGGGTCACTTCCAGATGCAGATGTGAGAGCCCATTCGAATAAGATGGCCATTAGCTCTGCTCGTGCACTGTATGAAGCTTCTGGCGTTATACGGTGGCATCGTCGCACCACACAGTGGCATATCAAGTATTACTGCTGCCGTCGGCAGGAAGTGCAGTGTCCATGTGCACTACACGTTCAGTTAAGAGGAGTGAGCTCGTGGCCTTAGCATGCCTTTTGGCATAAACCAGGCGCAGCATTTGCTGATTAGCACCCATATGAAGTGGAAGTGGCGTCCCCTGGGGAAAATGGGCATTGTGTGGACATCGTACTCGAGGAGCAAGAGTGCGTGCCGCCCGACGTTTGTGGCGCGTGGCGCGAAGTCTCGTCTCCTGCGTGTGGGTGTGCATATCAAGGAGCTCTGACAGGTCATTGCATGTCCAACATTCTGAGACAAAAATTTCGAAAATAGAAGAATTGTAAGATACTTTCATGGAAATATTCAAGTTAATGGACCATTCTTCTGATATTCTTCTGATCATGCTCTCTGAAACGCAGTATCGCTTCGATACCGATGTTATTCGGATTCCCGGATACGATACATGCTTTCTTAATCGCAGCTCGAAACGTGGTGGGGGCGTTGCCCTTCCAGCAAAGGAAAACTACTCGTGCCAGGCCTTATCAGACCACTGTGTGAACGACAAGAATATCGAGATGCTTACAGTCCAATGTGCCCGTCAAATCTTTACTGTTTTCTATCGCCCACCACAAGGCAATTTAATCGAATTCTTTCGCATTTTTGATAGGGAAATAACATTTTTTTCTAATCATTACCTATCCTGTACAGGAGGCGATTTTAATATAGACATGAGCACTAATAATTCTGTACAACAAGAATTCACGGCCATAATCCAAGCCACGGGCTTCCAAAATGTCATTAATAGACCTACACGCATAGCTCCTAAAATCTTCTTCCACTATCGACCTTTTCATCAAGAATTATAGTGTACCTTTTACTGCGGGGCGTCTTGCGGTAGACATTGGTGATCACCTCCCTATATTTTTGCGCATTGAGAAACAACCCCTTCAAACAAATACCTCAAATTATAGCCGGCAGTTCATTTGACAAAAGAACCTCGAAACGTTTAGAGGTCGTATAAAACTAGTGGATTAGGGTCCTGTTTTCGCTAGCGCTGACTCCGATACTGGTTATAGTACTTTCTCGAGGCTTTTTTTACCCGTCTATCAAGAATGTTTTCCTCTCACTGAAGTAAAGATGCCAAAAAATGCTCGCAAACCTTGGATGTCCGCACGACCAGCGCCTCCTCTATTTTTATAATGCCAGCCGCATCGCCCGCTTCGCAATGGGAGCCGTCGGTACGCCTCGCTTCAGTTAGTTGCCGCGCTGCGGCGCTAGCCAGATGGTAGCGCTATTTGCGTCATGCAGTGCGTGTGGGCGCGCGGTGGTGATAGCGCAGTCCTACTCCTACTCCTGTCGTCTGTCAGATTCTTGCTTCCTACCCCTTCTTGTGTAGCTCTCGCTTCAACCGCGGCGCGGCGCTTCTCCCAACGACAACCTAGAGTTACTGACAGTAACTCTACGACAACCGGCTGGAGCGGCAGCTTTGCTCGCCGTTTGCAGAGGTGGGCTGTGGCGTTCGCTCCACTTATCACTTGAGGATGGCAGCTGGCATACTTGAGGCGCTGTTTGAGGTGTTTGCGCCACTTATTGATCTTCCTTGGCAGACGAGTAGAATGTAATATGTTTTAAGGTTCGTTCGTTTTGTGGCGCCATGGTTAATGAAAATTGTTTTGCGCGGATAAATGATGTTGTCCGCGACGCTGACGACGTGTCCTCGCAGCAGCAGCAAAATGGCACCGTTTAATTATATGGAGTGTGGGGGCTGCTTTCAGTTTTGTGTGAAGAGTGGGAGATATTTTAAGTTCGTTTATGTGGAGCTGAGGAACTTCTCTGCGCAGTGAGTACAAAAGAAGGGGAAGTTTACGTGCATTAATTCACTTAAATTTCCAACAGTTTACAATGATAGTATATACAATAATTTGAATCTATCTGCGGCTACATACGTTACAACTCTTTGTATTTATAGCCATTTACATTTATAGAATTGATGTCTATTTACTTGTATTTGCAGGTATTTACATTCTTAAGAAGTTTGCATTGTAGCGCACCACTTTTGTATGCGCGATGAGGACAAAGCATCTCGCGCGCGAGCGGAGCTCAACAACAAATAAAACAAAACACACCTAACGCCCGGGTGGAGACGCCAGTTCGTACGCCCTCATGTGTTTGGTCGCCCTCTTTTGCGGCGTAGAACGACAACGTCGGTAGAAGAGACGCTGACCCGGCGCCGAAGAAACGCTGCCGTGTGGTTCGGCCTTTACAGTGACTGCCTCTGGACACGAGCTGAAGAGGTCTTGATTTCCGTTTTATCTTTCTCCTTTTCTTCAAGCGCTTTTTTTTAGTTTTGCATTGTTTTATTAGCGCCTAGTTGTAGTCAGGACCAGGCAGAACTTCCGACATGCTTTGGCAAATAGCTGCTGCGCCGTGTATTTCCGAATGAAGTTCATTTTTCGCTTCTCGAAACAATCATAGCTGCAGGCTGCCAAGGACAGAGAATAATCTTTATCTAGTTGTCGTAACGATGACAGCTTATCCTGACAAAAGTACAGCTACGACTTGAAAGCTATTGCTATCTGGTAGTTTCAAAAATGCCTTCTCGGGAAGATTTACCATGCCTTCTTCATTTCATTCTCCCATTTTCCTTACAGAACATGATTGAATCCAAAGCCAAAATAGCATAACTTATTTCTAAATACGTTTACCATCTGATTTTTCATATTTTCGCCAAACAGTTTCAGTGCCTCTCCCGGAATGTTTCAGCGTTGTAGCTTAGCTAAAAGACCGACATGATTCTACCAAGACACCACAGCCTTTCGTCGCAATGCCAACGCCGCTGCGCCGCACACTCCACTTAAAACCAGCGCTCCACGATGACCAGCGCCACGGTGAGCAGCGCCACGAACAGCGCGCTCAATGACGCGTCCATACCTGACAGGCAGCCTGATGATTATGCGAGTTGCAGAGCGCCGCCTCACGAAGAAAGGGAGAACGTTTAAAAAATTGTCTTCGTCCGCTTTCCGTCGTTTGGCGCCACTCAGATGGTACTTTCCCTCACAGGAGCACAGCAGGCGCGAAGGCTAGACGATGGGGGAGAGGAGGAAAGGAGGATAGGAGAGGACCGTGGATAGTCGGATCGGGCGTACTCGGCAGACATTGTAAAAATAAAGGAGGCGCTGGAACGACTTATACGACTCGTGAAAAATAAACACTGGATGTTCGCTAAATTCATTACAACTAAGGATGCCACACTTTTGGCTCAATTTAAAGCACTGTGCAATCGTTTGAAAAATGAAATTAGGTGATCTAGGACTACTTACTACAATAACCTATTTGATAGGGATCCAGTAATCCTAAAGAAAAATGGAAACGTCTCAATCTGCTCTTAAACAGAATTACTTGTCCAAATAAAATTACAACCCTGAAAGTTGAAGATACTGAACTAAGTGGATCGTGCTTGGCCAATTCTTTTAACGAATTTTTTACTTCAGTTGGGACTCGCTCTCACAACCCTGCCTGTTCGAGATTTTTGGGCGACAAAATTTCACAATTCTTGTTTTTTGAGCCGACTAATTAAAATGAGGTGTACATTAATCTAGAAACCCTGAAGGACACAACAAGCCTAGACTCTTGCAATATCCAAACCCGTCCAATAAAATATGTCTTACATTAAATAGTGTCATGTCTAACGCATATATATAACATTTTACTTTCTACCGGCACTTTTCCTGCTGCCATGAAACTTACTAGGGTGGCCGTAATTTTTAAAAAGGGAGATAGAAATCATCTAAGTAATTATAGGCCAATATCCGTTCTGCCCTTGTTCTCTAAGGGACTTGAAAGTGTAATTCATTTCCGTGTTCATAATTTCCTACAAAAACACTCTATTATAAATGATTGCCAGTACGGTTTCACCAAAAATATGTCAACAAAACAGGCATTATTTGATCAGAAAGAATACATATTAAGCAACATTGAATCCCAGAGGCTTACATTAGGAACTTTTGCAGACTTTAGTAAGGCTTTTGATACGCTTAACCATAATACTCTTTTTGTAAAGCTTGAACACTACGGTATGCGCGGTCGGTCATGCCCTTAATCTTTTCAAATCATATATGTGCTCGCGATCACAATTTGTTTCCATCAATAATTGCCATTCTGAAGTTCTACAAATTTGAAACGGTGTGCCCCAGGGCAGTTTTCTAGGTCCTATACTTTTTAATATATATATATATATATATATATATATATATATATATATATATATAAATGACATAGTCAACATAAGCAAAGAAATAAAATATATTATTTGTGCTGACGACACCAGTTTATTCTGCTCCTCCTCAGATATGAAACAACTGACAGACACCGCGAACACAGCACTGGATAACTTGAGGGAATGGTCTTCCGTGAATTCATTATCAGTAAACCGAGGGAAAACAAAGGTAATAATATTTCATTCCAAGGGAAAGGTAGTCGCGAATCCACCACCAATCCTTTTCAGCGGCACACAACTGCAATACGTCGAGGCATTCACTTCCCTTGGCATAGATTTTACTCCCACAGTGTCATGGAATATCCTCATTAACAAGATATGCATCACCCTGTCTAAATTCATAGGTATCATCGCTCGTAATAAACATATTTTGCCCGGGAAAACGAAGCTCGACCTTCATTACGCTTTTTTTTCCCTCATATATATAGGTTATTGTTACTTGGTATGGGGAAATACTACTGTGTCAAATATACAAAAACTTCTTATTCGGCAGAGAAAAAAATGCTACGCATGATTACAAATGCTTCCTATGACGCTCCGACTCGCCCCATAAGACAAAAGTATAAAATTACTCCGGTTAATAAGCTATTTGAGTACAGGTTTGCCTGTTTTTACAAAAAAAAAATCACAGCACGAAATGACCCTTTTCTGAGTCGCATTGTTCCTCTTGTACGATATGCCACACCCTATGCAACTAGAGACCGTGGAATGTTTGCAATACCCAGATGCAGAACAAACTACGGTTCTGCGATGTTAAAATATATTCTACTGAAATGTTTGAACCCCCCCTCTCTATAGCAATCTAACAGAAATAACCATCTGCACTTAAGGAACTGTTCATTGACTAGGTTGTGTTTTGTTACTTTGTTGAAATTTTTTACCTGTCATTTCTCTTTTTTTTTCCCCATTCTCTAATAATGTAGAGGGATTCTCCTGTGTAACTGTCTCTGCTAATGCTGCCGACTTCAACGGGTGACGAAGCTTGTCAAGCGGTCATTGCGAGCCGCTTTTTTTTTCGTCACCCACGGTTTTTGAATGGCAAAAGCTGAAATGATCTTGACTTGACATATATCGCAAAATCTTTCTTTTAAAGTGTTTCCATCGATCGCTGCCATAGAAAACCAATGGGGAACGCTTTTGATGATAGCAAAAACTTTATTAGAAAAAAAAAATCATGACTTCCGTCAGTTGATCTTCCTTCCTTCCTTTCTTTCTTTCTTTCTTTCTTTCTTTCTTTCTTTCTTTCTTTCTTTCTTTCTTTCTTTCTTTCTTTCTTTCTTTCTTTCTTTCTTTCTTTCTTTCTTTCTTTCTTTCTTCCTTCCTTTCTTTCTTTCTTTCTTTTCTTTCTTTCTTTTTTATTTGAGACAATTTGGTACAAATTGTCTCAGGAGGCAATAGCAAAAGGCCCTGATGGGGCCTGACTAGGCTATGCCCTCCTGACAACACAAGCAGCACAAGTGTACATATGATTACGCATCATAAGCAGACCAAAGTAAAACACATCAATACAGAATACAGAAAAATACAGATACACACCGTCTTAGAAAAGGAAAATAACTTATTTGAACTGTAATAATACAAAAACATTTTCTTATGTACTGCATCAAGTTTATCAGTAAACAAAAATGTTTCACCAAACAAAAATTGATAATGTGAAATGCAATCCAGTGTGCATAAGTAATGGAATATGACCTCTAGTGCACGATGATAATACAACATAATACAGATTAATAGCACCAAGAGTTGGCTCAGGAGTTTAACTTATGCACCTCCTGCTCAGACAAAAATATTTCTTTAACTTTCTTTTTCAATTGAACAGCAGACGCAACAGAACTTATTAAGTTTAATATGTCAGGGTATTTGTTGAAGAGTTGTGGTATTTGCGACGATAACCTCTGTAAGCCATAGTTTGTACGTGATCTGGCCCTAACTATTTCGCTCTGTCTTAGTTCATACGGGGACTGTTTAGCTTGATAGTTTTCTTGAAATTTCGGTGTATCTGCACGGTATTGGCGTAGCGCTTCCAGAGATAGTTTTTGTTTAATCAGTTGTTTTACCTGAAGAATGCTATATCTGGTAAAATATGGGGCAGTGCTTTCCGTGTAGGGCACGTTTCCAATGGCCCGCATAGCTCGTTTTTGTAATGATAATAGGTATTTCATATTTGTCTCGGTTGTCGTTGACCACACCAGAGAGCAATAAATGAGACGCGAGTGGACAAGTGCATAATATATTTTACGTTTAACCCCAGACGGGAGAAATGATCTTATTTTATTCAGTAAACCAACTGCTCTAGCTATATCTGCTCTTAAGGCGTCGACATGAGGTGACCATGACAGGTTTTCATGGAACACGATTCCTGGGAATCGGATCGTTGATGTGTGTTGAATGGATACTTCCTGAAATTCTATTGGTAAGGGTGGAAAATGTGTTGGTCCTTTCGACCTAAACAATAAATATTTTGTTTTTGTCGCATTCAGTTGCATCCTATTTGAGTTTAACCATGTATTTAAATTTCTAAGCCAACTATTAGCTTCCGCGCATATTTCATGTATGTTATTTCCTGAGAAAAAGACGTTTGTATCGCCTGCGTACAAAACCATTTTTTTGTGCCCTTGAATATTAACAATATCATTAATGTATAGCAGAAATAATACAGGTCCAATAATAGACCCCTGGGGTACTCCATATTGAATAGTTTCCATCTCCGAATCGACTTTATTTATTATTGTGAATTGTGATCTGGAAGTTAAATAGCTCTTTATTAGAGCAAGTGCTACACCTCGGATCCCGTAATAGGGGAGTTTACGCAAAAGAAGGTCATGCTGTATGCAATCAAACGCCTTTCGGAAGTCTAAAAATATACCTAGTGTGAACAGTTTCTTTTCTATGTTATCAAGAATTTCTTCTTTAATTCCAAGAAGGGCTGTTTCCACCGACCTATTTTTGCAGAACCCATACTGATCCTTCGTTATTATGTTGTGTGTACTTAGAAAACTGGTTATCCTATTGTTAATGATATGCTCTGCTATCTTAGAGAAGACAGAGAGGATTGATATAGGCCTGTAGTTATTTAAATCATCAAAAGATCCTCCTTTAAGAATGGCTGTGACTCCTGCTAACTTCATTTTGCTTGGAAACTCGCCTGTTGTCATGATAAGGTTACAGATGTGGGCTAATGGGACTGCTACAATACCACTCACTGCTTTTAATGGTTTTGGCTTTATGTCGTCGGGGCCTGAAGCTGAATTATCTTTCATGGACAAAATTATTCCCTGCACTTCATATTGGTCTGTTGGGGCCAATTATATCAATTATATCAATGCGGTTATATCAATTGTTATAGTGAAATCTTACATTATATGAAAAAATTGCGTTCATCAACCGTTTCCCGCTCAAGAATACATTTGCCCAGAATTGTTGGGTATGAGTTGCTGCAGCTCTTGAGCGCTTCGAGGAGTGTGTCCCTCGGAAGTCCTGTAAAAATGCGTTTGGCCTCATTAAGTAAGCGGTCGAGCGCGAGCAACTGCGTGCGGTTAACAGGATGATACGGCAGCCCGTACCTGCGCGATGCGGGCGACGAGAAAAGCTTCTACTAATTGCCGAATTTCACGTTCGTTTACACCACGGGTGCGGTTACTGACTCTGCGTAAAGTTTGGTAGTCTTTGGGATTTGTTTGGTAGTCTTTGTGACGTGTTGGATCCAAGTGCTCACTGTGCATTCCTCGTCCAAGTGCGTACAGAGTATTCCGATAGTCGGTTTCCGTGTGATGTGTCGTTTGCGGATTAAAAGTTTAAAAGACCGCTTCTCTTCCTGTTTGATAACGGTGGACCGGCCACCGTGGATGAAGACGAACTCTGTTTTATCTGGGGCAGTGTGTGAACCAGTCTCCGTGGCGTAGTCGTGAATGATGTCAAGAGCTTTTTGTAAGACATCCTACTGTTCGCCGATGGACTCCTGATTTGACCACACAGTGACGTCATAGGCACACCGCGTGCTTCAGGCCCGGTATGTCCGCAAGGCGCCTCAGTATAGTTGGTGCATAGCTATATTAAACAGGGCGGGTGAGATCACCGAACACTGGGGGGCGCCTATTAGGTTGATTGGATAGAACTACGGCCCTGACCAACTTAGACCTGGTAGCTTCGACCTTCTAGAAAACCAGCTATGCATGGAGAGGCACAGGTATGCCGGGAAGACAAGCTTTCTTGCTTCATTTTACTATTGTTGGGCGGGAAACGCGGATTCAGCTTTAAAAAATACAACTCTTCTCGAGGCAGACCTCGCAGAAATGCTGTGAAAGTTCTCGTTCCAACTTAGTACCGAACTTTTACTTTGGTTAAGTGTATTACAGAAGTGAAAAACATCTGCCTTTCCCGTAACCGAGAGTAGAGTAAGCATGAAACGTTTACGGGCATAACACATTGGTTGTAGATGGTACTAGCCAAAGTCTTGAAATGGGTCTAGTGTTCAACACACCACAACATACCACACTCTTCTTGTTGCGTCGAAGCGATCGCCTGCAATAGTGCGTGCTTAGGTAGGCAGCCGCGAAATGTGGCGGCCTTGTCGCTTTCGGGAGCGGCCGCATAATCATGGCGTTGTCGGCAGGGGCGAGCAGTCTTCTGCTGTGGCGTATCACTCGCAAAGCGATCGCTTTCCGCAAGACGCTTACTACCTCTCCTTTCATCAGGCTCCATTGCTCGGCTTAAACAGCTGTGACGGTGGCGGCATTGAAATTCAGGACGATGCAGAAGCGTACGCGGACACGACGATACGCAGGCCTGACAAGAATGTATATGCAGCGCGTTCGAATACTCCGCGAGCGTGTATACATCTGCCTGCCAAAGGGGGAAACGTCATGAGCTGAAGGCCCAGCGGCCGGTCTTTTGCATGTGTGAGTGTGGGACCGCGGCGCCATCCTTGGGGATGGCGCGGAAGCAGTTTTTCCGCCCAAAGCCCTTCTCGCCCTGGAGCTCCCCTATTGCTCTAAGCGGTCCTCTCTCAAAGCCCCTAACAGATCACGTATGAATCTCGTTAAACTCGTACGGTGCCCGGATGCTCTCGTTTCAGCTCCCGGATGTGTGGAATTCAGTGCCCGGATGAGTGGAATTCAGTGCCCGGATGTTGGCTCTCGGTCTCGGCGTGACGTCACCACACTGCCCACAACGGGAGCTAAAAGCAATTCGTGCTTAAAACGCAGTTTTGAAAACGATTAATCTGCGCAAAGAGGAGAGCATCGCGGCGCAACTACTAATTTCGAGGTACAACGTACGTTTTCTGCCTAACACTGGCCAAGCCAAACATGAAACCTCGTCTTCCCGGCATTGCCGCGGTGGATGAAGGGTTATTTGAGAAACTCGCACAGACGGTGGCGCCAACTTTCCCTCTAGGTAATATTTAGAAACTCTATGGACCGCGCAGACGCGCACATTAGCCTAAAACACACCGACAGCAGAACATTATGGACCGACTCCGAGAGAGAAAAGCCGGCGGAGGGAACGACTTCATGAGCACTTGGCTTCCGAAGGCTGGCCGCGTAACGTCACGCTCTCTCCCGAATTCTTTTCCACCATGCGAAAGTGAAAAGTTTGACTGGGTTCGACGTTTGACAACCGCCGCCTAATGTAAGTTGGCAGGGAGGGCACCCGTATGCCACATACGGAGGTCGTGAGTTCGAATCCCACTGGTGTCATGTGGTTGGTTTTTCTTTTACTTTCTATTCAGTTATCCTTCATGTAAGCAATGATTACGCAACTGATTTCCTGATAATGACCCCCACAATTTGCATAAAGATCACTTCCCTTATGCTCTCCTGAGTTTCGGTGACTTCGCTCCTTTCTCTATCTGATCTCATCTTGTCACTTGAGTCCGCTTCATTAGCCACACTGGGCGGGAAAGAAGGGACGTAAGCGCAGCAGTCGCGCTGCGGCCGTTTATTCGTACCGGTAATTTCCTGAGCCCTATAAAAATTAGGGAACAGAATTCGACTACGAAGATAAAAAAAAAATGTATGTACGCGCACGCACGCGCGCACTACACACCAAGTGAGGCCTCGCGGAACCGCCATCCAGTAGTTCTCGCGCGACTACTGAACACTGTCTGCACTGGCGGCGACTGATTTCGTGACCTGCGCATCGAAATGAGTTCTCCGAAATGCGATCGCGAATGTTTGGACGAGCTGTCCCCTGTCTGCATCTGCCCCTTTTGCGACCAACACGCACCTGCCCTCGGCGCGTTGACGTGTGAGCCCAGAATGTTTAATCTGTCGCTCAACCAGCGCAGAAGATCAATGGCTAAGCGGCGCAGTGCCCGCCGCATGAACGCTTCGGCACAAAACGGCGTGTAGCGCGTTCCCGCAGTCCTGGCCCGGCGCTAGCGCGTGCTCGCTGGGGCGAGGGTAACAAGGGGGGCGCTGAATCGGCAAGCAGGAAGAAGCGTGCGCAACAGCGGAGGCGGCGGCAGCGCGCTGGCCGGATAACTGACGCGCATAAACACGCCGAGGCCTCTCGGTGGCGCGATTCGCACTGGGCCGACTGGGCTGTGAACGTTTCTGCGGAGAGCCACCGAAGCGGCCGAGACAAGCCTCCCCATTCAGCGAATATAAGCCGGAGTTAAAGGCGCGAGCGAGGCGGACTGCGGCGCTTGGGGCACCTTCTGTGTAAATATTAGCAAACAAAACTTTCCCCTGTTTTAAACGATGTTGTCTTTATGCGAGCCATTCCCGCACGTATGGCGGGGCACAAGGCCTCCTCTTCGTTCCCTTTGTTGTGTTTACATCGCTACCCCGCGCGCTCTGGCGAGAATATAAACAAACCGAGTCCGCGGAAACGCTCCTACACTGAAACTGCGCCGCCGCCGCCGCTGCTTCGGAGAGGGGAGAAAACCGGGGCGCACGCGTTGCTCGCGCGCGCGGGCGCGAAAACATGAACAAGAGCGGCTTCGCTAGCGACTAATCAAAACAGCCGGAGGCCCGCTTTTGGTGGTCCCAGACAGCAGGTTTCTGGGCGCTGTTTATGAAAAGGCTTACCTCGGTGGCCGGCTCTTTGTCCCCGAACTTCGCCCGCTGCATGGCGAGGCTCTGTCGGGAGTTGCGCCTTTTGACGGCGAAGAGCTGTCCCGAAGACCCACTCTGGAACAGCAAGTCGCGTATTATCCTGTTCGCCTTCTTTCATTCTCGACCCTTTCTGGTCCGGAGTAGCAATTAAGTTGCAGACTTGCCCGCCAGCCGTTGACGGAATGCTCGCTTTCTCTTGCATAGCGGCCGGCGTACCGCATGCCTTTTTGCGAATTACGTTGTTGCCCCATGGCCCTGAACTTATTATTCATTTTCGGTAAAGTTTACTCACTCGAACACTACCATGTTGTGTTTGTTTCGCTTAGAACGAACAGCGTAGCAAAATAATTTGTGTCAACCCTTTATTGATAAATGTTTGAAGCGCAATTTCAGTTCATTCTTGCGTTACTGCGCATTGTTTACATAATTATGCTATGTGAGTCGTCAGTAGAAATGAGTTAGTGAGCCGAAATTAGTGGAGTCGAAAGCCAAAATGAGTCGTAAGTCCAAATGAGTGAGTCCAGATGAGTCGTGAGTCAACGAGTGGTTGACCCCGGATATTTCCTGAGTTCAAGTGAGCACAAATAAGCTGTGAACCTAAATTAGTTTTAGTTCATGAGTTCCAGTGATCCCGGGCCTCTGTGAGTTTGAGTGAGTCCGTAGGTTGACCAAACTTTTGTGAGTGAGCCTGAGCGGACACTCGTGGTTGTGCCGAGGTGCGATATTACCACACGTGTTAAAAATGATAACGTATTCAGCGGCCGGCTAACCTCAAAGAAAGACTTGCAGATTGTTTATGGGCATAAGTGCATCGATTGTGCAATAAACTGGAATCAAACTGCATTCACTAACTAGTCTAATCAAGGCGCGGTCGTGGGAATTTTTGCACTTTGCCTCCACCGAAAAGCCAGAGGACAGCTGAAGTCTGTTGCCATAACAACGCTGCAGTCCTAGCAGGTGTCGCTCTGAATTGTTCGCCAGTGTTATAAGCAAGCAGCCTATAATCCCCGCCCTCAATCAGATGAAAAAAAAAACAGACACACTCGACAAATCTCTGGTTCCAAAGGACCTAGAAATTGTAGATTATATACCACATACATTCTCGCCCTTGGCAAATGTAAATTCAACCAGCGTGAAATCATATCCGCGTTCGATATTTCTGCAGGCAAACAGAGAATATACGCCCGTAATTCGATGAATTCTTTGCTTTTTCGGAGAAGCACAAACGCTAGACAACCCTTTACTCAGGTGAATCCACTAGAAGCCTGGCTAATGGCCGTCACCGATTTTCCGCGTGTTTCAGCTGAGATGCGTGGATATGTCAATGTAGGCAGAGCCGCTCGTCAAGTAGGTCATAACTGCGGCGTTAAGCAGAGTTTATGGCTTTAACGAGTGGGAAAGAAGAAGGAGTAATGGTGAAGCAAAAAGGTACTGCTCTCGGAAAACGGGCCATGAGATTGTAAAATTGATGGAGTGGTGGAAAAAACAAGAAAGGAGGTCACCAATCCGCCACATACGTTATGTGAGAACGGATTCCATGATTAGCTGCAGCCTTGCTCATAATGTCGAAGAAAAAATAAAAACCTTCTGGCCCACATGTACTAAATGCTGATTCTGGAGAGAACTAATACATTTCAGAACATGAATGTTTCCTTCCGTTGGAACTGGCATGGAATGGCTAATCAAAGTATTATTCTTGAGTTCAAGCCAGAAACAACGATGCACTTCACCATCTCAGGTATCGCTTATTGCTTGAATTAGTTCGGCGCATAAGTCTGTTTCGAAATAGTCAGCTGACTCCTCAATACGTTCTCTTTGTTATGCAGCAAGATAACCGACACGCACAAACACATGTTTGGACGCATCCGCTAAAGACATGTACCTTACACGCCTAGGTTTCGAGTATGCTTAGAGTACTGAGGCATGCGAAGTAGCAGTGTAAAACATCACACTTAAGCATTAAGCAGTGGCGGTCCTAAGGGAAGGGGGGGGGGGGGGGGGCAGAAGGGGGCTGTCGCCCTCTCGAAAAAAACCTTTGCAAATTTTCTCGAACGTCCGTTTTCGGGTTCTCATAGGGCGAGATATAATTTTTGACGTGAACTGGAAAGCTTTTTCGTCTGCGATGCGTCAAGTAGTTCCCTACTTTGGACGTTCACCGTGGCTGTCTTATTTCACACAATTCCACTTTCTGCACGTTGGTATTTATACGAGCATAATTCGTAGTGATTGTCGAGGTATCGTGTTCCTGCCGTGCCCCCACCGTATCGTTGTCTTGCCTTGGCGCCTGCGCGGGGACGACAGCGGCGGTGGTGCCATTCGCCTGCGGTTGCGGTGACCAGCAACCTCGTCGGGGCGGAAAGGAGCCACCTATTCATGTATTTGTCCCACCATAGGACACCGCGACGCCAGAGAAGGGATCATCCCTTTTGTTTGCTTGACAAGGAGCGCCGACCAGCCGCCTTGAAGGAAGGGACTGAGGGCGGAACAAAGCCGCTTCCCAGAACTGAGTAATGAAGGCCGCTAATCCCAGTGGTGAAATGTCCGGGCAGATGCCTTGACCTCCCTGGACATGCCGTGGCGGGACATCTCAGCCGTCGGCTTGTTTCCCCTGGTATCGAAATGAATATTGCTCGCGTAAACGTTAATATTCAAATAATGAGTAATGGTATAGCAACTCTATCGTTCTCCATTTATTTTTTAACAACAAAGCGCACAAAATTTTTGTGTAAATAAAATAAAGAAAAAATCATTGTTTATAGTTTTTTCTTTTTGGTACACAGATATATCCCCCCCCCCCCCCCCCCCCCGCCCTCTTTAAAACCACTCTCTGGGGCCGCCACTGCACTTAAGGCAACCGAGTATACGAGAACGATCAAGTCGTACTTGTGCATCTTCATATGGAACAAAGCAGCTTGTCAGCGTAAGCGACGGTTACCATCATCGAGAAGCCAGGGTGTACTGATTTTAACCCGCACGTCGGACGTTTTCGGTTATTTTCCGGCGCTCAAGAACGCGCACACAAACAACATGCTCGACCGCATACGTTACAAATGACAGTCGGCTCCCTTTTGCTGGTATCAGTCGCAGCCAGCTTTGTTTTCTCCAAGTATGCACGGAGACAACGAAGTAGTACAAGGAATAAGTATATGAAGTTACAGGCTGCAGCTATCTCCCAACTAGTGGTACCGGTTTGTGCAGCACCAGGCTCGGTCTTTTAGCGTCTATATCTGAAAGAAACTGCGCGGGGCAACAAATTTCACTGAAGATCTGCGCGCCGCGTACGCTTTGTGCAGCCACCGAAGCATGTAATGGGCACCGGCTGGAGAATCCTAACATGAAGCGATGAAATACGTCGAAAACATGGGGAAACCGATTAATTTCATGTTACACTACGCGCCCGACTGTCCGTGTATTAAGACAAGGTCTGTGTATATTCTTCTTCGCGAGAGGCTTGTGCATGCGTTTTGTACGATGAATTATAAATACGCACTCATACTGTTAGGAATGCACGATGGAGGAACCCGTCAGTAAATAAATATACCGCGTACCGCTTTGTTAGCGCAGGGCTCAAAGTGGGCTTGTCTGCAAATTTCCTATTGCATATTAGAAAACGTATTTGTACAAAATGTATCGTTGTAAAGAACTCCGCACTAATTAGGGCCGCTAGCAGTTCTCCATACGTCCTTTCTAAACGTTCCACCTGTTGCTATAGAAAGCTGTATTACTACTTTAGCACTCAGCATAACCACGTTTTTTTAGGAATTATTCACTGTGATCGACTCCCATTATTGTAATAGTAATAAGCTTTGATTTTTGTTTATTTTACAACCATTATCGAATAGCACGAGGTAGTTTAATCTGGGCACGCTGACCAAAACTGGTATCTGTATTGATTTTCTATATATAGCTTGTGGGGATTGCGCCTCCCGAGTGACTCGATCGCGCGGCCGCTGCTCATGTTTTGCTCATTAGAGAACCCCCCCCCCCCCCCCCCCCCCCCCCCCCCTTGCGGGGTGTCTACGAGCCGAATGCAGAAGCGGCGCGCTGCTTGTCCTGCTCTCAATGGGAAGCGCTTTCGAGAACCGCTGTAAATCACCCTCCTTTCCGTTCGTTCTCATTTCGACCTCGCGTCCCCATCGGGTCAATCCGAGTGACGTTTGCAGCGTAGTTTCGGTGCGAGGTCCCGAGCGGGAAGTAAACGGGGAGACCACCACCGATTGGGGCAGCAAAAAGGTGCGTAGTTTTCCCTCGAGTCGCCCCGGCCTTTGCCAGGGGACCAAAAACGCGGGGGCTTTAACGCACGCCCCTAGTATGTATGCTCGAGTCCAGGCCTACACGGAGTCCTGTCGCCCGCCTGTGCGGAGCTGACGCCCCAGATTCGGGAGGGCCTGATTTGGCTGGTTCTCCGTCACTGCCGGCGGTGACGCTTCCAGGTGCTGCGGCACGGCTTTGGGTAGAATTGAGGTTTGGGGATTAGTGCAGTGTTCTGTAATGCAGGTTACTGTGTAATAAACACTTGTGCTCTCAATTAACAGCGCCTTCCTTCCTTCGGAGCGAGAGCGCGCAGGCGCGCGGTGAACGCTAGCTCTGGCCCGCACCCGCATTATGTGGGCGAAGCGCCACTTAATTAACCACCGTCACTGGTACCCACACAAGCTGCAATATATATTCAGGGGCAATTCTTGTATACACAAGAACGACGAGCGCGGAAAGACGAGCGCGGAAAACAGCAACAGACATGCAGGAAAATGCATTCAGATGTCATGGGTCCTTTTAAGGAATCTGATAAACGTGATAAAACTCTAATTATTGAACACAAAAATGCCGGTGTCGTACCTATTGCCGTGCATACTTACAAAACACTCGGCCACTCATAGTGATATCTGCCAGTGATTTAATCTCTATGCACATCATCATAATCCGTGCAGAATGTACATTCGTGGTTTGTCCAAAACGCAAAAGAACAGCTGCCGCCTCAAGACAGAACAGGCAGAATATAAGGAAGTCGCTGGAATCTTTACTGAGCATATCAGCATTTGTAAACAACTTCCGGCTTATCTTACTCACTTCAGCTTGAAATGCATACCCTTAATCGCTAATTAGCCGTAGTTATACGCACGTTTGACAACTGGGTAAACAGGAAGCGCGAGCGATATTTAGTTACTTCTGTAACTTAAAGCATATGATAATGGATATCTATAGCTGCTTGGAAGATAACGCAATTTGTGACAATATTTTAAAACTACAGCTGAAACTAATGCCCAAAAATTGCAGGTAGATGCCTTCGTTCACGTCAACCTTCATACTGTTCAAATTCGTTTTAAACACCATTCGGTTGACTGCGTACCTTTATTCTTGGCGGACTTAAAGGGGCGGAGAAGGGGGTCACTTCCTCTCCCCTCACAAGAAATTTTCTGCGAGAAAACTAGATTTGTCCTTTTTTTCGATTAAGAAAGCTCTAGAAGTACATTACGCAAATAGGACCCCCCGTTCACATCAGGCCCCCTTCAAGATCTCATGTCCGCATGTGCAAGCGACGGGGTTTGGAAGCAATTCACCGCTGCAGTAAACTGATTGCTGCGATTTCACTGCAGCTGGTGACATCGCCAATCACTGCGTTGTTAGCCAACAAAAAGACGTTACTGCAATCGTTAATTTATGTGAATTATAAGTGACTTAGGACCGCCACTGCGACTTAAATACTGCGAACACTAGGTTCTAACAAGGTGGAGAGAACAAGGTAATACAAATGCGCAAAGGAGAAATCAAAAAAAAAAAAAAATCAGCAGTTTGTCAGACTACCTGGGGTAATGTTTCTATTATCTGATTTCACTCGATCGCTGCGCATGAAAAATTAAGCAAATAAAAGCGTTTATAGGTGTCGTTTCAGCGAAAACGGAGTTAACGAATTATGGCGGGGATGTCGCACTTGTCTTGTTTACAATAGATTTAAATGCAGTGAGGGAACATTCTCATTGGGAACACAAACCCATTGAGAACACAAACCGAATTCTCGGAAGTGCATCCAAATGTATTTGTTTCTGTTGATGCGAAATGCGTGGCGATAGTCGTACAGCGACACAGCAACATGGCGGCTTCATGCACCGTCCTGTCGGCATGATGCATTTAGATTACAGGTGGTTTTTGCAAGGCTAGCGTTTTTAAGTACAGCGTGCAATATTCTTTCTTTTTTTTGTTTATTGTAAGATACAAGTTCTTATTATTACAAGAATAATGTGCTTCTTCACTTCATCACGGTGTTTATGACAGGGTAGTGTCTATTCTTTCGTGAGATGAAACTGAATTTCACTCTGTGATCGCACTGATCCGAAACAAGGCTTTAGCGTTATGACTTACTCGTGCATCATTTCAGAAAGCCAAATGTTTCAGGACGTGAAAATATAAACGCTGTTGGCACTAAATGCGTCTACACTTCATTTTTGAGCGAACGCTCTACTTCGTGACCAAAACTGCAAAAGCCGTTCCATCGCTGGAGCTTCGCCTTGAGTTGACCTTGCGAGCTTAAATGAATAAATAGAATACTGTTGCGACAGAGTTTCCAACCCGTGGCAGAACGAACAGGTCAGCTTAGCTGGCCTGTGCACGAGAGCTCTATGCTATCGCCGCAGCCGATCACACCTCGTGTTGAACTGCAACACAATCTCGCTCTATGCATTGTGCATCGTCGTCTTCATCTACTAATACTACTATCGAACTAATATCGTAGCCAGACTTTTCGACGATTCAGCAAAGCAAAACCATGAGCCAACCAGGCTCAATACATGTTTCGCACGTCTACTCAGTTTAACTACGTTGAAACCCTACCATTTTTTTTGGATATTCGTTTCAGTACGCGCAGCTAACCATTGGTATTTGAAAAAAATTGATTTTCACACACCCTTATTTATAGATGATCACAGATGTGTTTTCTCTTCTGATCTTTACAAGTTTTTTGTTAGTATACGAGACTCCTACAATTGTACACTTATTTTATACCCGCAGAGAAAATGAGTGAGTAATATGCTTGCTATAATCGTGTCAGTGGCCAGAAATACCTCCTCTCTTATGTCACCCGTAGACTTCTTAAGTCTGTTTTTTTGTTGTTTATGCTCGCCGGCTTTTCCAGGACTGCCGTCAACAAGCAAATAAAATCAGATCCGTGAACGAAAGGTATTTGTGCTCGCGATCGTGCTTCTCTTGAAGAAGATATCGACGCCCTTAACTACTAGCAATCAGCGACAAGCTTGTCTTTGACAAATAGAAACAACAGTGTTCTCGAAAACACGATAATAAGGTGATGTTATATTTTCCCTTAGCAATGGAAAATTTTTGCTTGGCGTTCATGACGGAGACCCTGTTGTCCTTCCGACACCATTCATACTTATTGCGTCTATGTTTTTTTACGCGGTAAAATCACTACGGTCCACAAGTTATATGCACAGCTCCTCAAGATTTTGGAACTGGAAGCTCTGAGGTTAAAAAAAAAAACAAAACAAAATGCACCAATTAATGTCAGCTAGCTGGCTGTCGTTAAAATGTTCCCCGACGTTTTAGGATCGACACGTTTCGATTTTCGTTCTCGTGATTCACGATTTCCTTATCGCCTGAAATGAAAGCGCATGTTTTTTTGCCTTAGGCCCTTGCACAAAGCAATATGTTTTGCTTGCCTTCTTGTCACGGTTGACCTAATTTTAGCACACATATGTGTTGTCCGCAAGTGCGAGAGAATTGAATGCAAAAGTGCGTGAGAGTCGTCCTGAATAATGAGGGGCTGACCTGTAAGCACTGGAGAGAAAGAAGGGGGACAAAAAAAATAGCTGCGGTTCAACTACTGCTGAACCTGGTCAGAGAGCGAAAGCTATGGCGTATCGGGCAACTATAAGCGGCTTGGCGTCTGTAACGTTGTAGCGTTTAGTTCGTTCCGCACACTGGATAGGCAGCGCACCCATCCTTCCATCCTGGCAGTTAATGGTTGATCGCAAGAGTTTGCACACCCAATGAATGCTGCGGCCTATTGCAGCAGTGCCGCTTGTCTGCCACTACGTCGTCAGCGCTAAAGCATGCAGCTCATATCTCTCTCTCATCACCCCACGTACAGTCTTTGCCAAAAGTAACCGAGCAACAGGTTCTTGCTTCTCAAACGTATCACGGAGCATTTACAGCAGCCCTAAAGACCGAACGGTGCCATAATGTAAGGACAAGGTCTCACCTTTCTAATCAGAGCTGCCATGAGTGCTTCGCTACGCGGCTAAGAAGCGAACCACCTGTGCAGGGTTACTTTTGGCAAACACTGTACCTATAAGCGCGATTCAGGCGTCCACTCACCAAGGGAGCCAGTTATGCGCACTTCCTTTCCTTAAGATCATCGGTGTGAAAACGCTGTCAACGCCAACGGCAATGAACACAATGAACGCCGACAGCTTATGGCTTCAGTACTGCGTTTCTGGCACATTTGTCACTACCGCCACGTAGCTTAAAGCACTATTGAGGTGTCCACTGTTCCAAGAGGGCAGTTATGCGCCTTTCCTTTGCTTTCCAAGCTCCCACTCTATTGGTTTCGCAGCTTAAAGCGCGAATAAGGTGTCCACTGTACAAGGGGGCCAGTTATGGGCCTTTCCTTTGCGTTCGAAGCTCAAGGTCATTTGAAGGTGAAAACTAGGCACCCGGTGATCGAAGCACGAGGTCCCTTAGTGACGTTTTCGCTTTAAAAGCAGATGACGATGGTGATGTAGTGCATACAAAAACAACAGCGAAGGTTCTTCAAGTCGCAAGTCCAGACAGCTCGTGTACACAAATTTCACAGCGGCCCTTACCTCTCGTCCAGCACGTCGTAGGCCTGTCCAGGTACCCAGCATGATTGCTTCCGGCAGAGGCCTCTCGTCCAAGGGTGCCAAAGCAAGCCGCAGAAGCTCGTATTGGTTAGTCGCGCTAAAACATGAGCCACGTGTGTAGGGATTGATGCAGGAATCGATTGATCGACCGGTTGAGTGAGTAGGGATTGATGCAGGAATCGATTTCGGTAGCGAGTCTGCGCGACGATTGTGTCAGCACGCCGTCTGTTGCTTTGACTAAGAAAGAATTTGACATGTTAAAAATGTGATTATAAATATCTGCGATTATTTGTCTTATGCTTTTTTGTGGACGCTTGAACGATATGGTTGCGACGCATGTGCTTTTTGAGAGGGTGAAGAAGGTATAAGAAGCAATGTTTCTTCGAAATAAAAACCAGTTGTAAGTCAGCGCTTGTCTCTTGTCCCGATGTTTTGCGCTGTTCCATCAAGAATGAATAACCAACATGCCCAAGCTGCTGTCCTGGAGGAATCGATTGATCGACCGGTTGAGTGAGTGAGTGAGTGAGTGAGTGAGTGAGTGAGTGAGTGAGTGAGTGAGTGAGTGAGTGAGTGAGTGAGTGAGTGAGTGAGTGAGTGAGTGAGTGAGTGAGTGAGTGAGTGAGTGAGTGAGTGAGTGAGTGAGTGAGTGAGTGAGTGAGTGAGTGAGTGAATTAAAGACCTCGTGATTGACTTTGTTACGCGCTGAGGTTGCGAACAGCTCGCGCACAAACCTTTAATTGCTGTGAAATATCCATTTTCACCGATATTTCCTTCATCTCAATTTTGACACAAACCAAAGATGTCTGGTCACCCGACCAAACGGCTATACAAATGCGGTTCTCTTGCGTTCGAGTTTTTTTTTTCTGCCTATCACGCCTATAGCAGCGCCCCATGCACTTTCACCCGTCACATTTCTCCCTCTTTGGCATTTCTTCGCGTCCCTCGCATCGGTTCCAGGGTAAGCCATCGGCCTCCTTGCGGGGCGCTGCAGCGCCGAGTCATCCGAGACAAGCGCGCCTCTCTTCCCCTGACCTGAACATAAGCGTCTGACGAGGGATAAGTGTTCGGTCGCTCGTAAATCTGCGGCAATTGCGCGCCTCTGTCCCCGCGATGAATGCGCGCGGAATTCCGGGGGCCTGAATTAAAGGCCATCTGCGCGCGCGCAGAGGTGGCGCCACGCGTTCCTCTGGCGCGGGCGCATCAGCATACGTCAGGCGGTGTCACTCGTTGTTACATCGGTGCGCGCGAGCGTCCTCGTGACCGAATCGTCCACTTTGTGCGGTTTTTCGGAACGCGCCGAGACAAGCGTGACTAATCGAAAGCGCTTCCCCGAAAAGAAAGAAAGCTCAATGCGAAACTATGGCCCCCGCCAATTGTTTTTGTTTCTCTCGCTCTCGCGCGCCAGTTTATTCAGCGAGTGTGCGCCGGCCGGTGTTGAATCTCAAAATACAGGGCGCGCGATTGTAATGGGACAGAGAAGGAGCAGTGCCTTTGGGCTGCCACGGCCGGAGATATATACACACACGCGTGCACGACGTCCCCCCCACCACCCCAGTGTCTCTTCGCTGGCTGTTTTTCGTCTAGTTTCTCATGAAGGGGGGGGTTGGGGTGTACCCGCGCATCTCTATCAGCCCGTCGGCGCCGTATTTTCGTTGCCTGTAGCAACTCGGTGTCTCCGTATCTTTTGTGCGTGCACGGCTCCAACGGCTGTTTTCTTAGAGCGGGGCCCCTCTCATTCTCTTTGGCTCTCCACACTGCGCGCGCTTCTCTCGTCTGCTTGTTTCTTGGCTCCCTTTTGGGGTCCCGGAGCAAATGCACGCAAAGAAAATGCGCGCGAAACGCGTGCGCATTGAGATGTGACACGTTACGAGCTACGTGCACCCCCACTTTCCTGTCACAGCGGCGAGAAACAAAATGCTTCCAGGCTAAAATACAAGGACGCACTCGGAGCACTTCGCACCGAGGAAGTATAGATGCAGATCGTCATCGTTTCGCCTCTGAAAGAGAGAGAGGCAACGTTTAAAAAAAAAAACAAAAAAAAGAGAGAATAAGAGCACGACTACGACGTCGCTGTTGTCTCCGGCGGAATGAGTCGTGGGCTGGTTAAAGCATGTGCAAAGGGCAGCGTCGTTTTTCTGGAGTACGTCCCGTAAAATTCCGTCGGCTGATCTTCGAAGTCGATACCCAGTATCGGGCTACAAGACTACGACAACAGGGCCTCTGTTTACAAACACGCCCTATCCGCGACCTCTCTTCATAGATTAACGAATTTGTGGTTTTCTGCCGCTGCCAGAGAGCCCTGGCCCGCACGTCCCGCCTCTCAGCGACGCCAGCGGCGCCGGAGCAACAGGATAACAGGCACATCGCTTGTGCTCGGACATGCTGGGCGTGCAGCACTCAAAGAGGAGTGGTTGTAAACAGAGCGAATCTCGAGTGCAGCAGGTCCATGTATCTCTTGCGCGTCCCATGTATCTCTTGCCCCGCATATCCTGTTCCAACAAATAGTTTACATATCTGTGCGTGGCGCCCGTTTTCACTCGTGTCCCTCGCACGGAATGATGTAGCGAACTGCCGTTGCTTGCCGTGAGCTTCGCCTTTTTGCCCCCGAGGGACAGTTGTATTAAGTGTTCACTTCTTTCCGGTAGGGTAAAGAAAGAAAACAATATTCGCTTTCGTTTATTTTGGCTGATTTAGTTTATCGCTCCGAAGGACGGTAAAGCAACATATGGTTGGGAAAGAGGGCATGCTGATAAAAGCCAATAGTAAACAAAACTCTCGCAGAGAAAGTTTCAAAAAGAGAAGCCAGACGTTCAAAGCGCAGCACGCTAAGGCCAGCAGATTAAACTCGGTTACTACAGCAAGGCCATAGCGCGTATTGCGCTCTAGGCCGCTCATCCCACCGTGTGTGCTGAGCGCCAGAACCGTCAAGTGCTCGCGCGCAAAACTGAGCTCGAGCGCTGCGCAGTCCCGACGCGCAGCCCGGGCGGCCCAGGACGCGGCCGCCGCCTCCACCGCGGGCGGCAGCGACATCTCTCGGTGCAGTCGACAAACGCCGGTTCCGAGGTGCCTGCTGATTCACGCCGACCGGGCGACCGTAACGAGGAGGCTCATAAAATGTATCTAAACATAAATATTCGTCGAGAGGGATGTGTTCGGAAGGAGGGGACCTTTATTTTTCCTAGGCGCCCAGCATAAAGGAAGGAGAAGCGAAAACATTTATATTTCTCTATCGCGCTGGGAGAGGGCGCCGGGAGAGGAGGGGAGCGACTGTTTGTGTATGTAGTCCCTCTGTCGACGTTCAGATATATAAACTGCGCTGTTAAGAAGAGGCCGGGTGGTTTTTAATCAGAAACGGTTCCGCCACGCCGCTGATCGGACTGCTCGCTCGCGCTTGTCTCGCCGCCAGTGCGCACTCGGCCGCCGGGCCCGTCGTCTGTCCGCCTGCGTCGTCTGCTCGAGCCTGGGTGAGTAGATTGTGCAGGGGCCGGCCTGTCGCCGACACACCGTGCACACTTTTTCTTTCGCCCTGTCGTTTCGAGTGATTTGGTTCCGTGCCTTGCGCTGACAGGCACGCGTTTACGGGCTAGTGAGTGTGTTAACCATCTCGCCACCGCCGTATGCGGACGTATGCCTTTTCTTCCTTGTTTTACTTTACTTTGAGCGTGAGCACCCTCACCTTTTTAAAGAAAGATGCACACAAAATTTGACATAGTACTTTTGTTACTCACTGTGCGACATGGAAAAGAAGTCCATGCTTATATTCTATAGCTTGGACTTCCTTCTCAAGTCACACCCATTTATCACGCTTCTCTTGGCCGTTACTGTTGCCCAGGCTTTTGCAGTTGGTATCGCTTTTCTAACAGTGCGTAAACGCGCTTTTCCCATGCTATTTTGCCCCCCCCCCCCCCCCCCCCCCCCCCCCCGAAAAATTTCTTTTAGGGCACTTACGGGTTCCTGCCGCTGCATCGTTATTACAATTGAACCAGTCGATAAAAATTTCTCAATAGGCGAAAGTGTGAGCGACATCGAATGTGGGCCTTTATTGTGTAATAAAATACGAGTAAGCTACTTGCAGCTGCTAACAAAATATTTTGTCTCTCACATTCCTGCTTATTTTTCTCTCGTGGTTGTATTCTTCGCGCTCATCTTGCAATAAAGATGCGCACCGACTACCACACAATGACCCAATTACTTGGAAGTTCTGTAAACGCGGTGACAGCAAATTTCTCTCTATAATCTGCTGTAAAACACGCCTGTCGTTCACACTTAAAACATTTAGCGATCTTTTCTCCGTGGTGTAATTGCTAATGGTAGTAGACGTGCCAGACTCCTAAGACGTACCGGACCACTTGCGACGAATTGCAAGAGAAATTATATTCTTGGGTCACGAAAACAATGTTACACTTATATATATATATTCGGGCATATTGCCGCCTCTCCTCCAGTGTATGTACTTAAGCAGTTCAAAAGCAGCCGCACCATTGGCCTATTTCTGTCACGGTAAACGAGTTCCGTTTGCCGGCGCCTAGCCGGTATACGATAGCATGGTTGAAGCGGCGTTGTTAGCTTGCTCCTTGCACTTGGCATCTGCGTTTTCCAGCAGACGATAGTACAGTAACTTTTTACATGTTTCCGGTTTTTCGTCCGTTTCTTTTTCTGTTTTATAACGGCAATCATTAAGATTAACCGCCTGTAAGAAACCAAGAATACGATGTACGAGTATGTGGGACATGTTCCCTGTGGTTCGCTTGGTCATTTCTAGAAATAAAAAAAAAAGGGGGGGGGGGGGGAGGACAGCATTGAGGAATGAACAAGTGTTGTACAGAATAGTTGAAATCTGGGTTAGTTGGTACATTATACTTAAGAAAAACCAGCCAAAAAGACGGGGACAAAGGAGAGACGAGGCACACACCAGGCAGTCCAGTCGTTGTGTGTGCCTCGTCTCTCCTTTGTCCCCGTCTTTTTGGCTGGTTTTTCTTAAGTATAAGTGTTGTACTCAGCGAAAGTGCGGTTACTGCTTCGTCTGTGAATAACGGTGCTAGCATTTTCGCGGTGCAGGCGCAAAAGTGGCATAAATGACTCGGACGCGATCTAGGTGGCCGCATTGTAATGTCTAAATTGACTTTAGACGGGTGACGACGAAGTTAATGGAAGAGTAGAAAGCTCAACATCTAAAGAGCTATCCATGCTTTATCAGCCGCTAACTGTATGCTCAACAACTTGAACACCGGTTTCAAATTCCGACTTCTTGCACAGAGCGAAATTTTTATTATTCAACGACGTTTCGGCTGCGTACTAAATCCTTGTTCACGATAAAATGTCTGTCGCCGTCCTACGCGCTCCTTGTCCGACGTCTTCGATGACGCGTGCATCCACTCCGTGTGTAATTGGCACAGTAGTGGGTACCATTGCTCGCATCACGCTCCAGTACAACATTCAAAATGCACACGTGCCGACACGCGAAATAAATTGAGGTCCATTTTGGTGAAAGGTAAAAGCAAGTTGCCGCGCGAAGTGTTTACCCTTGTAGTCCGTCATCCCGTGCGCAGAGTGCGATTACAGGCATTTAGGTAGAACCGGAGATTTTAAAGCGCCGCAAACTGTGCCACTGCGCCTTCGGGAACCGGCACGTGTTTGTCAGCACTGTCACCAAACGTGCCGAATCATCGGGGCACTCGACTAATTGAATATAAGAACGTGCGCCTAAATAGCAATGGCGGAACGCCCACGTGCCTTCTTCACGCACTAACGCGTACTTAAATCCGCTGTTTATTGGTCTCGCGTTCTACTGCGGAAAATTCCCCTGTAAGGCAGCCAATCTTCGCCACCAGACGGGCTGCCGCCGAACTCTAGATGACGTCACAAGTCACCGCAGGCAAATATGGGAGAGGCGTGAGTGTACACCACGCGTAAAAAGGACTCGTAAAGCACAAGGTCTCAGGGAAGCACACGATGGTAACCTGTAACAAACATTAAAGGGCTGATGTTAAGATGAGCTTACTGTGCCTATATGTCAGTCTTTCGTTGGCTAAATATACATCCCCCCCCCCCCCCCCCCTGAAAAAGTACTAATTGAAAAAAAAATCCGTTGGCGACGATGGTAACCGGTAACAAAGATTACAGGGCTGATGTAAAGCTTAGCTTACTGTGCCTATCTGTCAGTCTTTCTTCGACTAAATATACATCCCCCCCCTGAAAAGTACTAATTGAAAAAAAAAAAAGACATTTTCCGTTGGCGGTAAAAGTAACTGCTGTTTACGGGATCGGAGGTATACTGCACTCTCAGAGAACTACGCTTTGACGCGAAATTCTGAAGGGCCTAGATTGTTAGCTTGCATAACGCAGCCTCAGCCTTAAGACAGCTTCTCTTATGAAAGTATTTCTGCGCACCTGTTGCTACTAAACAGATGTAGCAGCTAAAGCACGTATAAAGGAGGGCAGAATTTTCATACCGCTTCCTGCACTTGTTCTAAAAAAGCCTTAATTAGACATTTTTCGGTTATTTGCTTAAAGAGGCATCGTTTTCGTGGCTAACACAGTTTCAAAGCTACTTTCTTAATAAAGGCGTGTCCATCTAGGTTTTTTTTTTTTCGAGTTTATATAATTCGAGAATGGGGGGGGGGGGGGGGGGGCACGTGGTTACTGTTTAACGAAAAATGAACCGCAAAGAGAATGTCAGTAAAGTTGGTTGCAAACCTGTCCACGCGTTTTTCTACGGCGTGGCTTTTTTTTTTTTTGCACATGTCGTTGTTTTTTTTTTCGTTCTCTGCAACATTCTTTCTGCTTCGTTCATATCAACCACATATGTTCAAACAGCATCCTGTGCGCTATATGGTAAAAAAAAAAAAAACCTAAGCATAAATCCAACATAAGTATGAGATGCGTCGTTGTTATGCTACTCATTTCTGTCGAACGCTTTTTCTAAAGTCACGTGCGGGTGCAAGCGCAGATGGGGAGTGTTAGAGGGAGAAACTTTATTAAAAGCGTTATAGTTAATTACATGTGGCTACTACGGGTGCAAAAGCACCGGAGACGCGGCAGGCGGCACGAAAAGGTGAATATGAGCGAAATAGTCACTTTATTGTGGCACTTAAAAGTTCACAGCATAGGGCAAAAACTGGGATCGAACTAAAATGAAATATAGTTGGCAGCATCAACTTAGCAAATGTAGTAAGGCAGAGACGGCAGTGATGCTTCAATTGGGGAAGTTTCCATTTTTTAGGGAATTTGAGGAAAGGGAATTTTACGATCCGAAATTCTCACTTTTTCCAACTTTAGTTTTCAAGCTGCTACAGGAAAAAAAAAAGGCCTGCAATGGAGAATTCGGGTCTAACGGCATGGAACATGACAGAAACAGGTGCTATGATAAATACAGCCTTAACTGAAGCTCAAGTTTTGTTTTGTTTTCCTCCTTAGCTGATATTCTTTCGGATGAAGCATACCTATCAGTCGCACGAACAAAGCTATTTACCTTTCTACCATGCGAAAGAATAACACGGCACTTTCGAATGCGAGTGAATAAGTTCAAGTGAATTCCTGTGTGGTGGTCGCAATGGCGCTGTAACTAACGATGTCCTTTATCATCTCGGTGCGTGAACTTCCGTTCTCAGTGCACTGTGAGAACAAATCATTTCTCTTCACTCGCAGGTGTACCTGCATGAAGTCATCAACGGATTGTCAGGCGCTTGAACATGGAGGCGCCTGCAACTCCGACTTTTTCTACCCGCCTGGGTGCCTCGCCCCGGTGTCCGAAACCTTCCCGCACTGCCTCACGCCCCCGGAGCGAGGAGTTGGTTCCGTTCAGTTTCCCATCAGCCCCTACTACCGGCCTGACGTCGGCGCCCTCTCCGACATCGCGAGCCTCGCCGTCGCCGAAGGGGCTATGAAGCCTCCGTACTCGTACATCGCTCTCATCACCATGGCCATCCGCAGTGCTCCAGAGCAGAAGATCACGCTCAACGGTATCTACAAGTTCATCATGGACCGGTTCCCCTTCTACCACCACAACAAGCAGGGCTGGCAGAACTCCATCAGACACAACCTTTCCCTCAACGACTGCTTCGTCAAGCTTCCTCGCGAGAAGGGCAAGCCCGGCAAGGGCCACTACTGGACGCTGGGCGCCAACTGCGAGTCCATGTTCGAGAACGGCAACTTCAGGCGCAGGAAGCGCAGGAAAAAGCAGCCCGTGCTCGAAATGGAGCCTCCTGACGCGGCAGTCCTGGCGAAACACGACAGGCTGTTCGCCTCCGCAGCGGGAAGACCGTGTCAGGAGCTGGTAGGCCTACAGGCCGCCCCCGTCCGGCTGCCGCTGCCGCCGAGAACGCTGAGAGCGCCCGAGGTGTTGGCGAAGCCCGGCCGCAGCTGCAGCTCGCCACCGGGGCCCGCCTGCGACGCGAGCAAAGCTGACGGGCAGTTCAACAGCTCCTTCACTATCGAAAACATAATGAAACGGCCCTCACCGGCCGCGTCGGCACGCACGGAGGCCGACATGCCGCCACTGCTGCATGTTTCGCGGCTGGCCGCGACCGCTGGCTGCGGAGGATCGTTGTTCGGTCACTTTCCCACGTTCACCTTACCGCTGTACCTTGGGAAAGGCTGTTGGATGGAAGAGAGTTTCGCCCAAGCGCAGAGGCAGCCCGGCGTCTTTTGGTCGCCGCTGACTAGGCACGAGGCGCTGATGAGCAACAAGTGCTCGCTCGTATCTCTGGATAGCCAGGCAGGCTGTGATGCTTTCTCGCCGCTATTGAAAACTGATTTGGGTGAAAAAAGAACGGTCACGCCTTGATGTACATGTGTGCTCCCTAGTAAGTTTTCAATTATACTTTAAGGTGCCCTTTATTTATGGCTTTCTGGAGGTGCCTGCTCATCCGCAATAAAGTTGACTTATAATCCAGAGCTAAACGTGTGATATGTCAGCTTCGGCGCGAGTGCGTCTGTTTGTCTTTTATGCCTTCGCAGACATAAAGAAGGGTGCGGTGTTACAAACTCTTTAAGGAATGGTGTGGAAGGCAAAGTGGAAAATGTCTGGAATCCTTCCAAGAGCGAAGCAAATAGGCCGATGGAGCTCGAACGAACCAGCGACCGATCGAAGCTCCTGGGCCCAGGTGTCTATTTTGGTGGGTGAATTACACGGTTATACATCATAAATTCGTAATGCATTTGAGCATAAAGTTCTTATGTACGGACAGGGTTAAACTCCGGCGAATCTCAAATGGACAGTCCGCACTGTGACAACTGTGCCGCGATAGAAACTGTGGAGCATATCTTGCTTGAGTGCCCTGCATATACTACCGAGCGTGCGTACTATGAACATTGCATGCAGAAGCTCTGCTCAGTGCCCCTTACAATGGACAAAGTTTTAGGTCCCTTAGCCTGCCTTAGGCAACAGAGACTTGCAATGACTTTTCTATTCACATATTTAAAAGACATTGGACATCTTGATAAGCTTTAAACTCACTTGCACGTCACCTTCATGCATTCTTCATGCAGTGAACTTCGTCAGCCCATTTGACGGACTATGCACTCCATCACTCCATAGGTTACATCAATTCTCGCCATTGCATCCTTAGTACCCATTTCATGGCCGCATTTTATCTTCGTTTTTTTTTTTTACCTCTTCCACTCTGCTCTCCTTCTGTCTTTATCTCCCAAATTCCCCTCCCTACGCAGAGTAGCATGCCAGCGATTTTTAAACGCCGGCTAAATTCTCTGCTCTTCATTAAAGAGTCTCTCTCTCTCTCTCGCCAATGCGGGAAGTTCTCGTAGTCTTGTGCGATGACCGTCTCTATAGTCTTCAAGCGGTCTCCACCTCTACGTTCTAGATCATCGCCAAAGCATAGCCGATCTATAATGGTCAGGTTAATACTACAGGAGGCGTTGCTTTTCATCACGTTATTGCGTTTCAGTGTGAGGCAGATTCAAAATCTACAAGTTTATTCCTGCGGCACATTCAGCTGACTATTTTAAAACTGGGAGATTTCTTGCTTTTGTTTCCCGAACAGTTCTTCAACAGTCGGTTTTCGCTTCCTAGTTCAACAGCACATGGTTGCGTTAGTTATTCTGACTTGTAGCGCGTGTCGCGAAAATTCCCACACCATTACATCATGACCGGAGTTTGTAGCGGGCCGCAGGACGGTGCTGGTTTTCGTTTCTATTGGCTGACCTCGACAATAGAAAGCTGGTGGGAATGAATTAACGCAGGTAATACAATGAGACTTGTGCGCTTCCGCTCCGGCCATGGGCGCTTTGGACTGAGAGCTTTTTTTTTATTTTTGCGACAGATGGTGTTATCAGTGCTACGGCATGTAGTGGTAACCAAAGAAAAGCGAAGCGAAATAGATGTGAGATAAATTGATCCTCTCCAACTATCCCCTCCACCGAGGTGGCTGCTTAGCAAATGAATTGCTGTGCCCCCGACAGAATGTCGCGTACTTTTCAAGCCACGGAGGTCTCGTACCGTTGAGGGATCCAAAATGTTTGCAGTTTACCAAAAAGCTGAAGAAGTTGCGGGGTACTTCAAGTTCGTAATCGATTAATGGCTACAGTAAATGGTATTTATTTCTTCAATCCATCGTTTGAAGAAATACACTTTAGTGATCATTCTGATGACAAATAATCGAGTGAGTAAGCGTAGATGTGGAGAAAAACAAATCTGGTGTTTCCAGTTAAAGCAGAGGCGCCAAATAATAATAAAAAAGAGTAATAAAAAGTCGGCAGGCTGATCCATGCTATGCCTGGATTACACTGCACTGCGTGAAATTCGGTAGGGTATGCAGCAAGTACCTTCTCACTGCGTTTCTCTTGGTGGAGCTCCAACACAGGTCCATGCATTCTCCGAGGCTATAATCTACACTTGCAAATATGGGTGCTCCTCTCTTATTCAGGTGAGCATAGACCTACAGTGGTGAGGCGGGCCTCCGCTAGAGCTCACGCATAACAGCGCGTGAGTTGTTTGAAAGATGTACCCCACAGTGCATGTTACACGCCCCTCAATGCACACACGCTGTAACACACCGGCTGCGGCTACTTTCGGAATAGATCCCGGGCCATCAGGGTACTGAGGAGGACAAAGAACAGGCACATGCCCATCCTCGCAAAACACAGCCGCCGAACAACCCTATAAGCTAGCTCCACATTGATGACCCCAGAGAGGAAGGCGCCACCCACTGCAAGTTGCAAATAAACAGACTACAAGCTATTCGCAAGGACTACTGTCAGCTATCCCCCCCTTAGCACGGTCTTTAACGGCGCGACGCAAGCACACTTGCTCCAAGCTCACACTCCTTACAGTGTGGCATGTTCCGCCATTACATCAACAAACGTCCGGCCAAACCCCACTCCCAAGATTGCGAGTATTCCCAGGAAAAATTCAGGGGGCACTTTGACTGTCTAAAGCGCGTAGAGACGAAAGTGTTTTCCGCACAACTTTGACTGCCTCTGTGGCACTGGTGGCGTCACCACTGGATGACGTCACACATAATTAATGACTAATTAGTAAGTAATGACAAACTACTAATTAATTGCTAAATACTGATTGATGACTAAATACTAATTAACTGCTAATTAAAGACGCTTAAGCTTCGCCTTTAGGAGTGGAACGCGCTGCCAGTGAGTCCACGGAACGCCACCACCCGCTCGGCGCGATGCCTTGCCCTTTGAACGCAACGCTTTTCGAGGAAAGGAAATGGCGCAGTAATTCTCTTTCATCTCAGTGGACACCCGAGCCGCACCGTACAGTAAAGAAGGAAGTGGGAGTGAAAGAAGAAAGAGGGGCCGTAATGAAGAAAATGAAAATTGCATTTGAGGAAAGGAAATCCCGCAATAACTGTGTCACTTATCTCGGTGGACACCCGTCATCCGTTTGTAGAGGAAAGGAGGAAGTGGGAGTGAAAGAAGAAAGAGGGGCCGTAATGAAGAAAATGAAAATTGTATTCGAGGAAAGGAAATAAAGCAGTAACTGTCTCGCATATCTCGGTGGACACTCGTCACCGTCGATGAGTCACCCCAGGGGCTGGGTGTAACGCCGTACGGATGGACGGGAGTATGAGCCATTAAAGGCGTTCGCCTTAATAGAGGACAGCTCCTAGCCAGTGCAACTAAGCCTGGTGGCTTGTCACATTCTGCTCTGCAGCCACTAGGTCATTCTTTTTCTTTCTTACGTCACGGACGATGTCAAAGCGCTATATTTGCTTGTTTAAAGCCATATGCCGCGTGGTGGTAGCCAAGGGAACTAGAAGTGCTTGTCCAGAATTCCTGCTGATCTGAGATTCCTAAGCAATAGAAATACATATTGGAAGTGCCCTATAGGCCACTCGATCATCTTATTTCCTCCTAAATACCCTCTTACTTTCAGTAAACCTTCAGTCAACCAGAGAGGCAGGCAGACTTTCGAAAAGGGTACTCGGCAATGAACCATTTTCTCACTATCTGTTAAGTAATGGAGAAATGCGCACAGTATAACCATCCTCTATACAGGATGATCCACCTGGGACTTCACAGAATTTCTAAATATAGGCTTTTTGAGTTAGAAGAGCCCTTTTTTCGGCATAGCACTGTCAGCGGTGTAGTGCATCAGAATACAGCTAAGACGTGCTAACTAGCACGATGATTAACTAATATTGAATAGTTAGCTTTTTAAATATTACTGTTAGGTTCCTTAACTACTGAGAGGCGTGTAGCCCACCGTAAGTAATGTCCATACCAGTGTTTAGAATTTCGAAAACACGGTTACCCTCGGCGCTGTGGCCCAAAAAAAGTTTGGCTATTTCGACGAGCTACGTGCACTGAGAGGTTCCTTTGCCTGCAAGCTTCTCGAAAGCGCATGTATTTTGGAGCAAAGTAGCCAGAAGTTGTTGGACCACAGCGCCGAAGATAACCGCGTTTTCCTCGGCGCAAGGCCGTAAAGCGAAAAAAAAATCCAATCAGGATGAATGTCATGCAGGTAGACCCGGATATCTCCACTGCTATTCACAGCGTGTTTACAGGTGGTGGTGGAAAACATTTATGTACAGGTATAATACAGGAGGTTATGCATGAGCTGACCCAGAGGGGGCCAGCCCTTACAAATACTAGGTGGAGGTCCCTAGTTCGGGACCCCAGTGGCATCGGCCGCCGCCCAGGCTCGCGCGACCAAGGCCCGTTGGGCCTGCAGATCAAAGCAGCCGAGCAGGGTCGCCTCCCAGTCCTCCCGGGTTGGATTGGGGTGAGGGGGATTACAGGAGATGTTCAAGGAACTGGGTTGGGATGAGCTGGGGATAGAAAGTTAGTGGAGAATAGTTTAGTAATTTCCTAATTGCCGGTGACCTTGTTCTGCTAAGCAATTCAGGGGGTGAATTGCAGATCCTGACTGAGGACCTGAACGGACAAAGCAGAACGATGGATTTAGCGCTTTGACGCGCCAGTTTTTTGGTTCCATCTTAAATAAATATTTTCCCGCCTGAACAGCATATTCAGGCCTTAAGAAAAACAGTTTCTTAGTTTTCCAGCGCAAAATACTAGCGGTTAAATTTTTTCAGGGATGTGCAAAATTTCTTACAAAGTCTCATAACTGATGAAAATAAGCACGTTGAACGACTTATCAAGTAAACACCCGAAGGGTCCTGGAAATATTTTTTTGTTTGGAAGGTGTACATTGCGCTTGAAGTTGATAAAAATAAATGATGCTACTACTGGAGGCAAAATACGCCTGCAAAAAAAAAATGGTTACGAAGCGCCACCCCGTTCCTTCCTCTGCGAAATATTATTTACTGCGTTCGCTTTATGGCTGTGGGCTGGACTTTACAGGTTTTATTTTTCGAAAATTCGGCGGACCTCTTTCGGTGTTTATTTCAGAACACAATTTCGTATTTTTTTTTTTGGAGGGGGGGGGGGGGGGGGGGGTGAATACTATTTTCTACCCATGACAATGATTTCTTAGGTTATTTATTGCAGCAATACTGACGCAAGTGGATGTATACGTCTAAGGACTTGGCTGACATGTTATGGTTGCGCTGCGGCGCTGGATTGAGAGAAAGGGAGGAGCGCCACGTGTTCTGCGTGCTGTGTGAGTGGCAGGGATGGACGTGCCAGTCAATCGTCATTAACCACAGCATGATACTTTTTCGTGAGGGCCATGCACGGTTTCGTGTCAACGTCCTTCATGCTGTTGATAAGCCTACTTAATCGGCTAACTGCTCTAAGCGGGCGATGATAATGAACAAGCAGTGCTTAGCCAGCGGGCTGTGAGGAGGTGCTGCTCCCCGGGAGGTAAGCCGGGTAAACTAGCGGAGACACCTCAAATGCCTCAACTGCGCTGCTTATCCAACACAACCGTCGTTTCATCACGCCCCTGGCTTCCCTACTTAGTTAATTCTCAGCATTGACTGAGTGTACCTCGTACCGAACAGCCAGCTAGCTATACCTTAAATGTCAATAATACTGACTTTTTCCGGTTAAAACCTAATTTCGAAAACTTAATTCGGCGTACTTTTATCGTTTTATTTTCGGTTTAAACAGAAAAGTCCAGATCCTATATTATGACATAAAAAAACACCTTAATTGCGACAATAAGGATGCGCTGTTCACCAGAAAAAATGAAATCACTGCTAGGTGTTCCCACTCTAATAAAAACCTGTGAGTTCGCTTCTTATACAGTTGTGTACATAGCGTGTCAAAGGGTTAAAAGTAAATATGAAGAAAACTAAAGGCTTGTACAGTAGTCTGTGAAGAGAACAACAATTTACAGCAGGCAGCGAAGCATTCAAAGTCGTGAGCGAATAAATATTGCAGTGAACCACTGTTCTCTTTCGTTATGGTCCCTGTTTGTCGCCGGCGGCGCGCGGGTTTATCATTTTGTTTCTCACGCGAATGGAGTCCAGATTTCACTGGAATCATTGCAGCCTTGCGAAACAGTTTCTGTGACGTTCGCGATATTCGTGGGCGCTTGATGCGCTTTACCTCGAAAGTTTGTCATCACCTTTAAATTAAGCACGGCCGATAGCAGCAGTCTGATCTTGGACGACTGCCCAGCGCACTTGCTCATCGCCGTCGTCGAGGTCAGTTCATTTGAGGACACATGTACGCTAAAACAAGTTTTCTTCTATAGCCTTCAACTAACTTCTTGCTGCCCGACTGCCGTCACCATCACGTGACAATGTGGGGCATGTACTGACCCAGGGTGTCGAATCGCAACCGAACCCGTATTTTGGCCCGGAACTGGAACCGAACCGAGCGCATTATTTTAAAGCGAAAGTGTTAGTACCCCCCCCCCCCCCCCCCCCCCCCCCCCCCCCCCCCCATGGCAAAATTGTGCGGCGTCGGCGACCGTTTGAAGCCTCGCAGCCGGAGAAGCAATGTAGGTGGGCCACCAGGTCACGTGACCTTGTGGCGTCATCACAGTTAAATTAATGATTGTTCGGGAGAGGTTGCTCGGGAAGAGCAACCTTGGTAGTACAAGCCACACCGCTAGCAACACCTGCCATCGCAGGGCAGTTTCGCATCGCTTAACTGCTGCACCACGGTGCCAGGAGAGCTGTGAGTTCACTTCAATTTTATTTCGGTGGATGGGGCCAGTGAAACATACATGCGAAACAGCTGGGCCTTTAGCCTTCTCGGCTAGACTTGGGCGCATGCAATAAGCGCAGGAAAAAGTAGCGAGACAGGCTCAGAATACATTTCTTCCAACAGAAATTATACAATAGCTTCATAAGCTATTGTATATATAAGCTATTGTATATATACAATTAATTAAAGGCGAGAAATAAAATGCACATAAATAACATTGATTTAAAATGAGGTTACATTAGAATAAACTTTTCTCCACAAAAATTATACATTAGTTACATATACAATAAAAAAGATTAAAGTGGAAGGCACTTATAATAATAATTATTTACAGTGGTCTCTCATACTAGTCACGTTAAAAATTTTTAAGTTCGGCGAAAGAAATGTGTCCTGTTGTTAAGTCTACTGGAAGCTTGTTCCAAGTTACGGCAGCAGCATAGACAACGGTTCTTTAACCGTAGTCGTCATGAATAATCTGAAGGCTAAAGCAGCGGATTGAAATGATCCCTTGTTTGACGGGATGGATGCATAAAATCAGAACAGGGTATTGGGATGCTATAATTGAGAATGTGTGTGACCACACAGGCTAGTTTAGAATCTCAGGTAGCATAGAACGGCATAATATTTAGATACGGAGGATGGTTTATTGGTTTATTGGGGTTTAACGTCCCGAAGCAACTCAGGCTATGAAGGAAGCCGTAGTGAAGGGCTCCAGAAATTTCGACCACCTGGCGTTCTTTAACGTGCACTGACATCGCACAGTACACGGGCCTCTAGAATTTCGCCTCCATCGAAATTCGGCCGCCGCGGCCGGGATCGAACCCGCATCTTTTGGGTCAGTAGCGGTGCGCCGTAACCACTGAGCCACCGCGGCGGGGCAGATCACGGAGGTGTAGAGTGGATCTGTCAAAGGGTTTGCTATGTGTTATAATACGAATGGCTCATTTCTGTAAAGTGAGTATTTCATTTAAGTGCGTAGTATCAGCGAGTCCCCAAGATTCAGTACAGTAAATCATATGGCTGTGGAAAAGGAAAAAAAATAGAGAGTTTTATTGTGCGAAGAGAAAAGAAGTTTCTTGCTTTTAATAAGACGAAGCAGGTATTTCTTAGCTTGCAGGCTACTTCAGTTATGTGCAGATTGAAACTAAATGTTGAGTCCAGAGTTATGCCTAGATATATGCATTGATCGCCTTTTTGAAGAAAGTTATTATCAATTTGCAACAGTAATGACATGTGCGGGATTTCATAAGGACTAGAAAACATCATGTACTTACGTTTCGAGGTGTTATTTCATATGTTTCTCAAAAACTGTTTAGATATCATACAAGGGTCCTTATTCGCTGACGTTCGAATATATTCAAGTCGTCACTAGAAAGGAGTAGGGAAGTAGCATCAGCATACATAAGAGTCAGACCTTGATTCAGGGCATGCGCAAGATCATTAATATAAAAAGAAGAAAGTAAAGGTCTTAGTACTCTCAGGGATCTAAGAATGCCAAGTCGAGAATGACCAATTAAGCATGTATGGGCATTGATCCATCGACGCTATTGCGTCAAACCCGTAAGGTGAAATTTAAGTGTGCTCTCCAATTTTTTTCGCCATCTTAGAACTAGACCCCAGCCGGAACATTTCAAAGGAACCATTCCGAACCGGTTTGAGACTCGGTTTAGCCGCACTTTTCAGGCAACACGGCATACTTTCCTTTCTTTCTTTTTTCATACAAAATGCGATGTGCTGCCGCGTAGATTTGTGGCCAAAAGCTGCCTGCTCTAAGCTGTGAGAAAATGGCACCCATTCTACGCGACAACAACACTTAGGGGACTCCGGTGTCTAGGAAATATCCCTAATTGGCGTTTCTGTATTGGGCTTTCGCCAATTATAAAGCATTGTGTGCCAGACTGAAGAGAAATCATGGCTTTATTGGAGTCTCCCCCTTTCCCATGTTTGCAGACAGTTTCAATTGAATTGTTGTTAGCTTTGCTCTAACTCATAAAGAACCGAGTATGAATAGCTTCTCTTCCTTTGTGTCAGGTGCAATGAATATGTGAAACATGCAAAGATCCAACCACGTTTTTCAACATTTACTTTCGAAGGTATTCTTTGTCTCAAAAAGCCGATGCAAAATAAGATCCGCCTTGATGGCTCAGTGACTCGAGCGCTCGGCTACTCACCCATTGTCTCGGGTTCAATCCCGACCGAGGCGGCCGCAATTCGATGGCGGCGAGATGCCAAAACGCGCATGTGCTTTGGGATGACAGCGCACGTTGAGCCCAAGCTGGGCTAAGGTAATATGGAGCATTCCACATACAGCGTCCCCATAGCCCCCGTGTCGCTTCGAAGAGTTAAACTCCAGATATTATTACTATTATTTTAAAATAATGGTTGCAAAAATTGCAAGTTTTTTTTTTTTTTCAGAACCCGGACACTCCTTTCGCTCGCGACGCAAATAAGCCAGAAACGGTGGGCTTGCGGCAGCGGTGGAGGTACTTAAATGTGCACAAAAGAGGATTCTGAGATCCAATTTTTACCACGGGAACTGGATCTGCACGCTCCGAGCATTCTTAGAAGCTCCAAATTATTGTCCTGTGCGGCCGATTTCCCAGTTAAATCGAATTATGCGTCCCGGCTCCCGCCTTTCATTTTTTTTTTTTTACTCACCTCCGGGAGTAGGATGAGTAAACCAATGCGTGGGGTGCCTTTCAGTTTGTCGCGTGGTGGCTTTGCTTTCGCTTTTATTTTTTTTTTTAGGTTTCCGTGAATAAATAGTTTCAGTCGCAGACAACATAGCCGCAAGTTGGACCCATGGAAATAAAAATACGCGTGGACTCTTTGCTTTATGTATCACTCCGCCGATGGCAGAGCGGCAAGCCGCCACGCGACTGGCTAAAAGGCACTTCACGTGTTGGTTGACCCCTCCTACTTTCCGAGGCGTGTTAAAAAAAAAAAAAAACACTGCGCAGGACCACTGCGCATGCAGTAGTCCTGATGGCACCTGCTTAAGTACTGTGCGTAGGGAAATTTCCCCACTGACAAGCCTGGGGGGAGACCTATCATTCCCGCAACGGGGTCTCCGAAACTGCAGAAGTTGGAGGGTTTTTGTGGATGCAAAATCCACCAGCTTTTCGTCTTATATCTCTCGTCAGATGGATTCTGGCGTATACGCAGCCGATTTGCATTCATATTTAGCTCATTTGATTTTGAGGCTGTTGCCGTAAATTCCTATACCTTTTCCGCGTACAGCAAATTAAATTGGGTAAAATGAAAACAACTCGCATAAAACAAATTTGCATGTTTCATTTTTTTATTTATTTTGTATACCGGTGTCACATAGAAAAGTGAACAACATACCAAGGTCGATTAAAAACCCGTCTACATTCAGATTTTTTTTTTTTGCCAGAATATGGTTGAACCCGTTCGAACTGGTTCGACCCAGAACGGGATGTCACTCCGGAGCCGAAACTGGACCTGAATCAGAAAATCGTGAACCCAGACCCAAAGAAAAACCGTACCGAACTCCACACCACGAGAGTGAAATAGAATAATTAGGCAGGTACCCTCACGTCATGACCAGCATCCTAGTATGTCTTAAGAGGAAAGTACGCAGCAGTTGCATCTTGCCAGTACTCATCTACTGAGCATAGGCTTGGCGTCTAGGGAAAAGGGTTGACATTAAACTCAGGACAACGCATCGAACTATGCAAACTAAAATGTCAGGTGTAACGTTAAGAAATAAGAAGAGAGCAGAACGGGTCAGGGAACAAGCGCGAGTTAATGATATCCTAGTCGAAACCAAGGAGAAGAGATGGACATGAACGGGGTATTTAATGCGATGGGATTGTAACCAATGGTCCCTTAGGGTAGTAGAGCGAATTTTAAGAGAAGGAAAAAGCAGCAGGGTGCGGCACAAAGTCAGGTGGGAGGATGAGATCAGGAAGTTAAAATGGCCGCTGTTGTCGCAATATAGGGTTAATCGGAGCAAATGGGAGAGGCTTTTGTCCTGCAGTGGACGTATGTAGGCTGAGGATGATGATGGTGCTCTTAGCTCTCCGCGTCTTTCTCTTATGGAGGAGCTGGACCACTACGCCCCCAAAACCACAAACCCACTCTGGCCCCGCCTTGATGCGCATATCTATGGCATCCTATACACCTCCTGATTTGGACCAGCACCAAGGGGATCAGGTCACGCCTAATTCTCCGCAGGCGCAGAGGCGTTTCAGACATGTGCTGCAGTAATAAACTTTTTTCTCTCTCTTCAAGGCCCAACCACTCCTCGTCAAGGCAAGCTTTACTCTTAAGACAAAGAGAGCGTTAGCCCGCGGCGGTGGTCTAACGATCGGTCACCTTTCGCGGCCTTCCACGTGACGCTCAACGTGGTGACGTGGCGACCACGACGGAAGATGCGAACCGACCATTAGGCTGCCGTGCGTGTGTTGTTGACGCGTCAGGCTGACGCACTGCACATCCGGAAAATACCAAGATCGCGAAGGAACCGCGGTGGTTTCCAGCGTTGTGAGCGATGAAGCGGGCCCGCCATCCGGACGCCCGCTCTAGGCACGTCTCGAATATCGCCTCTAGCTGCCGGTGCAGAGTCCGTCGAAAGCACGAGCGTCGGCTGCTTGGCCGATGCCGCCGAGCGAGCACCGCTTCTCTCCAAGATGCGGAGTCATTCGACATTGCGAGAGTCGAATACCGCGACTGTTGATCCCGCCGAACGGGCGACTTATAGTAGGTCCTTGCATGCAGCCAGGCTCATTTTTTATTAGGATTTTTCGTGTACCTGCGCTGCGCGCAACCTGCGGAGGTCGTGGGTTGTCTTTGCTTCTACTTGCTCCAAGTTGTCTCACTGATACAGCAAATAATTTCCCACACTAGTTAACATCACCATAAATGAAAGCATTTTTATTGTGTTTTCCTTTGTTTCAGTGATTTTACCTTTCTTTCGGATACATGTCTTACTCAGCTCCTCATCTCCCTTATTTTGTCTGCTCATCCTCTTGAAAATGACTTGTCTGTGTACATATTCAAACGGGCCTTACGCTCCCATACGGGCGAATCGAGACAAAATCGAGGTATTTTTCCACCCCTAGCTCGTCTGCCTTTGAGGCGCGGCACAGCTCGGAAGACCCGTTTCCTGTCTCATCCGTCCCCGCAAGCACGCAGGATATCGGCTCGGATGACGCGGATGGACGAATCCATCGCTACGATAGGTATGTGAACGAAGGGGGGACGGGATGCTGCTCGCTGGTTCTTCGGGAGCTCGATCTTCCGCCGTTGCATATTAAGCGTGTGAAGCACAAACTGAAGAAACAGTGCTCATATCTAAGAATGCTCAAAATACATGCTACTCAACTTTAGAGAAGGCGGAAAAGAAAAAAATGCACTGAGTAATGGACCGTTATATGACCCTGACGTGCACTGACGTCATGGAGATGGGAATTACACAAGATTTTCACTCTTTGGAAATATTCATTATTTTAATATTAGGAGTATACATTGAAATTAAGTTAAATTGAATTTAAAGGAACACTGATGACAACTACATATGGTTTTGTTAGTAAAAATAGATTGTTCGTTTCTTTGCAGCTGTGTACACATTTGTTCGGCAGTGAGCGACGCATTTATTGCGCAAGAGAAAAAATGGGTTTGAAAAAGGAGCTTTTTTTTTTCCTCGCCCATCGATTCGAACTCGTGACGTCAAGACCGAAAAGGACTCCGTGATCAGAACTAAAAAGTAAATGGGCGTGTAGCCAAACTCAGGCATCCGCATGGAAAATCGCAGTTTGCTTGTGAAAATTATCGGTAGCAGCGATACCCGTATCTCACTTTTTAGTCTTTCTAGTTTAGAGAAGCTCCGTTTCCTCTTTGCCATTATAACACGGCAATCAGTTAATACTGGAAAACTTCAATTTTTGCTGATAGTCCTTTACATCGGTTACATCGGCGCATTTGTCATTGCCCACGTTTGATCGTTATTTTGTTTATCTTTTGCACCGGCTTTTCTGCTCTTGAGCATGCTCCGGAGAGCGTGTCGTCTGTGGTCACATGATTATGCACGTTCAACAACACGCCCGTTAATTAATGCGCATCATATTGCGAGTCCCTCGAAACAATCGTACCACACTATTAAAAACATACCTGCCGCAGATTTGTCCCCGTATGTAGACGCGACAGAGCAACTTTGTTTCCTGAATGCTGTTTTCTGCATGCATTTTTGTTTCATTCACATTTCTGTCGTAACATCTTCCCAGGTAGTGCTGAAAAAGTATAACAGTGTATTGTTTTGTTGTGGTGAAACATTAATGCAGAGATCTTAATCTCCTTTTTTTTTTGTAGCGCTTCTGAAACGTTACAAATTAGGGTTAGTATATTTGTTCCCCTTTCTACTTCTGATTAAAAATTTGTACAACATATGTACACCTTTCGCTCAAACGCTATAGCAATCCTGCAGGATCAGTTTTGACAAATGTGAGAGCAGTAAGCTTCAATGAACACTTGGTAAGGGGCAACTAGAGCGGCACTACTAGAGCGTTACAATACACCAGAACTATTAATACATAACTCATACACTCGCCTTGCTACGAATATCAGGGGTCGTGCATATACCCAGCCATGGAAGGTGTCCCGTATGTCATGGGGGTGGATTGGAAATAACAAAAGTTTATGGCTTATGATTTATGGAGGGTTTAACGTCCCAAAGCGACTCAGGCTATGAAGGACGCTGTAGTGAAGGGCTTCGGAAATTTCCACCACCTGGTGTTCTTTAACGTACATTGACCCCGCACACTGAGAGAGGCAGTCGAGCACAGCGATGGGACATCCCGCCAGTAACGAAGGAGGAAGTAAAGAAAGCATTAGGAGCAATGCAAAGGGAGAAAGCAGCAGGAGAGGATCAGGTAACAGCAGATTTGTTGAAGGACGAAGGAGAGATTGTGCTAGAAAAACTAGCTACCATGTATGCGCAATGCCTTGTGACCTCGAGAGTACCAGAAGCTTGGAAGAACGCTATAACATTATCTTAATTCATAAGAAAGGAGACGTCAAGGACTTGTACAGCATGAACTGGTGGGCGAGTTGGTCTGACATATCTAGAAAGAGCACAACTTCCTGATTTCAAATGATCGATGTACACGCGATACAGCTGCATGCGCATAGTGACTGGGATTGATACTTTCTGCTGCTCTCTGTTTCTTTGTTTTTTCTAAGGTGCAAAATAGTATATATATGCTGTTAGCGTCCGGAATAAACATTTGTTGTCAGTTCAGAGCTGTGTTCGCCCCTTTCTCCCCTTTGGCCCTGTGCCGTAGCGCTGCTTCACTAGATATGTCAAGGACTTGAAGAATTAGAGACCGATCAGCTTACTGTCCGTTACCTACAAGGTATTTACTAAGGTAATCGCTAATAGAGTCTGAACAACCTTAGAGTTTAATCAACCAAATGATCAGGCAGGCTTTCGTAAAGGATACTCGACAATAGACCATATTCACACTATCAATCAGGTGATAGAGAAATGCGCAGAATATAACCAATCTCTATATATAGCCTTCATTGATTACGAGAAAGCATTTGACTCAGTGGAAACCTCAGCTGTCATGCAGGCACTGCGGAATCAGGGTGTGGAAGAGTGTTTTGTGAAAATATAGCAAGATATTTATAACGATTGTACAGCTACTATAGTCATCCATAAAGTCAGCAATAAAATTCCAATAAGGAAAGGTGTCAGGCAGGGAGACACGATCTCGCCAATGCTATTCACCGCCTGCTTAAAGGAGGTATTCCGGGTCCGGAAATGGGAAGAGTTGGGGATAAGAGTTAATGGAGAATACCTGAATAATTTTCGATTTGCTGATGACATTGCCCTGCTAAGCCACTCCGGACATGAACTGCAAAGCATGATCAATGAGTTAGCCAGGCAGAGCAGAACGGTGCGGATAAAAATAAACATGCAGAAAACCAAAGTAATGTTCAACAGCCTAGCAAGGGAACAGCAGTTCGCAATCCGTAGCGAGGTGCTGGAAGTAGTAAGATAATATGTCTACTTAGGGCAGGTAGTGACCGCTGATCCGGATCATGAGAGGGAAATAATATTGAAGAAAAAGAATGGAGCGGAGCGCATATGGCAGGTTCTCTCAGATCATGAAAAGCAGTTTACCAATAACCCTCAAGAGAAAAGTACACAACAGCTGTATCTTACCGGTACTCACCTATGGGGCAGAAACGTGGAGGCTAACAAAGAGGGTTCAGCCTAAGTTAAGGACAACGCAGCGAGCTGTGGAAAGAAAAATGATAGGTGTAACGTTACGAGATCGGAAGCGAGCGGAGCGGGTGAGGGAACAAACGCGGGTTAATGGCACCCTAGTTGAAATCAAGAGGAAGAAATGGGCTTGGGCAGGGCATGTAATGCGAAGGCAAGATAACCGCTGGTCCTTAAGGGTAACGGAGTGGATTCCAATAGAAGGCAAACGTAGCAGGGGGAGGCAGAAAGTTAGGTGGGCGGATGATATTAAGAAGTCTGCGTGGATACGGTGGCCGCAACTGGCAAAGGACAGAGATAATTGAAGAGACATGGGAGAGGCCTTTGCCCTGCAGTGGGCGTAGTCAGGCTGATGATGATGATAATGACACCGCACAGTACTCGGGCCTCTGAAATTCCGCCTTCATCGAAATTCGACCGCCGCTGCCGGGATCGAACCCGTTTTGCGTCAGCAGCCGAGCGCCATAACCACTGCGCCACCGCAGCGGCAAATAAGAAAATATTTGTAATGAAATTTTGGTGCTATGTCTGCAACATAAGGCAGTCACCATAAAAAAAGATAACTGCAAGATTGTGTTAGTCAAGCACATCCTTACACCAAAAACTGGAGAAAAAGCTCTGGGCGCAGCACTAGGAATATACTTAGAGTGTTGTTCTATGGTTCCGGTTTGAACATTATAACAATGGTTGAAAAAAAAAACAGCACAGCAGTTTGATTATTTTTAGTTTATTCGGTTAGGCCGCAGCGGTGAACGAGTCGTTTGAGCATGTGCCTCGCATGCGGGAGGTGCGGGGTTCGATCCCCAGCGACGCCGGGTACCCACCGTTGATACAGTGGGTGCAAGCTTTCCCCCGGCCTGGTGCCCGGCTTCTTTAGGGTGAAATGCTTGAGAAACGGGTCTTCCGACCCCACGCTGAGTAGAAGAAAAACCTTGTGCCATGGCGTTCTTTGGCTACAGATGCCTTCACGCCATAAAAATTCATCATTGATTGATTGATTGATTGATTGATTGATTGACTAATTAATTAATTCAGTTTATTTTGCTTAGGATATATCTAGGGGTGGAACTATTCGGTTTTAACCGAGAAGAAACCGACAAAAGTACATCAAGTTTTATTTTCAAAATTCGGTTTCAACTTAAAAAGGTCAGTATCCTTGCCGAGCTCGTCGTAACTTACTGGCCCTTGAGCAGGAGTGGCACTCAGTCATAGGAGAATATTAACAAACTACGGAGTCCAGGGCCGAGCTGAGACAGTGGTATACTCTGTTAGATTAAATAGAGTAGTTGTACCTTTTGAGGAATTGCCCTAAAACGCATCTGCAGAACAGAAGGCTCTACCTTCTCACCAAAAGTCATCTGATAGCGTAACGTTGTGCTTTGACAGTCATCGCCCGCTTAGTGTAGTTATTTAGTTAAGATGCTTCTTTACTGCTTGTAAGGACACTGATGTGAAACAACGTATGAACGCGCGTCTGCAGAGGGGGGCCAGGGAGGCATCCGCCTTCCGTGGGGAATGAATGGGGAAGAAATTTTGTATCGTATTGTTCCTTGCTATATCCTGAAGACATGAGCGGGCGCTATCACAAGCTTTGCCTCCGTCCCCTTATGGATAAAACATGTGCATGAGCGTCAGGTAGTAAGGTGAGGCCGTGAGAGAAGGCCCCATCCAGCACTCCTATTGTATCCCGAGATAAGATGATACACGAGAGCATTACGAAAGAATATCATGTTCTGGCTACAGTGGTGGTTCAGCGGCAGTTTCAGCACTGACGCCAACGTGGAGTCCTACTGGTTCATCGCCCTCTAGGTAAGCCTAGCGCAACAGCCCAACGATAACATGACAACTAAGTTATTAAAATTAAGACTGCACTATCATTTTTATCTGACGGTTCCCTCGTTCAGTTTCCGTTAGTTTTTTTATAGCGATCTACGATTTTTTTTTTGCGTCAGTTACTGGTACAAACATGGTGTTTCACCTAAGGCTTTACACAGTTTTTAAAAATAGGCTTTTTCAGCTAGAAAAGCACTTTTCTCTCCATAACGCTGTCACGGGTGTAGTACGTCAAAATACAACTAAGACGCGCCAACCAACAGGCTAGCTAACCAATATTCAGTAGTGAACTTGATAATTATTACTGTTAGGCTCATTGTTTGTAGAGAGGCGTGTAGCCTACCTCAAGTAATACCCACACCAGTCTTTAGAATTTCAAAAATTCCGTTACCCTCGGGGCTGTGGGCCAACAAATTTTGACTAATTCGACAAGTTGCATGCACTGGAGAGGTTGCTTTGCCTGCAAGCTTCTCGAAAGCGCATGTATTTTGGCGCGACGTAGGGAAAATTTGTTGGGCCACAGCGTCAAGCGTCAAGGGTAACTGGGTTTTCGAAATTCTGAAAACCGGCATGGATACCACCCACGGTAGGCTACACGCATCTCCATAATTAAGAGGCCTAACAATAGCAGATAAAAGTTAACTATTAAATATTAGGTAACCAGCCTGCCAGTTAGCCCGCTTTAACTGAATTTTGGTGTACTACACCACTGAGAATGCTACGTCGAGAAAGGCGCCCTTCTAACTCAAAACGCCCATTATTAAAAATTGTTTAAAAGCTTTGGTGAAACACTTTGCATACTGCTCGTGCTTAAGAAAGCCAACACACACTCTCAAGTGAGTTTTGACCGTATTGGAATGCCTCATTTTATCACAGAAGAAAGCCGGTGATTCGCCCGTATAAAATAATACTCGCCAAAAAAAACGCGTTCTGAAACAAACACCAAAAGAAAATTTGCCGACTTCTAAAAAAAAAGCGAACAGTAGAACAGATGAGCATAAGCATCGTGTGCCCATTTTTAACGATGTCATAACGCTCTAATGCAACTTATTTACGCCACAATTTTATAACATTATTCTTGTTTGTTTGTTTGCTTGTTTTTTTGTTTGTTTGTTTGCTTGCTTGTTTGCTTGTTTGCTTGTTTGTTTGCTTGTTTCCTTGTTTGTTTGTTTGTTTATTTGCTTGTTTGTTTGTTTGTTTGTTTGTTTGCTTGTTTGACTGCTTGTTTGTTTGTTTGTTTGTTTGTTTGCTTGTTTGCTTGTTTGCTTGTTTGTTTGCTTGTTTGCTTGTTTGTTTGCTTGTTTGCTTGATTGCTTGTTTGTTTGCTTGTTAGCTTGATTGCCTGTTTGCTTGTTTGTTTGCTTGTTTGTTTGCTTGCTTGTTTGCTTGTTTGCTTGCTTGTTTGTTTGCTTGTTTGTTTGCTTGCTTGTTTGCTTGCTTGCTTGTTTGTTTTCTTTCTTGTTTGCTTGCTTGTTTGTTTGTTTGTTTGCTTGTTTGTTTGCTTGTTTGTTTGCTTGTTTGTTTCCTTGTTTGTTTGCTTGTTTGTTTGCTTGTTTGATTGCTTGTTTGCTTGTTTGCTTGATTGCTTGTTTGTTTGTTTGCTTGTTTGATTGCTTGTTTGCTTGATTGCTTGTTTGTTTGTTTGTTTGCTTGATTGCTTCTTTGCTTGTTTGCTTGTTTGTTTGTTTGCTTGTTAAGCTTGTTTGTTTGCTTGTTTGCTTGTTTGTTTGCTTGTTTGCTTGTTTGTTTGCTTGTTTGCTTGTTTGCTTGTTTGCTTGTTTGCTTGCTTGTTTGCTTGCTTGTTTGCTTGTTTGTTTGCTTGTTTGTTTGCTTGTTTGCTTGTCTGTTTGCTTGTTTGCTTGCTTGTTTGCTTGCTTGTTTGCTTGTTTGCTTGTTTGTTTGCTTGTTTTTTTCCTTGTTTGTTTGCTTGTTTGATTGCTTGTTTGCTTGATTGCTTGTTTGTTTGTTTGCTTGTTTGATTGCTTGTTTGCTTGATTGCTTGTTTGTTTGTTTGTTTGCTTGATTGCTTGTTTGCTTGTTTGCTTGTTTGTTTGTTTGCTTGTTTGCTTGTTTGTTTGCTTGTTTGCTTGTTTGTTTTCTTGTTTGCTTGTTTGCTTGTTTGCTTGTTTGTTTGCTTGTTTGCTTGCTTGCTTGTTTGCTTGCTTGTTTGCTTGCTTGTTTGCTTGCTTGTTTGCTTGCTTGTTTGCTTGCTTGTTTGCTTGCTTGCTTGTTTGCTTGCTTGTTTGCTTGCTTGCTTGTTTGCTTGCTTGCTTGTTTGTTTGTTTGCTTGTTTGCTTGTTTGCTTGTTTGCTTGTTTGCTTGCTTGTTTGCTTGCTTGTTTGCTTGCTTGTTTGCTTGTTTGCTTGCTTGTTTGCTTGCTTGCTTGCTTGTTTGCTTGTTTGCTTGCTTGTTTGCTTGCTTGTTTGCTTGTTTGCTTGCTTGCTTGCTTGTTTGCTTGTTTGCTTGCTTGCTTGCTTGTTTGCTTGTTTGCTTGCTTGTTTGCTTGCTTGTTTGCTTGTTTGCTTGCTTGTTTGCTTGCTTGTTTGCTTGCTTGTTTGCTTGTTTGTTTGTTTGCTTGCTTGCTTGTTTGTTTGCTTGTTTGTTTGTTTGTGGGATTTAATGTCCCAAAGCGACTAAGGCTATGAGAGACGCCGTAGTGAAGGGCTGCGGAAATTTCGACCACCTGGGGTTCTTTAACGTGCACTGGCATCGCACAGCACACGGGCCTCTAGAATTTCGCCTCCATCGAAATTGCGCCGCGGCCGGTATCGAACCCGCGTCTTTCGGGTCAGCAGCCGAGCACCATAACCACTGAGCCACCGCGGCGGCATATAACATTATTCTAATCTTTGGTGCTACCCGGCTTCCTAGTCTCAGCAGTTGTTCGTAAGCGAGCTGATACCTCGCTCCCACCGCGCAATCACTCGGCCTCTTTAATCCATGAAAGGCCCTGCCGCGAGGGTCAAGGGAAGAAAAACCGAGTGCGATAAAATTTCATTTCGATAAATTTCGAAATGCTAGCATACCTTCTTGATTAAAGCGCGAAGAAAGGTAACATTGCCAGGAATTCAGGACAGATCCCAGCGAACGCCGCTCAGTCTAGCGGAATTTACCACTTCAGTGGCCACCACTTTGTCATTATCTTTCTTTCTTACGTCCCGGATGATGTAAACGCGCCTTTTTTTGTAATGTTCATAGCCATGCACCACGTGGAAGGCGGCAGCCAAGGGAACTAGAAGCGCTTGTCCCGAATTTATGGTAATGGTTTAGGGCCAAGCTTGCATGGTTAAGCGAATGTACAGAGGGTGCCGGGCAAAGTGGCGGAATTCAGTTGGAGTTGAATGTACTTTCTTCCCTCTCGGTGGTGATACGCGGAGGGGCCTGACCATGCGTGGCATTTCGGCTTGGGCTTCGTGTTGATCGGCGGTTGCGCAAGGGATGAAGGTGAAAGACGAAGTCGTTCCTTTTAGGAATGACGGAACTTTTACGTAGCAGTCAGCAGCGTGGTTTAAACTGTCCAGACAGACGAAAAGGGGGAGAAGAGTCTGTACATGTGGGGCCACTTAAGCTCCCCATATCAAAGAAGCTAACGAGACCCCCCCCCCCTCCCCGTATTCGCGGGGATCATATCTTTTAATCATTTTGCCACTTTGTTGGCTGATGATTGGCGAGGCCCCCTTTTGGCGTAGAAGACACTCGGGGCACTGTAAACAGGCTGGTATCCTGTTTCAGCACACCCCAGCCAGCCAGTTATATGTGGTCGCCAAGGAATAAAAGGATACCCGGAAAAAATAAAAGTATAGCAGCATCAAAGCTCTGCCCTACCCTGCCCTAGTCACTCGGCTAGCGAGCGGCGTCTATACTAACGCATACAGAATCGCTCTGAGGCCTTTGTTCGAGCTCTGATCCAAGATATGCGAGATGCACCGCTTGCGTGGCCGACGACGAAGCTACGGTTAGCGTCGATGCGAGTCCAGAGGGTAAAAACAATGGTATGGCAGCTCGAGAAGGTTTACGCTTACGCGTGGCGCGACCAGTGCTCGTCACCTCACACGCTCCGCCGACGGAGACGCCGCCGTTGTTTTTTTCACGGTGTGTAAACTGACCCGCACAAGCCAATGATAAATGAAAGTGTACGTAGGGGCGGGGTTGCATTCCTTGAGAAATCTCATCTGGCGCCTTTTATAGCTAGGTGGCGCTGACACTGAACCTGACGGTATCGGCGCATATTCATCCATTTACATTACCCCTAAAGACCCTCCAGAAGAGGGTATTACATGGGGGGGAAGGGAGGATATGCCTCGTGTATAATTCGAACTGCGTCACCAGTTGCTGAGGCGCTATATACGGTTTGTCTGCCTTGTACACAAGCCTTAGCCATCACTCTCGCTCCAACGCCAACTATGACGACGTCGCCATAGGGGTAAATGACACGACTGCTGTTATGCGACTGCACACCCCGGGGATCCCACGGACTCGGAAGGAAAGTAAGAAGCGGCTGAACGAAGACAAAAAGTAGAAAATCTAAAGGTGGATAGAAGGAAACACTACCTAAGGCAAAAGGCTGTTGAAGCGCCAGCTCAAGCCAGTGGCGACGGCTGCGAATATGGTATCTGAGTCAGCAGTAGCGGCTCATGATTCCACTCTAAATTTGTGACGGTACTTTGCGCAGAATTCACGTTCTGAAGCACTGTAATCAGTAACATGGTATGTCTACCATCTGATTTGTAGTGCACAGGAAGAATAATTGATTGCCACCGAGGTGCACAAAGGCCCGGTCGGACTAAATAGCGTCTAGAGCGCTGTGGGGACAGTGAGGCGCAAGCTGGTAGAAGCAGTCACGCAGACGCATAGCAAAAGCTCCAGAGAGGCGATGACTACTCGAAAGTCATCATCACCCCGAAGCAGCTCTCTCTCTGTCTCTGTCTTTCTCCTTCTCACACACGCACACGTATACGCGCGCGCACACACGCAGGCACGTACACACGCACATACACACATTGTAATTAGTAATTTATATTGCTAATCAATCAATATATTGCTAATATTAGAAAGGGCATAGTAATTAGATGTGACCTTGCCCACGCTGCTCACATGTTGGTATGTGCTCAAAACACAGTTACAATTTCCAAGCAAGAAACACTGCTTGCTGGCCACGGCATAGCTTGCAACTTTTATTAAAAATAATTAGTCGAGCTCCCTGCTGCGGGCACATACCCATTCACAGGTCGGAATTTCCAGCTGCCAAAAAAAAAATTGAGCAGGACGTTCACTTTAAGTGTGGTCCGAATGACCGCTGCAGCTGCGCCCTGACTCATAGCACAGAGAGATACTGTTGACATAAGCAGCTGAGAAGTGCTTCTGTGATGTGATCAGTGGGGAGGATTGGAAAGATTATACATACTTGAAGGGTTAATGTTATAGATTAGGTTTCATTTAGAAATTGTTCATGCATTTTTGGGGGGCTGTAATTGCGACGCATACGTATTAAACGCCGAAGGTCGTGTCGTGACAGCGTTCACGACACTGTGGCCCATGCTGTTCGAATGTCTCGGTGTCATCCCGCGTTTGTCACATACGCGCCGATTCCCGCGCATTGTAGTTGGGGTCCTTCGTTTTCGTGCTGCCCCGTTACTTCGCCTGTTGTGCTCAGCGCATCCCACTCACCATAGCCAGTCCTCGGCCAGCATGCGAACCTTTATTGGCATGAGAATATCTGAATAGAAGAGCAATCGCACATGCGGCGGCGTTGGTGGCGAAAAATAAGAAACGAAACACGTCTTCCCTAATAGAAAATAATAACTGGTAATAGAAACAATGAGCGATAACGTAGCGGCGCCGGAGGCGGAGAAAGCGAGCCTAGTCCTGTATGAGAAACATTTTCTTATTGTTTGTATTTTCACGCATGCGCACTTTGCTCGAGCGTACGGATTATAAGGTGTGGAGTCGAACGCCGTGTTTGGTTTGGTTTAATGGGGTTTAACGTCCCAAAGCGACTCAGGCTATAAGGGACGCCGTAGTGAAGGGCTACGAATAATTTTGACCACCTGGGGTTCTTTAACGTGCACTGACATCGCGCAGCTCACGGGCATTTCGCCTCCATCGAAATGCGACCGCCGCAACCACGATCGAACCCGATGTTGCTCTTATTCAGTGGTAGCCTGTTTGTCGTTGGGCAGTATGGCTCAAATGCGCACACTACCTTTGTCCGCATTCGTTTTTTTGCGTTTGCACAGCGCGCAGGATATCAGATGAACGGATTATTTTTACCGAGCGCCTCAGACAAAGAAGTCAGTGCAAGGTAGACAACAATCCCAGAAAAATCAGTGAGCTTATCGTGTACACAACTGTGTACAAACGCCTTAAACGGTTAAAGGGTGAGGGTGTCCCACTAGGGTAGGGTGTATTCCACAGGGTGTCCCAGCTAATTTTAGCCAGGGTGTAAAAATATGCCGAGCCATTCTAAGACGATAAAACCAAATACATGTTGCTGGCTATAGTGTGAAGCAAAACACACTATTTTTTACTCCGCTTAACTGCATAATTAGTCTAGATTAATTAACCAACTTCGCAAGCAACGAAGTTAGGTGAAAAATTCCAGCCGCCGCGGTGGCTCAGCGGCTATGGTGCTCGGCTGCTGACCCAAAAGACGCGGGTTCGATCCCGGCCGCGGCGGCTAGAATTTCTTTGGAGGAGAAATTCTAGAGGCCCGTGTACTGTGCGATGTCAGTGCACGTTAAAGAACCCCAGGTGGTCGAAATTTCCGGAGCCCTCCACTACGGTGTCTCTCATAGCCTTAGTCGCTTTGGGACGTTAAACCCCATAAACCAAACCAAACCAAAAATTCCAGTGAGAAAGTTGTAGAACCGTCCACAAAACGCCCCATTTTGCTTTCCATCTATTACAGATTAGTTTTTCCGCTCACAGAAGATCCCGCGAAATACTAAAAAATGCCACACTTGCGCGCCGCGATTGCAATGCTCCCAGACGTTCCGCGTACAAACGAACAGATCATTTTGCAGAGTGACGTCACGCAGACGATAACAGCTGCGTCTGCTTATCGCTATCATATACCACCGCGAAAGAAGCATACCGCTGGCGTAAATCGCACAGCCAGCGCCTGCGTCGCTGCCCTGTCACCTTTTAAGTGGCCGCACACCCAGCTAAATGATCAGTTCGCTTCTAGTCGGAACGTTTGAGAGCGTATGCAATCGCTGCGCACAAGTGGGTTGATTGTAAAATATTTTATTCGCCGGAAAGAGCTTGGTAAGAGGTCGCGTTAACTAGGTCGAGAGTCCATAGCCCTCGATGACTTTGCTAGCCCACTCCACCGCGAGAGCTTCCGTTCTTGGGTCAAAGCTAGCCAGCACGGTCTCCCAACGCTCGAGAGAAGGAGCGGTAACTAGATCACCCGGAGGTGGCTCTATTTTGCAATCCCATAGGATAAGATCATATTTGGCTCGTTGGCCGCAGTGTTTACAGTTCGAGTAGTATAGATCAGGATAAATGTGCGCGAGGAGTGATGGGGTGCGTATCGATCTCGTCTGTAGACGACGCCACGTAACCTCTTGTTCTTTAGTCAGGCTTTTGTCAGGAGGGGGGAAAGTTCTCCTCCCTAGTTTAAAATGATTGGTTAGATCATGATATGGGACCATGGAGTCATTCGTGAAATTCAGGGAGCCAGACTAATCCACTGGCCGGTCGACGAAACTTCGGGTTCATACTTTCAACTGCGCAAAAAAAAAAAACACGGACACAAGGTAGAAGGCACGACACGACCGCAGCACCTGATTCCTGAAATAAAAATTTAGTTGATAGTCTGCGCTCGTGTCGTGCCTTCTACCTTGTGTCCGTGTTTTTTTGTTTTTTTTGCGCAGTTGAAAGTATGAATCCTCACCAACTCGCCCAGTTTTCCGTCCTTATTCAGAAACTTCGGGCTTTATTGTGGGCTGCCTCGTTCCCCGGATTCCCCAAATGGGCTGGGACCCATATCAGTTCGGAATGATTTGGTGAGGATTTGGTGGCGTTAGGGATTCTAAGGGAAGTGTTTGTAATTCACCCTTTTGCAAAATTATTGATAGCCATTTTGCAGTCACTGAGAATGATGCTCTCTTGGGTATGCGCTAGGGCGAGGGCTATAGCTGCCTCTTCTGCCGTTTCAGAGGATTTCCTTTTGATTGTTGTCGAGACGATGTGGTCACCATTCTCGTTCACAGCCACAATTGCAAACGTATTCGTATGTTTGTATTCTGCCGCATCTACATAAATTGTTCCAGCGCACTGTTCGTATTTATTGTGTAAGGCTTTGGCTCATGTTTGTCTTCTACCCTCATGGTCTATAGGGTGCATGTTTTTGGGGAGTGGTTTGATTAGTAGGGCCGTCCTATAGTCACGGGGTAAGTCTACTTTAGTGTCTTTATTCATAGGTTGAAAGTTAAATTCAAGCCTGGTAAGAATACTCCTGCCAGTTCTGCAATTAGCTAATCTCGCTGTTTGAGCCATTAAGTGGGCTTCTTTCAGTTCATTGTAGGTGTTGTGTATTCCTAACCTCATAAGCCTTTTGGTTGAGGCATTTAGTGGGAGTCCTAAGGCGGCTTTGTAGGTCTGCCGTATCATGCTATCCGTATCATGCACATATTTTTCAGCAATCGCTTGATACGGCCGAGATTCCTGATGATTGGAAGCTTGCTTATGTTTTACCCATATTTAAAGGAGAGGATAAAGATAACCCGACTAACTATAGGCCCATATCTTTTGACATCAGTTGTTTTTAAATTATTAGAACATGTTATATCATCACACATAATGAAGCATATCACTGAGAATCATATCCTTTTTCCAAACCAGCATGGATTTCAGCGCGGGCGTTTTTGTGAATCCTAACTGTTCGAACTGACTACAGACCTTCACTGCAATTTAGAACAATTCATGCGAACTGATGCTATTTTCAACGATTTTGCAAAGGCGTTTGATCGTGCGCCCCAAAGTCGCCTGATATATAAAATGAACAGCATTAACATAAATAATAAAGTTATTAGATCGGTAGAAGAGTACCTCCACGACAAATTTCGATCAGTCATTACTAACGACGTTAAATCCTCTCCTCAGTCTGTAAAATCTGGTGTCCCCCAAGGATCTGTGCTTGGATCGACTTTATTTTTAATACGCATAAATGATATTAAAAATACATAAATACATAAATGATATTGCATTCAGCATTACGTCATCAATCAGATTGTTCGCAGATGATTGCGCAATTTACCGTCCAATCTCTAATCTCACTGTGTAATCTTACAGAACGATTTGACTAAATTAGGTAGGTGGTGCTTCGAATGGCAAATTACCGTTAACACTAAAAAAACTAAGTTAATGCGCTTTAGTACCTGCTGTCACATTTTTTCAAACATCTAAACCATCATTAATACTGAAATAGACTCTGTTAAATCTTTCAAATACTTAGGAGTGTATTTAACCCCTAATCTGTCCTGGAGCACTCATACCAATCACGTTCTGACTGATACATATAAAATTTTAGGTTTTATTCGCCGGTCACCTTGCAAAGCTAACAAAGATACACGACTAATTGCTGATACCACGTTGGTCAGACCGAAGCTCGAATATGCGTCATCCAATTGGTGCCCTCATCAACAGTACCTCATTAACAAATTAGAGACACTGCAAAACAGGGCCAGTCGATTCATCGTGCGTCAGTACTCGCGTTTCTCAAGCGCCACCGTAATAAAAGAGAACCTTAACCTCTCTACGTTGGAAAGCAGACTTAAGGCATCACGTCTTGCCTTTTTTTTTCATGAATTATATTTTGACCCCACACCTTACTCCGCACCGCTAATTAGGCCTGCCATGCGCACATTTCATCGACTTGACCACAATAAGAAAATCGAACCTAAATTTGCGAGAACAGACACAGTCAGATTTTCGTTTCTTCACCTGGCCATAAGAGAATGGAATACCCTCCCCCATTCTGTAGTTAACACAATTGATCGCGACCAATTTCTTTCAGTACTAAAAGATAGTGGGACAAAGTAGGTGTGTAAAATTTATCTTTTGATTTATCCATTGCATTTTGTTTTTTGTATTTATCTATTGTATTTTGTTCTTTGGATTTCTTACGTGACGTTCCCCTCTATGTAATGCCCACATGGGCCTTCAGGGTAAGTAAATGAAAAAAAAAAATGTCCTTTCCTGCTTTTGCAAATTTGAGATAAGAGGTGGCATAGAGTATCCTGCTTAGCGCAAAGGCCTGCACTAGTCCGCATAAACCTATTTCCCTCCCCCAGTGTCTTCGATTAGCTATGCGGTGGAGTAATCGCGCTGTCGCTTCTACCGTGCATTCTAGCTTAGTGAGCGGGTCCTTATTCTTTCCATTTGTTTGTAAATACAAGCACAGTATTTCCATGGTTTGTACCTATTTGACGGATCGTCCATTGACAAAAGTTTATTTGCGGGAGGGAAGTCGTAGTTCTCCTAGCAGAGCGGAACGTTGGGCCAGTTGGTGTAGCGACATATTCACGAAAACTTTGCGCAGATTAACACAAGACGGAGGGAGAAACACGCACGCACACACGAGCGCACGTGTGTGTGTGCGTGTTTCTCCCTCCGTCTTGTGTTAATCTGCGCAAAGTTTTGCTGAATAAGTAGTTCTCCAACCTCTCCAACCGGAGCCCTTCACTACAGCGTCCTCCATAGCCTGAGTCGCTTTGGGACGTTAACCCCCCCCCCCCCCTCCCCTCGAAAAAAAAAAATAACAAACACTACGTTCTGATTCCCGGCGCAGTTTATATTAGAAGACTGCTCATGCTCATACAAGTATGGCGCCAAGCGGTGTGACGCCGAAACTTTTATCTCATAAATGCTCGCTTCCCAGTGAGCATGTTAGGAAAGGTTTTCCTGGCCAGTACGATCATAGAGTTTCCAAGTATTACCCAGAGGGAAAGCTGACGCCACCGTATATGCTAGTTTCTTAAATAACCCTTCATCCACGTGGGAATGCCGGGAAGCGAGGTTTCGTGTTTGGTTTGGCTAGTGTTGGTCCGAAAACGTAGCTTGTACCTGGAAATTGGTAGTTGCGCCGCGATGCTCTCTCTTCTGTGCGCAGATTGAATTATTTCAATATTGCGTTCTTCACTTTCTCAATACATTTGACGCAATTTAAATGTATTTCGGTGTGTATGTATGTAGTTCGGTGTTAGGCTGGGATGGAAACTTTCACAGTATTTGTTGAAGGTTTACCTCAAGAAGAGACGTATTTTTACGGCGAAATGCACGTTTTACTCCCAATAATACCCAAGCCAAGTAATAAACCTCGTCTTCCCGGCATTCCTGCTCATCCAGGGTGGATGAAGTGTAATATCGCCAGCTTTTCCCCTAGTTATATTAAGAAACTATGGGCACGATAACTTCGCTTTTAGTATCAAGTAGTTCAGTCCAAGCTCTCTCTTGTATGCTGTGAAAGTGATCACGACGATCGAGTGCGTTACCCGCTGGTTGCGCGTTCTTCATCAAAACGAAAGGAAAAGCAAGTTACTCATGCGAGTAAAAAGCGTGAAAGAAAGTTCGGCGAAGGCTTTATACTTTCTTCCATGCCTAGTACCCCGCGCTAATCTTGCGCACTATATCTCGCCGACTCGGGCTTTAGCCGACTCGGAGCTTCCCGCGCTCTCTGGCTGCCTTCTACGTAAAACGGCACAAAATGCTTCAGAGAAGCTCCGTGAGATGGCGGGAAGCTACCAAGGAGCGGTACTGCCGCTTTGCTGATGCCTGCTGGCCACGGGGCCATGGTGCTCTGGCGAGGGAGGGGCGGGTATTACCTAGTGTACTAGATTCGTACTTTTTAACATCCTCAGTTCGCGTACGACTTTGAAGTCATTGCTGTCTGACGCATTATGTCTCAGTCATAATATAGTGAAGGTGCGCAAGTAATTTTTACACCGTGCAATTGACCGCAGAAGCGGCTGCTGCGCGAAGGCGTATATGAGAAGTTGGGACTAAAATATGTTGGGCATGTACCTAGATTTATTTCTCTCACCCCTCATTCACGCCCTCTATCTCTTATCCATACGGCGCGATTCGGACATCCAGGGTGAGGCAGTTACTGCTCACTTGTCTTTCTCATAAGCTCTTCATCCTTTTGCATAGACCTCCTGGTTATTAGCCAACCGTTTTGAAGCCTTGCACGTAAGCAGCCAGGCTGCTGGACGGGCAGTTTTCGCCGTGCACCAAACATACCTTAGGGAAAGGCTGTTCGGCGTACGGTGGTAAGTCTGTACGATGGAAAGGTCCTTTGGTGTACGGTGGTATATGAGACTGTACGGTGGAAAGGTCCTTTGGTGCAGCGTGGGCCGGAGACGACACATACAGTCGAGCCTGGCTATTTCGAATTATTGGATATATCGAATGCATCCTTTGTAAAGGTATAGGAAAGTCGTGCACTATATCAAACTCCAATTTCGCCAGTCATTCGATATATCGAACTTCACGCCACTCCCCTGCAAGTGGCGCTTCGACGCCGCACCCCTGTCATGCGGTGAAGCCAACCTACCTAACTAATGCCTAGCGGCGGTCCTTAACTGGCGTGCTTCGCTGCCCAAGGAGTCGCGAAAACCAACAGTACCTTAATTTCAGTGAGCGATTATTCTATTTATAGTGCACTGGTAGTAGGATTAAACACCTTATTCTAGGCAGTGGCTAGTTCCAAAGAACCGTCCGCTGCCGCTTCGATGTGAAGCAGATTAGGCGTTATGGCGCCTAGCGAGAGGTACGCTTAAAACCCCTGAATGAACTCAAAGTAACAACATCGCCTTTCTCTTCCTATGCTGGCGCTCCTTCTCTCGGCTCCTCCCGGACGCCGAAGGTGGCGGTGCCTAGGCCGGGTACAGCTAGTAGACGCTAGTAGCTAATAGACCCTTTGGTGCGCAGTAGACCACGCGCCCGAATAAATCGTTTGTTGTATTTCCTGCCCTCGTTTTGGTCGAATCAGTACAGGTCATGGCATGGGAGATTCAAAAATTAGTCACTCCTATAACTTCCCGGCACCACGGTTCCCTGCTTTACCGAAGCTTTTTGCACTGCGATCGATTTGATTGCAGCGTGCACGGTGTGCATGGTGGCAGTGGCGGGCATTAGCGAGCTGGCAGTGCTATAGTAGATATGATCGGAGTGTTTTTTTTTTTTTTTTTCAGACGACGCCTTTTCTCCAATCTGATTTGAAATTTAACGCCACCAATAGGAAGCGGAACGACATATGCACAGGATGTGGACATTTAACTATTACTTTTGTTAGAGACAGATGTGCGGTTTAGGTCTTATATGAACCGATGGCGACGTGATGATTCCATAATATATTCACTCAAAAGCGCGTTTCTTAGTGTAATCTTTTGTGCTATTCAGTGCGTAGTTGCCCACTGGTCTCATTTTTTATTTTTTTTAGTTAAGGAAAGTTTGGCGGTTGTTTCGTGGTGATTATGCCGCGGGTACACCACAGGATAACGTTGAAATGATCCGACTGGCGGCAGTCACATAATGTTTGTGTGCAGATTGGCGAGCACGATCTCCTAGTGGCGTATTATGCTACATAGTTGTAAAAAAAAAAAAAGATGCAGGATGAACTCTCTTAGTTGATTAACGGCAAAAAAAAAAAAAGCTTTATTGCCACTGCTGTTCGAATGCTGCTCACTTGGGAAATTGTTATCCTGCCTCAGCACATGCAATGATGGCTCATAAGAGGACGTTCGCTTTCGTCGTGTAATTGTCATTCATAATGCGCAGCAGCCTGGACTGCCGCAGTAAATGAACTAAGGTTTGGAATGGCATAAACTTGTGAGGAAAGATGTAAAGTGCTGAAGAAAAATATAGAGCTTGACCTTTCACGAATAATTTATAAAGCATGCACAACTTTCAACTTCAGCAACGTCGAACGTTGAATATAGTCTGAGTAATTGCGCGCGCTCGGCGTTAGTGATTTATTTTACCCCAGCTGTGCACGTTGCAAAAGTTCCAACCAGACAGAGTTGCAAGGGCATTCGATAGCAGTGACGACAACCTTGAACGCAATATGTTGGCGGCTATATGCTTAATGGAGGCCCTAGCTTGCATTTTCAAATAATATGCATGCAGATATGGCGTATTCAAGAGATAGCCGCCGTTATGCTATGCCTAAGCACAGGAACAGCCGACCTTGGTAGCAACCCCTCCAGTACAAATATAAAAGCTGTACCTGCATCGCAAGCAGCATGAACATTGCGGGCTCAAACAACGAGGACCACCGCTTTTGTGTCGAGTTCGTGAGCGAAGATGTACAACTCCAACAAAACAAATACGCACAGCAATGTGCGCATTATCAAAGTGAGACTTGCACAGCGAGCGCTGTGAACGGCGGGAATCAACCGCAACTTTTGAGTCCAGCCCGTGAACGAACAAGACCAACTGCAACTAAATGAACATACGCCATGCAATGCACGCAACATGAAATCTAGACCTAGCTAGACCGGAGCATTAACGGCGGGGCTCAGACAACATGAACGCTGCTTTCGTATCCCGCGAGCGAACGAGTCCAAATACAACCATGCCTAATGTCACTTACTGCGAAGAAAGACTGCAGTCGCTCTCGCTACACACGTAATCTTCCAAACAAACACGACTGACTACTGAAGAAAGGCCGCTTACCGTAAAAAGACGCGGATCCAGCAAATTATCGAAGTTAGCCCGGGCGATTCTGTGCAGCGAAAGCCTTCTGCGAGCCGCGTTGCTTTTGCCGGATGCACGGTGTAAGAATAATTCTCACACCGTGGCCGGGTTTAACAATGAAACGTATTTTCCTCTTGCCTCCTCGGCTGTCTCACCCATAAGCACAACACACGCTCGGCATCGCCGGAACACGCAAACGCCGTCAATGATCTCGAAACGCTTCCCGCCAAAACTCCGTCGCACAAACAGAAAACGAAGAATACCCAAGAATGCTCTGGCGTCTGCTGTGGCGCGAAAAGCGCGCTCTAACACGTGACCTCGTGCCTCGGCCAATGGAATGCTCGATCTTCCCGCAGGGCGCTAGGAGAAGGGAGAAGCCGGAAATTCCAAAGTCACTACTTTTGGTACAGTGCTCTACTTTTGGGTCATTCAAGGGCTTTGATGCGCTACCAGAACGCCAGCGGGCGACACTTTGCTGCAAGTGCGTCACTGGCGTGATGCAAAGTATTCTTGCTTCTAAATTGTAGATTAACTATTACCATTTTTATAAACCAAATTTATCAATATACGCGAACTTTTTTGCGGTCACCTTCGAGTTCGATATATCCGGGTTCGACTGTACACCAAGAGCTGCAACCGTAAGATAAACTGCATGGTTTTCCAGCTGAGGTACGATATCATAACGCCCATTTAGCATCGAACAATAAAAAAAGGTTATAAAAATGTTATTTAAGTTGCTGTAACGTTACTGTCGCGTGGTAGTGGCAAGCATGGACAACGAATGGATAAAGTGGCGCAAAATTCATCAAACTCTTTATATTGGGCGGACTTGCGCCTACAGGGGACTGAACAGGTCGGAGGCGGTGGTAGCAACAAAAGTGCTCGGTGGTCGTCGAACAGAACGCGTGCCTCGGCCGTGCTCAATTTAAAGCTGCAATGCAACCATCGAGGTAAGGCGCCAAAGCAACTACAGCAATCTAGAACATTTTGGAAGCAGTTGCGCATGGCTGCGATCATTCGAGATAAGTCTGGTCGCATCTCGCGTCACAAACAAAGTGATAAAGCCGAGTGTCGGCAGCTTGAGTGTGAACAAAGATTCGCGGCAATATGTTGCATTACAACATTGCATTAACGTTAAGAATTGGTTATTGGGGTTCATTGTCCCAAAGCGACTCAGGCTATGAGGGACGCCGTAGTGGAGGGCTCCGGAAATTTCGACCACCTGGGGTTCTTTAACGTGCACTTACATCACACAGCACACGGGCCTATAGAATTTCGCATTCATCGAAATTCGGCCGCCGCGGCCGGGATCAACCCGCGTCTTTCGGGTCAGCAGCCGAGCGCCGTAACCACTGAGCCACCGCGGCGGTTAAACAAAAAAAAAGTAACATTGTTGTAATGTTTCGGAGGTTTGGGAATAGGTGACGTTTTAAAATATGCCTCTTGTACAGTCGCAGCAGTGGCTCCCCACTTGTTCTCGCGATCCGCGAGCGTTTTGAGAGAGAGGTAAATTTTTTAATGGAACTTTTTAACACCCTATACGAGGCTTTTGCGAGAGCTTTGAGCGCCTCGCGCAACGCGACTGTAGGCTTCGGCGCTCCATGACCGTCATGTCGTATACACATAGGAAAACTATCTTTTGCTACTGGTCACGACAGCGAACGAACTAGCGCCGAATCTCAGTTTATGAAAAGAATGAGTTTGAGCCATAGCCCACGACATCGAACATGGACGCAGTGTTCGCTAAACCTGGCTGAACCCTGTTGCATTGCCAAATATTGAAGGCCATATCTTTGAGAATTACGAATGCCGCCACTCGAAACTGTGTTCAAACAACGCGCGCTCCGACTACTGACAGCACGCCGCCGATCGGTGTGTGCGGAAAGGAGGGCTGAGTGGCGTCGCGGCAGTCAGCCCTCCTTTCCGCACACACCGATCGGCGGCGTGCTGTGAGTAGTCGGAGCGCGCGTTGTTTGAACACAGTTGTCGAAAAAACTACGGCGTGCCATGTTCGAACTTCGTGCCATTAATTCGAAAGCTGTTCGAAAACTACAGAACGGATCGAATTCGTTCCGAATAATTTTGAACATTCACTACTTGATTCGTCCAGCGAATAGAACAGGATGATATTTAATTCTCTATTCGAAAATTTCAAATATTCACACACCCCTAAGTGTGAAGTGTCACGAGCGCGGCCAAGTGATGCGGCTATCTCAAGAGTTCGCTTGCTTTAGCCTAATGCATACGAGGCATCGCTCTCGCTGTATAGTAACTTTCACTATCCGGGCCTGTGGCGCAACGGATAACGCGTCTGACTACGGATCAGAAGATTCCAGGTTCGAATCCTGGCAGGCTCGCTTCTTTTTTTTTCCTCTCGGTTTCGTGTAGGGATTGGTCACGTGGTGGAGGATTAATTGAAACAACACGCAGCTTTCGCTTTAAAAGACACCCGTGGGCTGTGTGATGCCAGTGCTCCTTGCAGAACTCCAGGCGGTTGAAATGAATCCAGAACCCTCCACTACGTCACCTCTTCTTTTCCTTCCTTCATCCCAACGTTAATGGAACTAAACTAAGTTGCCAAACTCTCCGCCTTCTCCATGCGGCTGAAGCGGCCCGCAAATTTTGGCGCGAGGGGGCGCTGCCGTCGAAACAGGCTCCCGCTGGCCGCCGCTAGCAGACGCCGCAGGCCCGGCCGCCCAGCGTCGTAGCATGCAGCCTTCGGGAATGCTGAGTAACTGGCGTCCCAAATATCGCACTTACCGATGTTTATCGTAAAGACACCAGTCAGTTCTGAACCCTGTGCGGCGAGTATGCCACAAATCTTTCCTGCAGCAACTCGAGTGATAGATCATCGCTGCCTGGCCAATGCCACCGTTGGCCGAAATTGCGGGCGGTCATGATTTTCGAAAGGAGCGTGGTTATAAGAGTTTCTTCACCAAAGTAGCATATTAGACATCTACTTTAAAGGTGGAGATCAGATCATCGCAAGGCTCATCGTAAGTTCACTTACCAGCTTATCTAAACGCGAATGTCTGCCTGCTACTGTGCGCGCATGTCGTAGAGTGCTTTCGCGACGCGATTGCTGCTGTGATCATTGTCTTTGGGCTACGTGCGCTTGCATGCAGAGTTTCAGGTGCTGTATCTGCCATGCCGACGTGCTGTGCGCCGGGCTGCACGAGCGGTTACAGAAACAACAAGACTGCGAGGCATTTTTTCGCGGCTCATCGACGCGGTTCTCCGTGCGGCATGGGATCGAGCCATTCCCCGTATTGACAGAAAACTCTCCGACAAATCACGTGTGTGCGACCTTCATTTTCACGAAGAAGACATACTGAAGACGTACACCCATGTTATTAATGGGGAAGAAGCAAAAATCGAGAGGAGTAAGTTTAGTTTAGTTAGTTAGTTAGTTTATGGGGTTTAACGTCCCAAAGCGACTAAGGCTATGAGAGACGCCGTAATGGAGGGCTCCGGAAATTTCGACCACCTGGGGTTCTTTAACGTGCACTGACATCGCACAGTACACGGGCCTCTAGAATTTCTCCTCCAAAGAAATTCTAGCCGCCGCGGCCGGGATCGAACCCGCGTCTTTTGGGTCAGCAGCCGAGCACCATAGCCACTGAGCCACCGCAGCAGCTAGGAGTAAGTGGAGCCTCGTCGAGGTGTGCGTGCGCAAAATGTGTTGGGAATAAACTGTAAAAATATCTCTGTATTTGTGTCCAGCTGTAGTGCACTGCGTGAAGGATCGAAAAAATATTGTTGGAACGGTAGCGCACGCTAGGAACAATACACGGAGAGCGGTAAACTCAAAATACTGAAATTTCTTGTCTGGATAGTTGGCGTCAGGCATCGTCGCTGTTGCAGGGAAAGAGAAACTGACAACTGAGGAACGTACCCGAGGAAGTTCACTGCCTTCGCAGCTCGGGTTGTGAGCAGCGCGCGGAGTCATTCACGAAGTGGACACTGTGCGTAAAATCTGCTTATTTCGGAAAACTGCACCACAGAAATCGTAGGCACTTGTGGTCTGCTTTCGAGTGCCATAAATGCGGGGCTTTGCGCTCTAAAGCTATTGCTAATTTATGCTTAAAACATACAGCACCAATGCCTGCCAGACATTCGCGTTTAGATAGGCTGGTAAGTGAACTTATGATGAGCCTTGCGATGATCTGATCTCCACCTTTAGAGTAGATGTCTAATATGCTACTTTGGTGAAGAAACTCTTATAACCACGCTCCTTTCAAAATGGAAATGAAGATCGCACACACGTGATTTGTCGGAGAGTTTTCTGTCAACACGGGCGGGGAATGGCTCGATCCCATGCCGCACGGAGATCCGCGTCACGAGGAGCCGCGAAAAAATGCTTTGCAGTCTGTTGTTTCTGTAACTGCTCGTGCAGCCCGGCGCACAGGACGTCGGCATGGCAGATACAGCACCAGAAAATCTGCATGCAAGCGCACGTAGCACAAAGACAACGACCACAGCAGAAATCGCGTCGCGAAAGCACTCTACGACATGCGCGCAGTACAGCAACTGATCGGACCGGCTGAAGCCTGGTACGACTGCAGCGCCACTCAGAGCAGCCAGTGGTGGCGGCGCCGCAAAACCGCTCTCGGTTTGGCAACTGAGTTTAGTTCCATGAACGTTGCTTCATCCTGTCCTTCATGGTGCGGTTTACGGCGTACACCGAAAGCGAAACCGTTGCTGTGCTTTTCCGTTAGTCATGACCAACTGCCTTGCGGTGGCTGCGTTTTGATGGGCGAAAGAAAAAGAGGTGCCCATGTGCTCTGCAATGTCAGTGCAAGTTGAACAACCCGGTGTGGTTGAAATGAACCCAGAACCCTCCGCGCCGTGGTGGCTCGGTAGCTATGGCGTTCTACTGCTGAAACCTAGGAAGCGAGATCCAATCTCGGCCGCTCGTATCGAAGTGCAAAGACACACGCATGCTGCGTTATATCAGTGCATGTCGAAGAACACCAGATTGTCTAAATTAATCCACAGCCCTCCACTACGGTGTCTCTCATATTCCGTGTGCAGCTTCGGGGTGTTAACGCGCATAACGTAACATCATTCTTCTTTCACAATCTCCGACACCACTTCCTCCACGGCGGCCGCGTTCCGATGGCGGCGAAATCCAAAGCGTGCCCGTGTGCTGTGAACCCCAGGTGGTCGATAAACAACCCTAGGTGACCTGAATTAATTCGAAGCCCTCCAGTAACGCACCTATTTCTCTTTTCCTCTTTTAACTCCTTCCTTAATCTCCTTCATCACGGCGCCGATTGGGCGTCCACCGAGAGTAAAAGAACTACTGCGCCTTACATTTCCTCATAGGCAATTATTATTCTTCGTAACTTTTCTTTTTGCACTTTCGAGAAAGCATTTTCATGCATCGCCAGGGCTCTAGTACGTGGCGATGTTCAGCACACTTTTGTTTCCACTAGAAAGCGGCTATCACTTCAGGAATTAAGAAAAAAGACTGGCTTTGAAGACAGAAGGCAATCACCGTCATCACCGTTAGCCTGACTACGCCCACTGCAGGGCAGAGGCCTCTCCCATGTCTCTACAATTACTGTCCTTTGACAGTTGCGGCCACCGTGTCCCCGCAAACTTCTTAATCTCATCCGCCCACCTAACTTTCTGCCACCCTCTGTTAAGCTTCCCTTCTCTTGGAATCCACTCCGTTACCCTTAAGGACCAGCGGTTATCTTCCCATTTCTACCTCTTGATTTCGACCAGGATGTCATTAACCCGCGTTTGTTCCCTCACCTACTCCATCCGCTTCCGATCTCTTAACGTTACACTTATCATTTTTCTTTCCATAGCTCCCTACATTGAACCCTCTTCGTTAGCCTCCACGTTTCTGCTCCATTGGTGTGTACCAGCAGGATACAGCTGTTGTATACTTTTCTCGAGGGATATTGGCAAACTGCCATTCATGACCTGAGAGAACCTGCCAATTGCGCTGCACCCCATTTTCATCGTTCTAGTTATTTCCCTCGTATGAATGCAATAGGAGGCCTTAGGCTTGCTGCTGTTTCTTGTTTTGAGATTCAGATTTTGTACCCGCATGTTCGTGGATGAATAAGTAACAGAGCGTTGGCTTCTATATTTTTTGGCAAACACCCAAGTATCACATTCCTCACCCTAACTGACACACGTCCGTAATTAATTTCTTATAGCAGTTTAGTTGGGCATCAGAGCAAAAACCCAAGCAGTGAAACGATGAGAAATGGTAGCATTTTAACTGTACGTATTTTTTTTTCAGCTCAAAACACAATTTAATTGTCCTTTGCAGCATGAACGGTTTTTGTCTGTCTCATACATTTTTTTTCTTCACCTCATCTCTAAGCGTTTGCTGTCGCAGCGAATACCTTACGGGACTGCGAAAGTATGCGGACATGTAGTACCTTTTAAGAACCATTATCTTTTGAGCACTGCAACGTTAGCCAGTTCTTGCTGAGCAGATTAAAAATGCTTGTCGTGAACTGCTTGTTCCGAACAAACCAATCGAACGAAGATTTTGAATTTTTGCAGGGGAATGGAAGCGCTCGATTTGCTTTTTCTATTGGCACAGATTTGTTTTATTCCCTACCACATCGCGAAATTGTAACTTCTGTCATATCATGCATACAGGAAACCGGCGCTGCTCCTTTCGAGATTTTAGATCGACTTTCAGTGGGGAATTTTAACAGCTGCTGGAATGTTATCTTAAGGTCAGTTTTATTGCTTTAATTTATGAGCCTCCGTTTCTACGGCCCGAGGGCATTGTTTCGAGTCCTGTGTAGCTCCGGTGCTCCGGGATATCTTTTTTATTTCGGGTAGGCTGTTCTGTACGTCACTTTTTAAACGAGAGAAAGGTTTTAAATGTGTTAGCTACGTCAACGACTTTCTAATTAATTTAAAGTTTGGCGCTTCCTACAGTTATTGCGGTTAGCGAAGTTTTAAATCACTTTTCGCAACCCGGACAAGGCCTTGTTTTTACTCACGGTTTATGCGAAAGGCAGGTTTTATACTATGTAAAACAGAAGATCTGTGAACGGCATGTCTGTTGGGCTTACCAGCCACGCTCAAAAAAGGGATTGTTAAATCACCAACTGCGGATAACCGTCCGCGGCAACATGTGATCACGATTCTTCGCGGGCAATCTAGTTGTTACATGAAGCGTCCGTAGATGGCGCCAGCCACCTAGGCGAGAAGCAATGGAGAGCAGACGACTCCCGTCCCACCCGTCGCGTTTGGAGCAGCTGGGCAGCAGACTCTTCTCTGTAAGCCCCGATATCCACATCCGTGTAGCCTTAAGAATAATAAACCACAGTTAACCCTAGTTTATAGATGTGCGTGGTCTACTGCGTCCTCGATATATAGCGACACAAAACATTCGTGTAAGGTACGCGCCAGATAATCCACCTTGAGTGCAAAACAAACGAAAGATGAGGCTGCGCACTGGCGGTAGCAGAAGAAGCATAATGTTCAAAAACAAACACCTGCTGTTATGTCCCTCTTAAAGAAGCACTGACACAGTCCTTATAACGGAAAATAAAAGTTTTCAAATAAAGAAAGGTCAAGGGTGTAAACACTAAAAGGCTAGGAACAGATATTTCCGCGAAAACTGTCAAATATTCCTTAAGATAGGGAGATCGAAATAGGAAGTAAATCTTTTTAGGAACGAGCTTCAGCCGTTGCGGACGTCGGTTACTTTAGAATTCATTTTAAGCAGATTAACTAAAGTTGTCTACCCAATTTTTTAGCCATAATGGTCTGGTGGTTAGTGCCAATGGAGAGCCTGAAGCCATGTACAGGACGATGACATATCAGTTTTTGAAATTAAGAAGAAAGTATATCTCTGAAGCTCTGCAGTGCGAGGAAATCCAGTTCTTTTTTCAGCACAAAACTGACAATGAGAGCACGAGGCGCATATGAAGCCCAGTGCAGAGGCAACGGCTGCTGATGACGTGTTGCAGTACCTACAGCGCCTAATTTCGACTGTATGCGCTGGTGCCCGATGCCATGCGCAGTCTTATGCTTCGTCGCAGGATAAAAGGGAAAGGACCGTCGTCGCCAATTCTGTGGCGGTTATTTTTGCGACCGACGCAGAAAAAGAAAGTGTGCGCCATGGTACAGTGGAGCAGGTAGCTGAAATTTGGCGCTGTAGTCAGTGCAACGCGTCATCAGCGGACGGTGCGTTTACACCCATCTTCCTGCGCGCCTGATGCACTCAGTTTCGTTTTTGTGTGAAAAAAAAGGCGGAGGGTTTCCCCACACTGCAGAGCATTACAGAACGGCTGTTTCTTCATTTCGGAAATTGATATAGCATCACCATGTCCATATCTTCATACTCCCGGCCCGTTAACACTAACCGCAAGACTGTGCTAATTAAAAGGTTAGTACATTTCGTTAATTACCCGCCTAATTAAAATTGTTTTTACAGTAACTGACGTCCACCGCTGCTGACAGTATGCTCCTGAAATTGATTTCTTTCTATTTCGAACTTCCCATTTTTCGAAAGATTTCGAAATGTTCGCTGAAACACCCGGTATATATTTTTTCACTGGTACACTGCAGTGCAGCAGTGCATTCATACCACAAGGCTTTCTTTTTCTTCCTGTATAAACAGGCATAGTTTCACCTACGTACATGAACGTATTTCTGTTACGCACAGTGCAGCAAAAATACTACTATTCTTGCACCGCAATTTTTGCAGGCGGAAGCTCGCGGACGGCAGAAACAGACAGGCGCGTGTTTGAAACGCGCCACGCCATTTCCTAACGGCAGACGTGCAATTTGGTTGGTTGGTTGGCCTCAAGTAGAATGGCACATACCCACTACGGGGGAGTGGACAAGACACAGGCGGTGAACTGTTGGAATGATTAGGAGTTTTAGAGGAAAAGGAGTATTAATAGGGTATAGGCTGACAGATTGGACGACGCAACGAAAGGGGTCCTGTTAGCTGGGAGATCGAAGATGGGACGACGGCTTTATGTGCAAATTTGAATGCATCATATGGAATGGTTCAATTTTGTATTGACTGAAAGAGAGACAGGAAAAAAATAATAAAATAAATAAATAAATAAATAAATAAATAAATAAATAAATAAATAAATAAATAAATAAATAAATAAATAAATAAAATGAAATAAAAAATAAAATAATTATAATAAATGAACTGTTTGATAATCAGAAAAATGAAAATAAATAGAAAAATAAATAAATAAAATTAATGTTAGCATGGGAGTCGCTGTGTTTCTAGGAGAAATTTTTGAACTGCACAGCGCGCACTCCTGTTGCTTCGTCCAAGCGAAGTAGCGCCAAAGGAAAGAACCCCAGTGGTCACAGGCAGACCCAGCTGGTGAAACGGAATTTCTAATAGGCGCCTCCTCAAAGAAGAGAATCGGCGGCAGAACAGCAGGCAGTGATCCACTGTCTCAGGCTTGGCACAAAATGGGCACAGTGGAGAAACCGCCAGACCAGATCTGTGAAGGTAGAAATTTAGCAGAGGAACTCGGCATCGCAAACGCGTGAAAGAGACCTCCAGTCTGCGTGAACTCCAGTCTTTGCTACTCCAAGGGTGCAGAAGGTGCTGATATTCGGGAGATGAAGTAAGCGCCGAGGCTGAAAATTCCTGAAATATTGTGTAACTGCTAAACCTCACCGCAGCTGTATATGCGCAGGTTGGCAGGACAGCAATTATTGGGCCACAGAGAGAGGCCCTTGCTAATGAATCAGCAACCTCATTTAACTGAATGCCCACATGACCCGGTACCCAAAGCAACCTCACCGAATTTAGATGGAACGGGATCAGCTGCTTAAAGAGGCGTAATGCCCGAGACTCAGAGGGTGATGATAATGAAAAGCAAATAGATAGAGAGTCCGTCATAACCATGACTTGGGAAACGGCAGGATCTAATTTACGTAAGGCTAGAATGACAGCTAATAATTCGGCCAGATAAATTGGAGTGAAGTCAGGGAGACGGAGAGAAAAGGACCATCCCAATGCAGGTGAAAAAATGCCCACACCTGCCTTTTCACGATCCTGCGAGGCATCGGTAGCAATGAGAATATGAAAAGGAAAGGACCTTAGGTGGTCCTGTAACAAACCGTGAAGGAGAGGAAAGGGCTGGAGCTTGGCATGCGATGGGAAAATGTTATCAAATGCAATCTCGACTGAAGCTGAGATGTTATGCAGTGGATGGATATCTGTGAGCTTAATGTTTAAGGGATCGAGGAGACTGCACGAAACATATCTGCGGAGTATGCAAACGAGACCAGGTGGCATTTAAAAAGACTGCGGGTTGACTAAGAAATATTACATTGGATGTGTGGAGAGGAGAGTCACACAATTTTAAAAAGGTTTGGACTGTTAAAAGGTGAAATCTGGCTAATAAAGATGGAATTCGCTCCTCAAGGTGCAGGACAACATTAGCTACATACTTTGGAAGTCCTAAGCAGAGGCGCAACGCCTCACGCTCCAAGAGCACAAGCGGTCGAAGTTTATAGGCAGGAGCTCCTGAGAATAAAACACATCCGAACTCCAAAATTGGGCGGACATACATTTTATAGATCATCAGAAGTGTGTGCCTTCTCATCCCTGACCTAGCGCTGCAAAGCCGACGCAGGATGCCAATGGCCCGAACTCCTTTCACAGAAACTTGCTCAATGTGAGCCCGCCAGGAAAGAGTAGAGTCATATATCACTCCAAGATACTTCACTGTTTGAACCTGAGGAATTATATGATTTCTATAAGCAACGCAGATATGTACAGGATGAGAAACCGGGAAGACCAACAAGGCGCATTTGTTCACGTTGAGGGACAGATGAATACTTCCTAACCAGTTGTCAAGAATATTGAGGTAATCCTGCAAGATCTTATACAGAGAGTGAATATCTTTTGCAGAAGCAAAAAATGCGATGTCGTCAGCGTACACGTAAGTTGTCACATTATGGATGCATGGAATGGAGCTTAGAAAGATGTTAAAAAGAACAGGGGAAAGAACTGAGCCTTGCGGTACACCTCTTGTCTGTCGAAATTTCCTTGAAGAAACACCATTTCGGCAGCAATAAAATTCTCTGTTTTCCAGGAAAGCAAAGATCCAGGCTACGAAATAGTTTGGGAAATTAAGGACCTGTAATCTGTGTAACAGCATCGAGTACTCGACGCTGTCGTAGGCTTTACTGATATCCAGAGTGACAAGCGCGGCAAACTGTTTAGTGCTGCGAGCTAATTTAATACGGCTCTCAAGGTCAGTATGAGCACACCAAATCGAACAGCCCGGCCTGAAACCAATTTGACAAGGATTCAAGATATCATTTGCAGAAATGAAATACATGATACGACGAAGCAGGACCCGTTCCACCAATTTCACTAAATTCGATGTTAATGAAATCGGGCGTACGTTGTCAGAAGTGAAACCCTCCCCTTGTTTTTTAAGTAGTGGAACTATTTCCGCAAGACGCCACTCATGGGGTATCCATGGACCTTTAAGGGAATGGTTAACCAGAGCCAATAGATCTTCAGGAGATTCGGTAAACAAAATTTTAATCATAGATGTAGTGACCTTATCGGGGCCAGGAGCCGCTGGTGATAGGCGCAGAACAATTTGCGAAAGCTCAGGCATAGTGACCTCAATAAAATCACTTGAGATGCATGAGAATGTAGGTGGAGAATGAAGTGCAGATGTGAATCGACGTTCTAGGCCACCTGCAATTCCCTCTAAGGCCTTAGCGATGTCAGCAGGGGATTGAACGAGGGATTCAATATTGACAGCCGGTGGAATCACTTTCCTTCTCCTCATAAAATTAAACAAGGCCCGTTTATTTCCTGACTGAGAAAGAAAATCATAATGACTTGTAATATACTCCTCCTTCGCGCGGGAGATAGTGCGCTTAAATGTTGCTGCGACATACTTATAATCCAACTAATTTTTTGGGCATTGATTTAGGAGGAGTTTCTTCCAGGCTGCTTTCCGCCGTCTATAGGCACGCGTGCACTCTGCATTCCACCAATTATTGGTGATTTCATCCTTGGATCCTGTGACAATGAATTGAGACTGTTGCCTTGCGCGTTCCAACACTGTGCATATACGTGTAGCTTTCATTCGGAATTTGTAGTGGTGTTTCGGTCCGAATCGATTGTGAGAGCTGATTTGAGAGTGTCTTTAAAGCGACTGTAATTTATGAAGGTGCGCTGTTGTCGTTCGGGAAGAGTTAAGTTACACGCAACCCTGAAACTAATCCGTAGATGATCACTGTTTGTCGCGCAGTCAACAGGCGCCCAAGACGAGACAGAGACTCCTGGGGAGGAAAAAGTTAAGTCTAACACAGACCGGCATAGACCACGTACAAATGTAGGCATTCCTGAATTGTTGCAGACTATGTTGTTGTCGCAAACCCAATCAAATAGTCTAGAGCCGAAACAATTGTTTTAAACCCCCACGTCACGTGGTGCGAATTAAAATCCCCAACTAATAAAACCTGAGATCTGCTGCTAGACATCAATGAGTCAAGGGGCCGAGTGTCATGCACACCTGAAGGGAAATATGCGTTAGCTACAGTAAAGGGCTGTTGACCTGGGATATTGAGATCAACCGCAAGTATTTCGCACTGACTGTCCGCATACTGAAAAGAAATCAAGGCCCTGTGACAAAACTTTAAGGAAATCAGCAACAACAACCCTCCCCCTCGTGAAGACCTGTCTAGCCGGAACGAACGGTAATGTTTAAGATGATAATTAATATCTGTAGTAAGCCATGTTTCCTGTAACGCAATTACATCCGGTTGAAGTTGATTGCATAGGCATACTAAATCTGTTGAAGCTGAGGATATAGATCGGCAATTCCATTGGAGAACACTTAACGACCCTATCTTGGCGGGAGTGCTGCAGCGGCAACTGCCGCTTCAAGAATCCTGGTCTTAGGATTTTGATTTGCATGACTTTTCTTGGACTTGGACTGGTGACAAGATGGATCCGGGATACTCAAAGGAGACCCACTTCGTTTTTGGGCGCGGGTATCGAATTCCATCTCAACACATTCATCAGAGGATGCGTCCTTAACGCTGTTCGGGAGAGATTTTTCAGGAGTAGTTTGTCGCTCATGCTGACTTTGGCCCTGTGGAGCGCTATTGATGTCCACAGATGGTGGAGGAGCAGCCGAAACCATAGAGGACAAGAGCGGAGCGGCGTGCGTTTGCAGCAGATTAGTCATCTGGGTAGCTACTACCTGTGAAATGCACGTGGATACAGTTTCCATAATGCGTTCCATTGCATTCGCCACTGCTTTTCCAACCGCAGCGGTAATGGCTTGTGTCCAAGAGGCGTCCATTGCAGGTGGACATTTGGCAGCCGTACTAGAATAACATGAGGCTCTTTCTTTGACTGCGGCAAAGGCCTCTCGTCGCGTGCATCGACGTTTATCTATTACCTCTAGAACTTGCACTTCTTGAGCTCGTGCAGGACAATCAGGACAGTTGGCAGAGTGGGCACCACCACACAGGCAACATTTTACTTGCTGTTCAGGGCATTCTTCTCTAGCATGGCTTTCGCCGCATGCACAGCACCGTGAGCCCGATTTGCAGGCTTTGGCGCTGTGGCCAAATCAACAGTTCTGACACTGAAGAGGACGAGAGTTAAATGCGTCAACTCGAAACACTAGTGGCCACACTTTAATCTCTGAAGGGCACACTACTCCTGCGAATGTGGCTATGACGGACTCTGTAGGTATTTTCACACCCTCTACCATTCTGCTGCAACGATGGACCGCAATGACGCCCGCAGACGAGAGGTTCTCCAGCGTTTCCGAAGGGCTCAATCGAGAGTCAACACCTCGGACTAAGCCCTTGGAAGATGCTAGATGAGGCGGAATAAATGCGCTCACCGGGTGGTTAGCGAAGGAGGTACACTTCAAAAGGTCGGCGACACAATCCTTGTCCGGTGACCTACACAATATCCCACCCTTGCCGAACTGCCGCACATCTGTGATTCGCATGTAGTGAGGCGATGTAGTCTGAAGGGCCACCTGCACTGCTTCCGGGTTGTTCAAACGAATCGCGCCTCCATCAGCAGGAACTAAAGCCACAGGAATGCTGGTTACTCCACTGCGAAAAAAGACATCGATTGGGAGCTGGTCCTGTGGAAGAGAGGCCGACCAAGGGGAAAACCCTTGGCCGGGAGAAGAGGTAGACATTAAGCCGTCGTCTCGCGCCCAATCACCCTATAACAGGAGCAGGCACAGAAAACAAGAAGGAGAAATTCGGAAAGCTGGCACAACACCGCCAGGTACTCAGCCGCTACCCCGCAGGGAATCTTCTTTGCTTTCCTCTACGTGCAATTTGTCGTCGCTCAGAACAGCTTCCTCGGAAGCCACGATGTTCGTCTTCGCTTTAAACGAGGGCGCAGGCATTGAGCTACCGTACAGCTTGTTTTTTACAAGTCTGCACATTGTCGTCCACCTGGAAGACACCAGTGGGGCGCATCCGTATATCAGGCACCCGTAAAAGTGCGTATTTATGGCTGATAAACGCCACTTTAAATTTGCGTGTCTCCGCCGGAGTGCGCTCCATATTATTTTGTCCGTGACTGCACTCTTCAGTTCCACCCCGACGCTTTTCACGTGGTTGCGACCACTTACAAACTGTGGCACAAAATAAATTCCGCTTGCTGTTAACTAGTCAAAATTAAGAGTAAAGACCATCCAAGGATTTCTTAATGAAATATAATTGTTTTTTTGAAGTTGTATTTGACGCCTGAAACCGAAACGGTTTTCTGTAAACTTAATTCTGTAAAGCTGGCTTCTTCTTTAGCACACTAATTGCGCAGCGGAGCACTCTTCAAAGGGATGGACAGTTTTATGATTACTGTCAACCCCTAGGCCTCGACGAAAACAGGCTTCTCACACTGTTCTTCAGTGAAAGAAACGCCAAGTTGTCGAACGAGAGAGCCTAACAGATACTCACAAGGTTCGTCGTTGGTTCACCGTGGTAGGGAAAGCGAAAAGATAGCGCTGGTTTTCACCTTTTGCTACCTATGCGAGGCAGACGTGTAAAATTTTCCTCGCTACAAAAAAGAAAAATAAGGTGGACCGAATAAAAAGGTTTCATCCTGACGTCTGATTCTAGAGGTTTAGTAAATGCAAGCAATTTTTAATAATTATCATTAGTGTAACTACAACCACTGCAGGTCAAAGGCACCTCCCATATTCCTCCGGTCAACCCTGTCCTGCGCCAGATGCGGCCACCTTATCCCGCAAACCTCGTAATCCCGTCCGCCCGCCTAACTCTCTGCCATCCCCTGCAATTTTAACGTGAATTGAATTAGTCTTAGAACCTGCTCAACGCGAGAAAAAAGCTAGCCCGCTGAAAAAGAAGGATAAAATTAAGGAATTGGTGGACTGCAGGGTTACGGAGTGTAAAATGCTTGCACGAACGTCTTCAATGGCGCAAGCTTTTTCGTTATGAGCTCGTGCAGCAAAAACGTGTTGTAAGGTATAATTTTTTAGGCGCGCTGTGGCGGTTGCACACATGACCCGTGCAGAAGACCTAGCATAGCTATAATCGGCAAAATGTTGCGCGCAGCGATGCAGTAGTTTGTCATCCTTACATTTCATCGGCGCGTTAAGCTGATCCACGAGAGCGACGTTTAGAAGAAAGCCTGGTGTCTTAACTTTTTATTTTTTTTACTGCACATCTTATATGGGCTTGCTCATCTTTTCCGCGAGGGAGGCACACAATTCTGCACATACCACATGACGACATGATCACCCTAGCGCATCAGATACGATCTAACAATGGAACAAAACATGCCATCACGGCATACGGTAGTGAGAGGGGCCTGCTTCGAGGAAAGAGAAGTCGACCGATTTACGACGCACAGCGCTGAAGGCTATGAAAACAAAACAAGAAGTTGCTTCTGCACTTAGGCCCTCATTCCTTCTAATTCCCGAACAGTGGCCAAGAGTCGTCCCTCCCTTGCTCAAAGGATTCATTCATTCATTCATTCATTCATTCATTCATTCATTCATTCATTCATTCATTCATTCATTCATTCATTCATTCATTCATTCATTCATTCATTCATTCATTCATAAATAAATAAATAAATAAATCAGCCGCTTGATGCGCTGGAGCACGCTGCGTGTGCTCGAGCTGGAAGACCCACTCATAAATAAAGTGGGCAACATAAGTGCTTTTTAAGGCGGAAGCCTTTAATGTCTCATCGTTGTAAGCAGCAGTTGTCGACAGAAAATGTCACGCTTTTCAATTGGTGGAAACGGTCGTGCCGTCACAGTGCGCGAATTTCAAACGGGGCCAATTGTACTTTGGCTAGTAACCATGCAACCAATTGAAGGGATCGTATAGTGATGCTCCAATTAAGTGGAACTGAGCTTAGTTAATTGCTTAATTACCCAATTAGCCTAATTACCTTTACTAGTCAGGCCATATAAATAAATAAAACCGATTAAGAAATTGGTCGAGCTCAGGAATCGAACCCCGGTCTTCGGCGTGAGAAACGAGCATTCTATCCACTCAGCCATGCCAGCTCGATGGTTTGGAATGAACAAAGGCGCGTCTAGTGAATACGGTGTCTTCACTCACTCTCATCCTCCTCCATTCCCTTCCCCGCGAGGTTTAGGTGTCCACCGACAAATGAGAGACAGATTCATTTCCTTTCCTCAAAAACCAATTTACTGACGAGCGAGGCGTAGAACCGAATGGGCGATGGCGTTCTATGGACTCCTCGGCAGCGTTGCAAGACGCTGTCGCGTTCCACTCTTAGGGGCATCAGTGACCACACTTTAGGTCAAAAAAGTTCCCCCCTGAATTTTGTGAGACAGTTACTGCGCAATTTCCTTTCCTCAAATACAATTTTCATTTTCTTCATTACGGCTCCTCTTTATCTATCTTCTTTCACTCCCACTTCCTCCCTTCCTCTACGGTGCGGTTCAGGTGTCCACCGAGATGACAGAGTTACTGCGCCATTTCCTTCCCTCAAAAAGCGTTGCGTTCAAAGGGCAAGGCATCGCGCTGAACGGGTGGTGTTCCGTGGACTCCCTGGCAGCGCTACAACGCGCTGTCGCGTTCCACTCCTAAAGGCGAAGCTTAAGCGTCATTAATTATCAGTTAATTAGTATTCAGGCATTAATCAGTAATCAACCATTAATTAGTGCTTTGTCATCACTTAGTAATTAGTACTCAATTATATGTGACGCCACCGGTGCCACAGAAACAGCGAAGGTGGTGCGGAAAACGCTTCCGCCTCTACCCACTTTAGACAGTCAAAGTGCCCCCTGAATTTTTTGTCCCGGTTTTCAGACTGATTCAAACATTCGGATATACAAAAGGGCCCTTGCTAAGAGTTCAGACCCGTATGCGTCCATGTGTTCGCAACCAAGATATATTAAAGCCAGCACGAGGTGGTAGCAAGCCGCTGCCGTGTGGTGTATATTCTTACAATGCGTGTGTGCACGTGTGCGGTGCCTTGATGCGCACGCGGGAGGGAGCACGCACACTGAGGCGCTCTTTGCTCATGACGCTTGTTGCGACATCTATCAAATTAAAAATAAAACAAGAATCAAACGCTATGGCTTTGCCTCAGGCCATTCTTGTCAACATGAATGAATGAATGAATGAATGAATGAATGAATGAATGAATGAATGAATGGCTTTGAAAGAGGAATTGATGGTTCGAAACTGCTGAACAAAGCAGTTTCACAAATTACTCGCACGAAGGCGCTCGTGTTTGCTCATGAAAGCCCAGTTCTTCACTATTCTTTCTATTGTGGATGACGTAACCTTAAGATGGTTGTTCAGCAGTTTCGAACCATCAATTCCTCTTTCAAAGCCATTCATTCATTCATTCATTCATTCATTCATTCATTCATTCATTCATTCATTCATTCATTCATTCATTCATTCATGTTGACAAGAATGGCCTGAGGCAAAGCCATAGCGTTTGATTCTTGTTTTATTTTTAATTTGATAGATGTCGCAACAAGCGTCATGCGCAAAGAGCGCCTCAGTGTGCGTGCTCCCTCCCGCGTGCGCATCAAGGCACCGCACACGTGCACACACGCATTGTAAGAATATACACCACACGGCAGCGGCTCACCGCTTATTGCTGAGTAAACTTGCAATCTTAACTGCAACATACTTTCATCCTAAACGGCAAAAAAAAGTGGAAAAACTGTGACTTCTGTTCTGATAAAGCCGCAGTTCAAAACGAAAAGCATCATACGTGTGCTGAGTTTTTGTCCGATTCTATCGAATTTTCTAGCAGAATGTAAGTCATTAAAAACTAATCAAGGTTGTGCAATGCTGCGTTCATCTTGTGAAGTTTAGTGCAGTTGTTCTTCGTTTTGTTTTGTAAATTGTTTTGTTGGTTTCGCTTCACGGACCATAGGAACGGATGATGTATGTTTTAAAAGCTGCCATAGAGAGAACTCGTCTGCTGCAAAAACAGCTGGAAAAGAAATTGGTATTCATCATGGAGTTAAAAAACTGGCGTTTTAAGTGACGCGATTATCTTTGCTGGTATCTTTGTTTGCACTCATACATATACGCGTATAGAACATTAACCTGTTATTCCTGAGACAAAACTCGAAAAAAAGAACTCGTTATTATTAAGAACGAAACTACAAAACATGACACTGGTCTTGGCATTCGGCTGCGAGCACGAAGGGACAGGATCAAATCCCATTCGCGGGAGCCCCATGTCGACGGAAGTGAAATGCAAAAAATGCCGTGTGCTATGCTATGTCGGTGCAAGGTAGCAACTAATCGGAGCCTTCCGCTTCGGCGTCTCATTCTGTCTTCTCATTCTACTCCCTTAATCACCCTCCCATCAAGGGGGGGTTCAGGTGTACACCAAGATTGAATCAGTTACTGTGCTTTTCCTTTTCTGTCAAGAGACCACGTTTTCATCCGCAACGCATTCAGAAGGCAGCGCTTCAGAACCAAGTTTGATTGTGCTGCAGACCTCACGAGAGATTGGTGCACGCTCACCGCCACGTGTGTTGTATTTTTTTTCTCCTTTGCTGCCAGGCCATTGTACTAGCATCCGAAATAACAGCGTACACGACGTAAACATGTATTGTTACGACCAACGTTTATAGATATCTATAAACGTTGGTTACGACGGCGTCCAATCCATTGCTATCCCTGTACTCAGCTATAGAGGCCTGAAATGCAGGTTTCGCTGTCGTTTTACATTACCTGTTTCATTGTATTTCAAATTACATTCCGTAATCTCGCTCTAGTTGATCACCTCATAGAATGGCGCATACCCACAGAGGGGGTATGCTAGTTTTTTTTATTGTCCTCTATTTTACTGTTTCTTTCACCTGGCCTACCTATCGCAGTGTTCATATTTACCGACGCCAAGTAGATGGGGTCATAGGTCGTGGCCTAGTCTGAAACTGCTGAATGGGTTCCTGTCCCATTCCTACTCATAAGTTCCTTCGAGTCATTTGTCTCTCTTAGGGGTTTATGTTGCCGTCGCTACAACTTCGGCTGAGTCACCAAGAGTAAAATTTAATTATTAGCCATGTCCTACCTTCTAGCACATTCACAGATGTATGTCCAAAGATGAAGAAAAGGCGGCAGCTGAATGCACAACAGAGGCTAACAACAACAACAGCAGCAGCAACAACAACAATTAGCCGGCTGCTATATATACATGCCTCGCGCATGATGCGCTCAGTCTGCTTCTGCAACTTCCAGCATGCATGGCAATTCCCAGGGCAGAAGACAAGCCCTATAGGCGAAGCAACGGCCCTGACAGCGCAGACCGTTTCGTGGACCTCTTTAAGAGCGGCTGTTATGAAGACCCTTGCATCGCTCAAGTGGGCGCACCCCTCGTCCGGTCAGCCATCCTATCTCAATATACGAATCAACCCTTATGCTCAGCCTGTGGCTTCGCGTGACTTCGAGTGTTCTCGCCTAAGGATGGCTAGCGGCGACGCTGCTTGCAACAGCCAGGTGGCGACGATACGCCCACTCCCCTCCCTTTGCAATTCCCCTGTCTTTAGTGCGCTCGCTCTTCATCGCACTAGGCAAGCCATTAAACCCAGTCGCAGTTAGAGCAGAGAGCACTAAGATTATGCTGTCGATCACCATTTTTCTTTTCACTTTCTAGAAAACACAGAAATTGCGTGGTTGGCTGTGACGGGGGCTTCATCGTGCGTGCAGTTGTACTAGTTATGACATTTCTTCCTTCACCGCCTTTTTCGATAATCCTAATTCCCTCACACAGTTAAGCGAACTAGCCTGTATTGAGTTTGATATTGAGTCTTCTTTCTTTCCTTAATTGGCTCTACTTTTTCCTTTTGAAAGCCACTCGAAATTTATTGCTTGCTCAGGCTGATAACCATGAAATGTGTGATTGCCGTGTTGACTAGCAAACCCAAGCCAGGTAAAAACGAAAATTGCGACAAGGAAAATAAATAGGTCGTTTGTATGCTTGTTCCGGCTAATGCATGCAGCGTAGAATTTGTGATTTTGAAGTGAGGACATTTGAGGAACTTTTGTAGTCAGTATAAAATAGTATACTGCGCTTTATGACTTTGCGGGAGTGTTTTAGCATAGCACTATCTGCTTCCTCAAAGAACCATCTGCGCATGCGCGCTTCCGAAAAGCCAAGTTCTCATGCACAGATGGTTCCTCGCGTAAGCACAGGGCGATCAGTAATCGTGGTGTGCTAAAACACTTGTCGCAGACTAAAGGCCGCGTTCTCGTTCATATCGGCTAATAGCGGAGGTCGCGCGATCAGCTTTGGTGGATTTGTTGTAGTCACGGAGCCTCAAACAAGTCGTGACTGATTTGTCTTGCACGCAGTACCTCGCCGAACGACTGTTTCCAAAGCAGCATCTTGCCGCCAAATTTCTCAGCCAAAGGTGCTGCAACAAATGACGGAATGCTCAAGTCATGCTTGTTTGCATTCACCTCTCTCCAATGGCGTACTCCAACTCTGGCATCTCACAAACTGATAATAATGCTCTGATAATGTTCGAAAAAAAAAAGCCCATGTTAACGTCACGGGAGCTCCTTAAGTTATTAATGTTTCAAAGCTAATTGGTGCACGGTTTGGCATGTTTTATTTTGGAACACTTGTTTTGTGCCCAGTAAGAGTGGCACAATGATGTCGCGCTCGTTTTCTAAGCATATTCTTTTTTTTTCTCTGCGCATGTGTGGAGACAGGCAGAGATGTGATGTAGGTTTGTACGGCCTTTGCCGAAAGTAACCAGACAACAGGGTTTGCTTCTCTGTCGCATAGTGGAGCCCTTGCGGCACCTCTAAACACCAATGCGCCTCGAAAGGTGAGGACAAGGGTTTTTCTTACTTTATACAGGTTAAGTGCTTAAAGGGTGCCATACCTGCTCCGCTACGTGGCTATGAAACAAACCACGCTTCCTGGTTACTTTTGGCATAGGTGGTATACAATGTGTTCTTGATAGCTACCAACATAACTGACGAACTTTTGTTCTTTATTCGTTTATCCGTAACATTAAGCGTTACTGCTGGCTCTTGGGCCCCAGCTGGTGGTCCTCGAAAACGCGTCCAGCACCTCCACGACTCGCCGGTCGCAGGTGCCGCCGTTGCGGACAGCTGCCAGCCTTCGACGCTGGTAGAGGGGCACGCAACCCACGTGACTCACCGGTGTGAACTCGCGCTACCTCTGACTTGTGGTTGGCTTCGTACACAGAATATAAGGGGCATTTTTCCTCTTTCACGTGGCAGTTTGTGACACTACCGACAAACCGCTTCTTCGTCAAGCCTTACTCGAACAAGCACTCGATTAAAAAACGTGAGATAGCAATCCGGCAGTGACGTGTTTAGGCAGCCAAAGACATGCACGCAGGTGACGCTGCCTCGCGCGCAGCAAAGAGCGCCTCTTCACGACACAGCGAGGCTAACGTGAAGGGACGCCGCTTACCCAGCGATTTCCGCAACGCTTGCTAATGTCAGGAGCAGTTAACTGCTAGACATGCCTTCTTATGCTGCCCGTGGTATCATGGGCGCCGGGACTCAGGCCTCTGGTTGCGTACAAGTTCGCAAAGAGCTTTAGAAGTCGGTAGCACCATGACCGAATAACTAAGGAAAGGAAAACACGAAAAAAAAAACAAAAAAACTCTATGTTCCTGCTTCTCTTGTTATTTTCTTGAAGTGGGCAAATGACAGTTCCAATATTTGGTGCGCTCAATAATAAAGCAGGCGAAGTGGCAGCGCACAGGAGGTTGGAAATGACGCGACAATGTGCGTGTCTCGTTGGGCGTTGTGGCAGTTCTTGCCTGTCAACAAAGCTGACAGCTTCCAGACAACGGGTCTGATTGCCTCTTTTACAATACGTACCAGAGAAAAGCTTACCTTTACCGGAATAGCGGCTTGTTCTGTGCTGAAGGGCTGCAATGCGAGAGAAACCTCCAACACGCTCCAACCATGCAAGCTCCAAATGTGCAGCGGGTCAGATGTGGAAATTTTTATTGAGTACAAAATTGACATATGTGGCCTTCAAATATTTTTTTCTGCATGCCGACGACTACGAGGAGTAGAGACTGGTGGAGTATTTACTGAAGAAAAGGAAGAGGGCAGAATGGAAAGGAAAAGAAAAGGACGGGGGAGGGGAGGGGAGGGAAGTGCCGTGAGGGCGTGTGCCACACATATATTGAACACCTGTACTTGTTTTTTTTTTTTGCTTTAATGGGTGGTTTGACCGTACAGGCGAACTGTGTTGCGCTCGCTGATTGCAATTCAGCGCGAAAGTCGCAGGGGCACGCTCGAGCCTAACTCGTCAAAGGAAGAATGAATGAAAGTTAAAGCAAGTGGCCAGAAATTTGATCCCCGCTAGAGATCTTTCAACTTCCTTTGAATAGGTCACTGGAGCGAGCCCCTTGCGCTGCTGAGGCATTTTCACTGCCTTTCCTTATCTGCGTTCACGCTTTCCGTAAGACTAGAGTCTGTTGTTGTTGGTTTTACGGTTAAGCGCCCTGTTTGTAGATCCTGCCAGTTCTTTTTCTGTGACTGAAATATTGCTTTGATAACGATGGTTTGATGTTAACGGCAGCTTAGCCGAAAAGCTCAGTGGATAACATGCATTGGTCTGCGCCAGCGTACCTGTAAGTCCAAAGCAGTTGCTCTCACCGGAATCGCTGCCATGCGCCCGTTTTTACCGGAGTCTGTATCGGCTTCAGCGCAACGGCATGCGAGAGAAAGTGCAGGAAGAACTGCGCACACACGAGCTCTGCACATATCTGCATAGAGCAGAAAAGGAATTTCTCCACATAGATGCGAGGACATATTCACCGGCACAACATCCCTTGGAATTACACTTCGTCGGTTCTGAAAACTCTGCATGAAGGGCAGGGACTGCAACTTCCCCTTCTCCACTGTGTGCACCGCGATCTCGATCCCCTCCTCTCAGCAAAACAGCTGTTACTAAGAAAAAAGCCGTATGGTTGGCGTTTGGAGGCTAACGAAAAACATCTCGAACCTATAGATTAATCTCAGCGCAGTGAGCTATGCAAACAACGCGTTTGGGCTAAAGTTAATAGAATGAATACGAGTTAACGATATTGTAGCTGAAATAAATAGGAATATTTGAAACCCAGGGCGATATGTAATCAACATAATAAACATGCGGTTATCTATGGCTTAAAGGGAAACCTAGCCGGCGATGACAGAGGGTCAGGTGGGCAGATGAAACTAGAAGTGGTCGTTGCTGGCACAGGGCAGGGCCCACTGCAGATCAATAGGAGAAGTCTTTTTACTTCAGCAGATAATGATGATAATTTAAAGTTAGCTCTGCGACGCATCAGGTCACGTCAGAGAACGCAGAAGCATTCGTCCAGATGCCAACCCTCTCTTGCTCCCGTTTTCTTGTTCACAGGCGTGAACATATTAAGGGCAAAGAGCCGTTTCCTCACAAGCATACACGTTTATTTAAATGAAGAAAGAGTGGTACAGTTTATTCCACGCTTGTGAATTGCGCGGATAGACGGGAAGCTCAAGACGCTTACACTGCGCAGATAAATGCTCTTAAGTTGTATGGTTTTTGTTCTTGTCGCTGTTGTGTTTCTCACTTCTTCGATACTCTTAATTACACTACAGATTTGGTATAAAGTGCGCTGCTGAAACTAAAAGACAATTTGAGTTGTTTCGTTTCAGAAAAGGCTATACTTACGCAACCACATCTATATTCTCATTCCAGTACTACAGCCGTGTAATAAGCGAGTAAGTACTAATTAGCATCCACCCAAGCTCAGCGATATGGCTACGGAGGAAAGCTATACAACTTACAGAGAATCTTCCTATCTGAAGAAAAATTCGTCCTGGTCCGATGGGAGAATGACTTTCTCTTTGAATACAAAGTTTCTGTGAGAGCTATACATATATCTTTCCTTTATAGCCATTAGCTGCGCTTGGGTGGATGATAATGAGTAATTACTGCCTTATTACAAATCTACTGCTCCTTGGAGGGATTCCCTAAACATTGGATCAGCACCATTCCCACTTCGATTTTTTGAGCGATTCGCTCTCGCCCTACCGTGTGCTAGTCGCCTCGGTTAGCTCATGAAAATTAGCGCAAAAGGAACACGAGTGACGGAAAGGAAACAGCGCATATAAGCGTCTGCGTAGTTCCCTTTCGGTCCCTCGTGTTTTTTTTTGCGCTATTTTATCATGATGAACTTTATCCAACTTGCCCAACTTTCGGCTTTTCCGGTTAGCTCAGTCTGCAAAGCGACAGCCCCGGTGAGGGGGTGGTGCCGAGTTCGTAACCTGGACCAGGACGAATTGTTCTTCGACTACGAAGTTTTTGTGAAAGCTGTATAGCTTTCTTTTGTAGCCGTATGAATGTGCGTGGGTGGATGTTAATGAGTGGTTACTCCCTTACTATAAATTTACTCCCTCCTGGGGGATTCACATAAACATTGGACTATAGCCATATACGCCAAAGACGATGTTTCCACTTCCCGGCATTCCTATATATGGGGGCCGAACATTCGTAGCACCATCCTTCTCTCTATTCCTCACACAGGGAGGTGCAGAAGAGCAAAAGAGAAGGTTGGAAAGAATGGCTGGAGAATGGCCTCTGGCTTGCTGCACCACACTGGGGATTCGAAATAGGGGCAGGCCGAGAGTGAAGATGGGAACTATTTGTGCAATAATAGGCCATGAATTGCACGCGCGATTCTCATGCTAAACACTGTCTCTAAATGCAAAAAGTTCACCACCAGATACACGTTAGGATACCTATACGCGCACTCACTCATCCTCCATAAATACACCAAGGACTGGCGAATCTCTCATGAAGATAGCTCTCGCTATTTAAAATCTATGGCGCAACCAACTTGTCTTGGTCGCACCACGCTCCAAGACAAATTGGTAGCGCGGAGAGAAGACGCGGCAGAAGTTAATAACATGATTATAACCTTCACGAGCGAAACCGGAGGGAGCGAATGTGCGAGGCAGGCATTAGCGGATGGCTACGGATTACTTTACCAGGCACCAAAATTTCATTTTATCGGTTTTTTTGGGGTACCAAAGTTTTAGTACGGGAGGGCTGCTGCATTTGATATCCATGAAAATGCGGCCGTCGAGCAGGAAATGAACCCCTGTTCTCATGCACAACTGCAGAGCGTGCAGTTATCATAGTGGAATTGTTTGGCTGTGCAACTTCTTCGAATCGGGAAGGAGACTTCCGGTAACACAACCTGGGGGCTGGCACTAAGCATTACGAAGTTCCTGTTTTCTATTTTCTTCTTGACCAATGGCATGAGGATTAGGCACCGGCGGCCATCGCATCGACTGTTAGTCGGAAAGTATATTTTTGGCGGGCGCAATGAAAACAATGATAATCTAGATCTACAGTACCCACTGCCCTTACTCTCGCGAAACATTACAAAAATTCGTCCCAGGTCGAAAAGGTATTGGTTGAAGAATAAATTGCATGGGGGAAAATGTTACTCGTGCGTTCACTATCTGTGAGATTATAAGTAAGCCAAGGTCTTAGTCAACTTTGTGGCAATTAACTAGCGGTAACAACACCAATTTCGCCAGTATTCCCATGCTGCTTGAGGGCCGAATCTCTGACAGGTACCATAGCCTTTCGATTCCATTGTCTTTCGATTAAAAAAAAAAAAAAAGCAGGGGAGATGCGTCCGGACCTTCGGGAAGAGGGTGAAGGAACTGCTGTTTGAATATTAGTAAGGGTGAGGAGGGGCTCCACCCGGTCTGCACTATCGCGTCTAGGTAGCGACGACGTCGAGAACGGACGCGCTCTCGGCACGGAACTTAAAAAAAAACAAAAACGACCTTTATATTTTTCGATGACGGGTCATAACCGTGATGATGATCAGTAATAATTAGTGCCGTCATCTAACGCAGCCTATAATACTTAAGCACGAAACAACACACTCAGCGCCCCCGCCTGATTTACTACACCCAGTACCCCATTCTGGTGCCCTATCTCTGAGGCCATTTTTTTTCTGCAATCCGTCTGCTTTAACTAGCCTAACAGAATGCCCTATTATAGCGTGGAGTTTCGTATCTTTACTGATACTTTTTTATTGATACGATTCTTACCGTCGAACCCTCGATAATTTTCTTTCATAATGTTAATAAATATTAAATCTAAATAATATTGTCACCGGTGAACTGGTTACTGAATAAGTGAATGAATCGTGAACGAAGAAGTGGCGGTGCGTTGGACGACGACGACGTTGACAGTGGGTAGCTAGGCCCTTGGAGTCTGAGCTGAGTGCAGGCCATCTCAGAGCAGCCGCCAATATAGACTTACCGTAACGGTAATACCGTAACATCCCCGTAACATCTTTTGGTGGATGTGCTGGGTAACACGCTCATAAAGCGAGAGCCAGTCCTCGACGTCCACGCCATCTGTACCGCATAATGTGCCCGGGTCGCGAGGGTGGGCTACGACGACAGTTGGCGTGGCAGGCGCAGATGAGGCGGCCGGGTCGGTAGTCAGCTCGACGGTTCGGCCCGTCGGCTCGTCGGGTCGTCGGCATGTCGGCTCGAACCCGCGGTTCGAGCCGACAATATCATTTTTGTCGACAATATTATTATTACAATATTATTAAACAGTATTAATTATTACCCGATGCTTACCCTACAGATGGTCCTCTCATATTACCTTTGATAGTGATTAGTCAGCTGCGTCTAGCAACCTTTAAGTGTTGACGTAATAGGCGTAAATCCACTTTCTCACCGCCGAGTCACGGACGTTGTGCACAAGCTTTAATCAATGCGTTTCGCCAGTGGAGCCCCAGACGTCATGAGCGATCGGTAACGAATCGACCAAACTGGTAGCACTACGTCCACGACTCGTCAGTGTGAACGCCATTTCACGAGCACAAGTGAATTCAAAAATACCCTAGGTCGTTGTATGACTGCTAAAAATAGCTAAAAAATAAAAGTCACAGAGCACCGAGGAGGGCATTCCCGAAAACGGCGATATGTTGGGACTAATATGGCGCTTTTTTTTTGTATACTTTGGGCAGCTTCCCCACTAACGTACCCCAGGGCTCCGTCCTCGCCCCCACATTATTTAATGTAACTTTTATACCTCTTGTCCGAGCCCTAGAGAAAATTCCTTCTGTGCGCGTCCTTGCGTACGCCGACGACATAACCTTGTGGTCCTGTAATCCAGATGCGTCTGTGCAACAGTCAGCGCTTCAGCAAGCGCTGGATGCCTTAACATCACGACTACCCCCTTTGGGTCTGGCCCTCTCGTGTAATAAATCTTGTTTCATTCGCATTGGCAACAGAAGTGGCTTACGAAAAGCAGCACCTTTTACCTTTACGGTAGACAATTCTCCAATTCCTCAAGTTGAAAGTGTGCGTGTTCTAGGTCTTCTACTTCACACATCTGGGACTGGGACTCCGTGGCTAAACGCGACCCGTAAATCGGCTCACGCTACTCTCGGTCTGATTCGACGCATAGCTATGCGCTCTGGCGGAGCGCGTTTTGATACTGCCCGTCAGCTCGTGCGCTCCATCCTTCAGCCGCGGATAGTGTACCAAGCGCAATTTCATCGCCTCACCCGCCGACAGTGGGACTCCCTTGAATCAATCAATCGGGAGGCTATGCGCGCCATAGCTTATCTTCCGCGTATCACACCCATACCCATTCTGCAAGAGTACGCTCAACTTAATACATTGAGTGAACTTATCGACCAGCGTGAGGCAAACAGAGCACGCAAGATGTCGCTTCAGCTTCATCGTTTACAGACTCTTCCTCCATGGTCATACTGTCAGCTCACAGACAATCGCCCCTCTGCTTCGACGCCGATATCAGCCGCCCATCTTCCTTCAGGGTGCATAATATACACCGATGCATCACACACAGCAGTGCAGGGAGTTACTGCAGTTTACAGTCCCTCACATCCTCATCTCAACTCCCGCGCTACATATAGCACGGATACTTGCTCCCCCCTGGCCTTGGAGCTTCAGGCGATACACAATGCCATTGCTTCCCTTCCACTCGTACCTACTTTCGATATTGTACACATTTAAACCGACTCCCTAGCCGCCCTTAAGCAGCTTAAGGCTGTCCGGCGCACATTCCAAGTTACACAATCCATTCATCAACTTTGCACAAAATACCCCTGTCCTGTGCGTATACACTGGATTCGCGGGCATGCCCAGGATCCGCATAATATTCATGTGGATGCAATGACACACCTTGACACATCCGATATCCCGCCACCTTCCCCTCTTCCCTCAGATCCGTTCCTGTCCCATGTCTTTGCGTCAGCGAACACGCGCTCTAATTCCTCCGTGTTCGTACCCTCTCCCCCGGAGTCTCACTCGGGAGGAGGAGGTATCTGTGCGCCGGATTCGGGCAGGAGCGGCTCTGACTCCTTCTGTGCGTCATCGGTGGCGTGACAAACGTTACGAAGTGACAGACAAGTGTCCCCATTGTGGTGCTGCGCCCGACCAGTGTGATGAAAAACACTTGCTGTGGACTTGCCCGGCTACAGCTTCCGTGAGACGACGTTTACTAAGAAAGGTTGGCCTGCGATCGGACGTTGCAGACGACTATACCAAGTGGACTCTAGATAATCGCTATATAACGAACTTTTGCCGCTTTTTAAGCGAGGCTTGTTTGCACTCCTTTTTATAACTTTCTTTCCTTTTTCATTATGCCTGATGGCAAACAGCTCGAATAAAAAAAAAAAACGTAGTGGGAAGCATTTCCGGATTCATATTGAAGAAAAACGAGCGCAAAAAACGGGACGACGAAGAAGTGACACACCGAGTGCGGGTGTGTTGCTTCTTCTTTGTCGCCCCGTTTTGTGCTCTGGTTTTTCTTCAATATGAATAAATACCGACTATCCAAGCTCCCCATTCTTCTACAGTGCGTTTCCAGAGCGATGGGTTTGATTTCCGGTATGTGTGCCAATTTTTTCTTTTTTTTTATGAGTTCCCGTCTGCGTAACGCTAACAGTTTTGTTTTCATTGAAACGAATAGAAGTTCCCTGAACTGAACTGAACAGCTCAGAACGCAGCAAACACTTCAGTGTACCGTTTATGCGCATAGATCTCGGAGTAAATGTGTAAATTCCACAACTACGCGACCATGCGTGATCATCTGTCTCAATTTCGGGCAGCTAAGTAGGAGCAGGTTGACAAGCGTTCGACTCGTGCGCTAAACGTTTCGTTGAACTCAGATGCGGCTCTCGTGGTTCATGGAAAGCACTGCAATGGTACCATTTATCCACCTCTCGGTACCATTTACCATACGTGCTTAGTAGTACCGACATGAAGTTACGTATGAAATGACTGTGACAGAGTTTTACTACGGCGAACCGCTCGAACAGCATTGGAAGGGTGAAAACACAGGTATGCTCAGAAGTAGGGGTGTGCGAATATTCGAAATTTTCGAATATAATTCGAATATTATATTTTTAGTATTCGTATTCGATTCGAAATCCAAGTATTCGTGTTGTTTCGAATATTCGACACGACGCGAATATTCGGATCTAGCCGAATATTTTATTGCGAGCACCGGCGTTCATTTCGGTCCGCAAGTCCTATCGACAGAGACATAACAACATGGCGGCGCCCAGAGCAATGCGTAACGTTGGGCCATGCAGTAGCTGACTACGCTGGTGCGCTTCTCTGGGGCCATACCTGCGAAGCTGGTATAGCCAGAGCTGTGCATGAAATACCTCGCAATACGTGCCAGTTCAGTGCCAATTGAGAGGGCATTTTCTGTGGCTGGAGAAGTCATTTCAGCGAGAAGGGAACTACTTCTGCCTGACCATGTGGAGCAGCCGGTTTTCCTTCACGACAACCTTTTATGTTCATCCCAGCAACGCGCTTTTGTGCTTATGGCAAGCTAGCCTTGATCAATGCTCTGTACTAGCCATCTCTGATATTTCCACTCTTCTAAAAACAATGTTCGAGATTTTGATACTTTTTGTGCAGCCACACACACCTTTTGTGCTCATTTCATCACTGATAGTTGAACTGTGATGTTCTTGGGTGCTCAGATAAATGTTTTGTAGTGGTTAAATGCGTCTGTCCTTGATTATTCGATATTCGATTCGATATTCGGAACCAAGTATTCGTATTCGATTCGTATTCGAAAATTTTGATATTCGCACACCCCTACTCAGAAGGTTACAGCCTCAATATAGCTCAACAAGAAAATCGTCAGTAGAATGTCAGTGGCTGTACTTTTTGCAATCCGCGCAGCAGCCAACGGAGGAGCCCACCAAGCTAAAATTCGTGTGTTTGTTGTCTTTTTGTTATTGACATGAGAGGCGGCTGCTGCTGCACTGGAAAATGCGTCACGAAATCGTAGCAAGGAGCACCCGTCGCTCTGTAAAAGTCTTTCCGCATCCGCGAGGCAAAAGCGCCGGGTTGGTCCGCCGGCCACTGGGTGGGCCCGCAGCTTTCGACACCGCGACGATCCAGAGCCGTTGCGACCCCCGGAAAAAGGCAGGCAGCAGCGGCAGGCTTCGGCCCCTTCCTGAAACACATGAGAGAAGGAGAGCGCGGTCATAAACATCGGCCGTCTGTCATCGGGAACGAACAAGTGCGCGGAGCAAACCGCGTTCAACATGAACGCCGGCAATTAAGTCGGTCGCGCGCGACAACAAGGAGCCGTCATGCGTCTCCGGCGTGGCATCCGTGGCACGCGCACCCGTCATGTTTCACGCCCCCCCGGCCACCGGTGTCTATGCCGCTGCTGCCGCCGCACCTTGCAGCCGGCGGCCGCCTGGGAGCGCAACTGCCAGGCGCCCGAAAAAGCCGCCCGCACGAGGTGAGCAGCGGCGTGATGCGGGACAGCGCGAGTGAGGCTGACAAATTAGCGGAGCGCCAGCCTGGTGTTCCCGTGAATGACGCGGAGAAAGAAGGGAGGGAAGAAAGGGGCAAGGAATGGGGGGAAGAGCGCGGACGCCGCCGGGCGCTCCTTCTATTTCGGGAGGGCGCCAGAAGAAATTTATATTACGCCCATCTTGTTTATGCGACGCCGTTGAGCCGTGCCACTTCGCCCGCAAGGCCCGCTCGCTCTCTGCCTCTCGCTTCATTTTTTTTTTCTCTCCAACTCTTTTTAACCTTTTTTTCCTCTCCTTTCGTCATCCCTCTGTAGCTGCCTTTTTTTCTCTGTCTTTATCTTTTTTTTCTTATAGTTCCCTCGCGCGCTCGCGTCGCCTCGAACCCCAGCGCGCATCTTTGTCTGCGAGCGGGCACAAATCTGCGGCATACGGCCTCGCGGGCGTGAGAGGGTGCCGGACGGCGGTTATTTTCGTAGCGCGCATCTCGGCCGCGCGCAGCGCACATGGAGCAGCAGCCGCACGACGCGCGGCGCGAGCCGTCCACGCGCCGCGCATCCGATCCCTCTCGTCGGATGGACGGAGCTGCGCGGCAGCCGCACGTGGCGCGATAAACGCAGGCGATCGCGCGCGCGCCACGCTCTTCGTGGCCGCGAGACGAAAAAGTGTCGTACGCGTGGCCGAAGATGGCAGAACAAGATGCGGTAAATGTAGCGCAGAAATGACGGCGAGAAAAGGAAGCAAAAAAAGAACTGGGACATTGGCATTTATAGACTGGTGGTTAACTCGGGACGGCTTCATTTTTCATTTACAGGACGAGCAATAGCATTGAGCTGACATCCATTAGCGACCTCGCCACAAGTGATGTTCGCTTACGTCGCCTTGAGGCATCAGCTCTCTTTGCCTCTGTCTTTTCAGGTAGCACCAGCTATGTATGGAGATCGAAGAAACGTTGAAAAAACCTTAAGTAGTGCACTTCGCGAGGAGATGCTCTCACAACCTCTTTTGTGCTTGTGCGTGTGTGTGTGCGTGTGCTTAATCCTCCCAGCATTTAAGATTGTTCAAGAACGTAAAATATCTTTATGAGCTACGTTATCATTGTTGAATCATTTATTGCGATCAGCGGTACATGTGGCGTCGGTTTATGATTTGAAGGTCCCAGCACTATGATGTAGCGCAGGTTTCGCCGCATTTAGTCACAACGGCTTGTGACTGGCTGCGCTGTTAAAAGCCCTTGTGTGTAATAGGGAGGAAAGATACCCTTATATAGCTTAGTGAGTGCATCTCTAGTACATTTTCAGAGCAGTACAGTGAATAAAATTCTTGAACGAAAGCTACTTTTCGAGCAAGCTTTTACTGCCAGCATCAGAGTACAGCCCTGCTAACCGATTCGTGATGCTTAATCATCATCATCAGCCTGACTACGCCCACTCCAGGGCAAATGCCTCTCCCATGTCTCTCCAATTAACCCTGTCGTCATTATTAACCCAATCCGTGTGTCTCCAATTAACTCTCTTATGCTTATGTGTCCTCAAATGCATCCAAGTTTATTGTATTGTCCATTTGGTCTTGAAGATAAATAACAAGATGAAGCGAAAACAAAGAGTGACAGAGATCACCGGTAGCCGAAAGCAGATTTATATACAAAATGGCTAGAAGCATGTGGGTTGTTATTCATTGTGTCATCATGGACTAATGCTAATAGAGGTGGTACAGGCAACGTGTTCCACGAGACTAATAAACTAACCGACGTCACGCAATTTTTTCTAAAATTCTTTGTTCTGATCAGCGAATATTTCATTCTACTAAGAGCTGTGTGCATCGAACAGTGCGCGCGTCGAACAGCTGGTGAGCGGGAGAACTAGGGCGTGCATAAAAAAATCCGGGCATCGAAACGGTCTGTGTACCAAAAACTTTATCAAAAAACACTGGCTTTATCAAAAGCACTGGTTTGGTTTTATGGTGTTTAACGTCCCAAAGCAACTCAGGCTATGAGGGACGCCACAGTGAAGGGCTGCGGATAATTTCGACCACCTGGGGTTCTTTAACGTGCACTGACATCACACAGTACACGGGCCTCTAGCATTTCGTCCCCATCGAAATGCGACCGTTTCGGCCGGGATTGAAATAACGTCTTACGGGGCAGCAGCCGAGCGCCATGACCATTGAGCCACCGCGGCGACTATCAAAAACGTCAGACAGATATATTCTCTGAGGTGTTCATTACTGCACCAGGTCTTCCGGCCCACAGAGGGCGACTGCGCATCGATGGGAACGGGCATGCACACTCAGGTAATACCTCAAAGTGTTCTTACCTCCCCCCTCTTGTTGAAGTTGTTCACAATGAATTCGTGCCAAGTATCGCAAAAGTCCATAACTGTGACATTAGTGATCGGTGCTGGTCTTGATTCTTGGCTCCTTTCCGTGCCCTCAAATTAAAGCGAACTTTTATGCTTTCAGGGTGCTTTTGCCGTGGCCAGTGGCACCAACCCTATTTACGATTCTGTATCAGACGAAGCCTCTAATGCGTCGGAAAAATAACCGATGATCCTTAAGGGCAACTCCGAGAGTTTTTTGAACATTTGCATTGGTAATCACATTCCCTACAGTACGTCCCCTATCACTTGTAAAAAACGCCTTTTTTGAAAATATCGAGTAGACGTTCTTACAAGAGCAAGAGCCAGGAATCCGAACCAGAAACTTAGTCTCGACCAAACAACGACGTTGTTACAGACCAACTTATGACGTCACGGATACTGTCACAAAATATATCATGTGCGCGTTGATTGGCTAAGCTGCTGACTGTAAGCAACAGCTTGGGTATTTATTTGTGTGAAATGACCAAAAGCAAACTCGAAATTGTATCCTTCAACAAACTCAGAGCGAATATCGACGGCCTTGCATCCAGTGACGCCATACACGCAAGGTTGCCCGTAGAAATCTCCCCGACTGAGGCCAAGAAATACGAAATCTAAAAATTGATTTGCGTTGCAGCAGAACATCACCCCGCAGCGAAATTCAACACCAAGGACCCAAAAACTGCGGCAAACGTACCGTGAAAGTTTCAGTAAAATCCTAGGAGGCAGAAAAAACGCTGGAGTTACGCTTTAAAGGGCCACTGACCAGGGTCCGGACATTTTTGAAAAACAAGCCCACTGCATAGATGAGGCATCGAAGATAACCTCTGCAAAATACTAGAGCCATGCGCGCCCCGAAAAGCTGCGAAAATTCAAATCAAAGCCCGTTCGTTCTTTCCTTCCTTCAAAAACGGGCCCCGCCCACTACTCTGCACACCGCTGACGTCAGGGGGGGCTACTTTCGCTAAAGGCACTCCATTGGTGCATCGTTCTGACTGACGGGAGAAGGTTGGGCGTAGCCTTGGCGTCGCGTCGTCTGCACAACGCTTTCCGCAGCGCCTTCTGTTCTGGCTCATGCCTACAAACCCGCATGAAGGAACAAAAAAAAAAAAAAACTGCGGAGGGAGCGTGCGGCGACAGCCTTGAACCCTAGCCATAAAAAGTAAAAAAACAGTAAAACTGAGGGAGTTGGCTCGCCCCCCCCCCCTCCTCCTCCCCCCCCCCCCCCCCCCCGCCGTGATCCCGTCACGAGACGCTCTGCGTGCGCGCTCCCTTCTCAGTTTCTTTTCTTCTATGCGAGCCCCCCAAAACAAGGTTTTAATTAGTAGTGCAGCAGAGCCTTTCCCTCGCTCGCCCACTTTACCGCTCCGCACACATACCGCTTATCTTTCGTGCATCTTGCGTACGCCTTGACTCCAATGAATGACATATGCTTTGGAGCGGAGAAAAGACACAAACACACAGAACACAAACACGCATGGAGAAAAGCAAACGGGCGGTTGCCGGGTCCGCGCTTCGCCGTGTGTTTCGAACACAACCGACTTCCGCCCCTCCGCTCGTGAAACGGTGGGGAGGCCTAAAAGAAAATGAAAAGGTGGCTCGTTAACTGGGAATGACAAACAGATGTATGAAAGGATGCGCTCGCTAACAAGTCTAGGTGGTCGAGCCGATCGCGCCTCTCGATCGTTCAGTGTGCGGAGAAAATGCAAAAACCAAGAAAAGAATTCTATTGAAGGCGGGGCCATGACGTCACCCTGTGACGCACTCCACAGACACCACGCCTCCGGCTTACACCGGAGAAGGAAGGGGTGATTTTGCCTTGCCGAGCCTACTCGACGAGGAGCGGGAGAGAAAAATTTCGAGGAGGGAGTGGAAGGAGAGGAGGCTCGCTGAAAGAGAGGTAGAGAGTGTCTGCTGAGCTGGGGTGGTCCGTGGCCCTTTAAGGGTAATGCATTGGATACCAAGAGTAAGCAAGCGTAGCAGTGAGGGTCAGAGAGCAATGTGGGCGGATGTGATAAGGAAGTTTGCGGTGATAAGGTGGCCGCAGCTGGCACAGGACAGGGTTAATTGAGAGAATATGGGAGATTCCTCTGTACTGCAGTCGGTGTAGTTAGGCTGATGACGACGATGAACAGACGGAAAATCTCATACAGCAAGACTAAACCTCTAACTCAGAGACGTTTTGTTCAGCCACAGTCTGCTCTTCTCTGCCTTTGAATTGTTTTTCACTCATATCCCAATGCACGGAACGGCCAACCTGGCATGAAACTGCCTGCACTTTCTTCCTGAGCTTACTGTCTGTGCCTCTCGAAAGACAGCGTTACACTAGCATATATTTATACGTTACTATTCGTAACCAGTGATAAGTTTATAACACATATCCTTGCAATGGAAGACAAATGCGCCTTTCAAAGAGCCAAAGGTTATCCGAAATACGAATTGTGTGGGTGTGATAAACATTCGTTAGCAGATTCAGTGGAGGTAAAGAATGAAGACGAGTAAGAAAGAAGATGTAATTCGGTAAAAAAAGTCGGCGATTAGTAAACGACGGCAATAGTGGTCGTCGTATTGTATTAAGTATTCGGAACTGAGTCGTGTACTCGGGAATAAGATGAGGCGTCAGTTTTTTTTTTTATACACTCGCTGCACGTCCGTGGGATCTAGAGTAACATCTACTCGTGCAATATAATTTGTAACTGTACCAACACAAGTAACAGTACTGAAACCAGTGTGCTTTTTTATGGAGTACTGAAAAATGTGTGCGATGCAACAGAAGCTAACGGTGATTACCTTTTATCAACTTCTTTTTTTTTTTGTTAAAGTTTCTCCAGGTTTATTTTTAACTTATCTAAAAATACTGCAGGCCTTGCAGTAGGCCTAAGCAGGAGGGGCATAAACATGCATACAGAATGCATGAATAAGCAAAAGTGGTATAAAGGTGAAGTCAAACAAACGGAGCTCTTAAACTAGAAAATGCAGTTGCAAAATACAGTTTACCAGGATACAAATATGAATACAACAAAACAAGCTATGAAAATACAAAATACAAGCATACTGAAATATAACGCGGAGAATAAGGCGTTAACAATCAATTGCATCAAAAGAACCAGCGCTGTTGAGAAGGCTTGGTGGCAACTTGTTCCGATCTGCCATAGTTCGGGGGGAAAATGAGTTTATGCAGTTCTGCGAGCTGTACGACAGAAGGGTGGCTATAATGGCAGGAACGTTTCCACAAAACGACTAAAGGTTTCTCATGTGGTCAAAAAGAATTAAAAATAAAGAAAGCAGACCGACGTGCTCATGCCATGTTGCAGAGCACAAAGCGGCCGGTCTTTGACAGCCAAGCGTAGAAAAAGACGCTAAAAAAAAAAAGAAGCTTTCCGAATATACACGTGTCGATTGTAGCATTCTCATGGCAGGCAAAGTGAGCAGAACTAATCTGAGTTTGTATTTCGGAGATTGTGAGGCGGCCGTCCACTTTCGATTCTGGACCACGGCGGAGAAAAACCAACGCCGCGGCCGGTTGGCGGATCAGCTGCAAAAAAAAAAAGAAAAAGCTAGAGCCTCGGCGGATGGGGTTACAAATCCTCCTGTGTCCCCACGAGGGTGGCTAGGGGGGTGGCGGCGGGCGGACAGGCCTCCCTTCGTTCACAACAGGCGGTCCCGAGTTCACACCACCGCCGAGCCCCATTCTACTCTCGTAAGCAGGTGGACGCTGTCGAGCCGCGTGGATTGAATCAGGCTCGCCCTCACCGGCCCAGGGCGTCCTCGAGCGGGATTTTTGTCGCCCCCTCTGTTTTCATTTTTTTTTTTATCTTCGGGCTCCTCTAAAAATTGCTGCTTTTTTATTTTTTTATTCCGCCCTCTCTTTGCTTTCTGCCTCTCTCCGTTTTCGCTCCTCTCGAACTTGGCGCTGGTCCTTATTGTCGGCTTTTTTCTTCTCTCGGCGCTCGCCACTTTTCCGTCTCCGATTAAACTCGACAGCGAGAAGTTCGGGAAGAAGCAAAAGAGCAGCGGCCAGAAGGCAGAGAAGGTGTTTGCGTGACGCCCAGCTCTCGAGAGCCGAGTGGCGAGGGGGGGGGGGGGGGGGGGGGTGATCTGCTAACCGGAGAAAGGGAGCCCGGCGCGCCAGGGAAATGGAAGTAATACCACAATGCCCTGCGGTTATTTTTCCAAGAAGGAAGCGTGGAGGGTGGCAAAGAATAATAAAAGGTTGACGGGCAAGGCGATGTTCCATCCTACCGATCCTCAAGTGGTTGCCACTCGGCTGCTGGGGAGACGAGGGGAGACCCCGGGATGTTGATCTAAGGGGACGGTTCGGGCGCGCGTTCCGAGAGCCTGCCAACAAAGGGACACGGGCGACCACGAGAGGGAGCGCCAGGGCCCTTCTTTCGCGCGCCGCTACGAGTGTCAGCAGAGTCACCAGCGGCGCCCGAGTTCGCAGCTTCTATTTACCCAGCAGCCGACTCCCCCCGCCGCTACCACCGACGCGAGCGCGGTCGTGGGTTCGCGCGAGCCGGCACGTAACGCCCGTCGTCACGTGGCCCCTTCGGCGACGCCAATTTGCAACTCCGACGGCTCGGGCACGAGTTGCGCGTCGCGGCTCTTCAGTTTCGCTCCTCTGCACTCCCTTGGGCAGCGTCTTGTGCTTACTTTCTGTGACCCATGCCTAACGAGTTGCCAAAGAGAGACTAAATGTGCGTTGTGGCTGAATACCTAACGTGTGATTTCGACTCATTTCGACGGGGTGCCTATTTCTCAAAGGGGCCAGAATTAGCCGGAACAGCGCTCAAACATAGTTTATTGCCACGTCCAGAAAGAGTGTTTTTCAAGGTAGACCGAGAACGAAAACACAATATTAAATAGGTCTGCATCTTAGCACATCCGACGTCGTCGCTGGTTTCATGGAATTAGTGCTATCGCGTGTTTCGCTGCGGTCACTATCTGGTCTAGTTAAACATCTGGTCAGTTTTTGCGTACATCTGGTGCGCACCCTTGCCTGATGTGCGAACAATGCGGTTGTAAGCTGTCCAAAGTGGAGGAATGGACAAATCAGGAGGCATAGTGGCGAACTTGTAACCGCGCTGAGAGTACCATCGACCCAATGACGATGTTTCTCTTGTGTGTGGCACCAACCTTCCTTTCACCACATACGAAAGCACGCGTACCATCACCTATTACTCGAATGCTTTAATGGAATCCCTCATGGTTGAGTAGGTTTCAACCAAGGGAGTCACTGTTAGTTAGCATTCATATTTGTGCACCTTTTCTTTGTAGCCGTATGGCAGCGCTACTTTGGATGCTAACGAATGATTAGTCCCTTGGTCCTCTATTGCTACCTTTGAAAACTTGGGACCCAAGCAGTACGTATCGGAAAAAGTCGCCATGCAGCTTCAGCCTAACATGCAGATATATCTGTAATTTTGGCTCAAATGTGAAAGGTTTACAAGCGCAGTGTTCATCCTTTGCAAAGAGGCATTGGTAAGGGACTCGAATCTGAGCTGTGACGGAGACACAGAATGCGTACTCGTTCTGCCTAATTGGAGTAGAGTTTAATGCTGTGCGGCTAGATTAATGTTCGCTTTCAAGAGCAGACGAGAAGAAAGGTCTGCTTCATCATTATCTCCATGTCGAAACTTCACATGTCGTTCCGATGCTGCGTTCGCCTTATACTCCCCCTGGGTCCCGTGCTTGCATGGTTCATGAGTAATCCTTTACAAGTCCCACTCAATCTAGTAGTTGTCTATTGTCAATAATCTTAAAAACCGCCTCAGAACCAGAGCGATTATCATGAAATGGAGCAAGTCAACTTTATCCTTGTAGCATACATGAAACGCATGGGCAATATGCGTCGGCAATATATACCGGGTGTCCCAGCTAAATGTAACCAAACTTTTAAAAAAAGCGAAGTGTCCTAGTCCAGTGAAACCAACTGAGGGTTGTTCATAGTCACATGGCCTAGTCTTGAGTATTTTTTTCGCTCTTCAAAGTTGATTAATTAGTTAAGTTTAATTAGCTAACTTTTTAATTATTGACTTCAGGAAGAAAGTTTCAATGCAAAAGTGTTAGATCGCCTCGAAAAACCTCTTGTAGTCTAGTAGTACTGTTTCCGTCAAGTTACAATTTACGTAACTTCATTTATTGGCCTTAAAAGAAAGTTATCACGTGACCAGCTGCTCGCTCACTTCTCTGCCCCAATGTGCACCCAGTCTCATCGAGGAGAGGACTTCAGAAAAAACGGATTTTATTCTTTAGGGCGCGCCTTGGGACGTTGAAGCGGCACAGTTGCCATGTGGAAGCTTTTTCTTATTGTGCGGGTTTTGGTTAAAGGCCGGTAAAAAAACTACTTCAAGTAAATATTACTTTGCTGCAAATGTCTCAGTAAGCTGTTTCTCAAAGCGATCTACAACTTTTCCATTGACACTTTGTTCCTCAAATCAATGATTAAAAGTTAGTTGATTAAGCTTAACTAATTAGTCAACCTTGAAGAACGAAAAAAATACTGCAGACTAGGTCACGCGACTCTAAACAACCCTCATTTGGTTTCAGACCACTAGGACATCCTGTGTTTCTTAAAAGCTTGGTTACATTTAGCTGGGACACCTGGTATATATGGCAATATTGCGCTCTATCCATGAATGCCAGCGTTTTAGAATCCCTGCATATCGAACTCACAACTGCCGATCTTCTGCGAGCATCGCTCCCGTTTCATAAGCTAGATAGCATGCAAATCCATCCTCCCCCGCTCCCCCCTCTCGTGATAGGAGCGCAGTCTCATCTCGGGCATCTTATACAGGCCTCGGCCGGCTACGGGCCTAAACCGACCGCCTAAGCCCCCTCCTTGGCTTGACTCGCAGCCCGGTGCGTACCTCCCTCTTGCGCAGTGCGGGCTGGCCTCAGGTTTTCGCGCGTCGTCGGTCACGGTAGTTTCCTCGGGCGCGACGAAGCGAGCGGCGTGACCTAATGGCGCGGCCCGAGAGACGCGCGTATAAAACGCCCGGCAGAAGGAAGTTAGCCTCCTTTTAGCCCCGGCAACGGACGCTCGCGCACGGGCCTTGACCCCGGAGCTGTCAACCGTGGTTCAAACTCTTGTCGTCACCGGCTTTCCCCTCCACGCGGATCCAGGGACCCGGGCGGTGCACTGCTCGCGCGCTACCAAAATAGAATCGGCGACCAATCTCGAACGAATTCGTGCCGGGCATGCTTTTTATTGATTAGTTGCGGCGCGCCCCACAGCGCATCTTTCCACCCACCCCCCCTCCCCCCTCTCCACTCTCTCCAACCTCTCCCGACTGTCTGCGCTTGCGTGCGCGAGGACCTGTACTGCGTGTGATGTCTTTCATCCGGCCACCGAAAGCTCTTTCCGTTCGGGCTCTTGTAAACTTCACCTGTCAGCGCCGAACATCTTCATGCCGCAGAAGGATCGACCAAATGATAATAAGCAAAGCAGAAGCACGTGTCACTACCTCCGTTCTTTCTTTATGGTTTTTGCTGGTTGAAATAGTTCGACGCACCGCACCGCGGGTTAATTTTGTTTGTGGCTTTTACGTTTCCTCTTCGCGTGTTTCTGAAGGAGTTTCTTTATTTATTTATATCAGAAGATACTATAAGCGCAGTGTAGCCCAAGTAGAAGTGGGTTAAAGTGCAGTACAAAATAAAAGCGATACACGAAGCTGCGATGGAAAAGTGCCTAGATTTGATTTTGTACCCCGTCATGCCAAATAGTTCTAATTATGCAGTCCAGAAAGCGCAAAGTTTGAGAAACGCTGCGAAGCAAGAAACCAGGAGGCCAAAATGGTCGAATGAATTAAAGAACAAAGCTGTGAACATTGTTCATGAACAGCAAAGAGTAGAACAAAAGAACTGCACAACTGTGCAACTACCCAACTTATATCCTATCGCAAATCTTCGAATTAGAAAAAAACTGCGCGATTACCCTTGTCAGCCATTACGCCGCCGATGGCCTGACTTAAATTGCTTAAATGAGGTAACACCTCAGCAGCAAGTTTTAGCGGACCGCAGGTCATTGGTTGTTCTTTTTAAAGGGATTTCCACCTCAGAGATCTCTACAGCTGGAAGTCTTCGTGCGGAGTATACAATTTTCGGGGGATGCTTGTATTCCGCAAGCAAGCTTTTCTGCCATAGCATTATGCTTTTACTGCAGCCATGCTCGAGTAAGGTGGCTGTAGGGAGACGGGCACCTATGCCCATAGATTGTTTTTCACGCTTCCCTGAGACTTATTTCCCTAATAGTTTGGTTTGGTTTATGGGGTTTAACGTCCCAACGCGACTAAGGCTATGAGAGACGCCGTAGTGAAGGGCTCCGGAAATTTCGACCACCTGGGGTTCTTTAACGTGCACTGACATCGCACAGTACACGGGCCTCTAGAATTTCTCCTCCAAAGAAATTCCAGCCGCCGCGGCCGGGATCGAACCCGCGTCTTTCGGGTCAGCAGCCGAGCACCATAACCGCTGAGCCACCGCGGCGGCTTATTTCCCTAATAATACATCTGATAAAACAGATTAAAGTTAACTATGTTCGCGTTGATGGCTATAGGAAGGAGAATTTATGGAGCATCTACCCTAAACTCCTCCCATTTTGTTAGATATGTTCGAATGGACAAACAATATAACGTAAGTTATGTGTCAAATAGTCAAAGTTGGCAAGCAAACCGCTACCACGAACCGGGACAACTTTCATCGGCAATGTACTGAGTGAAGAAGCTTGCTTGAATAATTTCCCATGTAGTTCGCTGTACCGTTTCGATGAGTTTGTGCACAGTCAGGCACTAAAAGTACAATGGAGTGCATGTGCCTGGTCTTCGTCGTGACGCGCCATTAACGTGTTCAATATATTTCAGCAAGTATTACGTTGAAATGGACGTCTAATATGGACGAAAGTCGGCTTACACATATTCACGGGACAACAAAAAAAAGTATGGCGACCCATAAACGCAGGATAACTAAAATTTCGGGTGTGCTAAGAACGTAACCAATGAGAGCAGAGTGAATAGGCGGGCAGGTAAATGGTGTTGTATGACAAATCACGAGGCGAAAAGGGGGATAGCATAACTCCCAGTTACATCATTCTAGTTGACAAAAAAGAAAACAATTAACTAAGAAGGACCAAGTTAAACAGGCTATTAAACAACTCCTCATCCAAGAAGCTTTCAATCGTGCCTAAAGGGCAACTGAAGCGGCTTTAGAATTCGATAAGTGTAAGGTTGCCGAATGTGCAAAATGTGCAGGTAAAGCCTGCGAAGAATAAAGTCGTCGTCGGATTTTAGCTTCTCTGACGTGCGCAGTGACCGGCAGAGGCCCCGAAAATGATGTCACGTATGACGGCACTACGTTTCCAGCGAAGAAACGGTTATTCCATGGAAGAAAACCGACGCCATCGAAGGTGAAGCTCACGATGCATTGTTTGGCGAAATCTCATGACGCACAGCTGCATGCAGGCGTGAGCAGCAGACATCTGAAATTTCGGCAACAATGACGTCCCTGCCGAGTTTCCTTGCACTCCTCCAACATAGTGAGGAGAAGCCTAAACATCGTCGCGGTTTTAATTGACGATTATGTCACCATTTTAAATGCTAGTGCAAAAATACTTTGCATGCTTTATCTAGAAGCTTGATAAATTCGAATTCTTGAATAATCTCGAATTCTCAAAAAACCGTTTCAGCTTCCCTTTAACTAACGCACGCTCAACGTACAGTCGCCGTCAAAAGTAAATGGAAGGCGGCATTGTCAAAAAAAATTTAATTTCTTTAAATCTAAAGCATAATAGTCCATGTCTGTTAGTGCACATTGCAATTCGCACAATCACAATTAGTCTGCACATATGTATTCAAGGATGCATGAATTGAGCGGGCAATGATTAAATTTTTTCGTTAATATTGCCTTCCATTTACTTTTGACGGCACCTGTACGTTAGTTACGTTAACGTTGCAGACGTCAAGCAGTCATGGGTATCGTTTACCATTAAATTGCACTTGAGAGCCAGGTGCACTTGACGCAGCCACATTACTATCAGCATACGGTTGCCCTGGTTGTTCGAATATGTCTAAAAAACAAGCAGATATTGTGCTATCCTTTTCACAAAACTTCGCATGTTCCCAACTTGACGGGGTGGGGGGAACGTCTTTACTTCAGTTTTTGTGCCAGTCTGACATATGCTTTTGGTTGGTCTTCTATTCTTCTATTCGAATGAGAAATCAGTGGGGTGTTAATAAAATAAATAATAAAACAGCGAATGTCCACCAGTGTTACGCATTTGCTACACGGGGGGGGGGGGGGGGGGGGGTGCTATTTTCTTTGCCTTTTATTTGTGCTTTCTACTTGTTTCGTTGGAGTTTAGGTTATCATACTATGAACCTGCGCACAGACTCTCTCGCGTGTTGGCTAATAGACTTCCAGGTTCCACGACTGCATCACGGACACGATAACTAACATGCTAGCTGATAATCACCAAGTGAACAAAGGAGGGAAAACCTCAGGAATCTTGACAGCGTTTCGACAAGAGGATTCGCCTTCGCCTGGGCTCAAACGAAGACAAATCATCTTGTCGAAACGTTTGAGGTTTTCCCTCCCTTGTTCTATTTGTGATTATCAAGAACCAACTGACCACCCTCTCCCTACCGAGTTAACTGATAGTGTCAGAAGTCACTAAATCAAGTTCATGCCTTCCCTTTTCTACGCGATGTGTGGTGCAGTTAATTATCGAGCATCAATCAGATCACTCTTTTTTACGCGATCTGCTCCCACTTAAATCTAGTTCGCAGCGTCCGGCGGCGTTTATGTTATAATTGAACTTCTATCATCATCAAGGAGTAAGTTATCACTCGCTGCTTTATCAGGCATTGAAAGCGCCAGTTTCGGGGGATCAAAGCAGTGAAGTTGTTTACATTCGCAATGAGACCTACTTTTAAACCATTTGCATTTGCCACTGCGCAGCTTTTTTCGGGCAACCTAAGTCAGGTTTCTATTATCGACCAGGATGTGTAAAGGCAGAAGAAATGCAACTAGAGGTATGTGTTTCTCTCTAATGATCAGAAACGGAGGAAGTTCATCATTACGAACTTTGCTGCAAACCGTCTCAAGGTGGCACGTGACCGCGGCAGTTATTTAAAGAATGCGAATGCAGGAACGGTGCTTTAAAAAAAATATTGCCGCTTAGGATAGCAAGGCCTCCCTCTTGCCGAAATGGTTGCTGCTAGGGGGTTACAGCGTCCTGCGACATACTTCCGCGATGGCAAAGTTATTTCGGTTCTTAGTCCAGGGATGTCCATTTGGTGATGACCCGAAATACATTCGGTAGCGGTACTCACAATAACGCGATATATGTAAAAAAAAAAACATAAATCAGAATAGCCAACCGCTTCAGCGATCGGTCTTGCAGGGTGTCCGAAATGACAAATGGAAGCGTCCGATCGCTCATGCGGCATGTTTCAGGTTGCGCGCTCAAGCGGTGAACGAAGTTTTTTTCGACGTGCTGGTACACCCGCGTTACACGTCGCCCGCTCGCTTAGACGGCAGCCGCCGAGTTTCTTTTTCGCCAGAGCGGAGCCCCACCGCGCGCGTGAAAGACAGCCGGCCAAATAAACGCCGGCAGGAAACTTCGCGGACGATGCCACACCGCCGATGATGAAGTTGGGTCGCGTTTAGTCGCACATCGAGCGGAATCCGCGTTGCTGGGCCGCGGCTGCGGGCGCGCCAGCTATTCCGAGGACCCGCGCTGCCACACGGTCCATGAAAGCCACCGCGTCTCTCGTCGTGGAACGCTAAACAGCGCGCGGGTGCAGGTCGCTCGCGCTAAGTTTTTTTACGCGCCAATTCATCAGGCTGCGTCACTCGGTTGCCTAGCCACGGTGGCCATCCCTCCGGCGACCCACGGTTCCGCGGGGTGGTCGGACCACCGGAGCGCGAGGTTGGCGCGACGTCCGCACGCAACGCCTACCCAACGAAACTCGGGACAGCCGCGCGGCGGGCCATATTTCGGTTGCCTGCGCAGCGGAGCTTGCTCCCTGGGTGCTGTATAGCGCTTCTTGTCTCCTGCCTATCCGGGCAAAAAGAGAAACAAAGGGGAAAAAAATATGACGTAAATAGGCGTCAGAATTCACGTTTGGGCAGGTTGGCGACCGTTCGTGATGACTTCACTGCGCGAAACAGACAAGTACGAAATAGGTGGCCGTCCCTGTCGTTTCGTGTCTTTCGTGTCCATGCCTGTTTCACGCTGTGAAGTCAACGCTAAGGCGTCAGCTTTCTTTGAAAGCGAGAAATGTGTGGACCTTATACTAACCAGTCTTCTTCAGAGTGCTACAAGGTTATTCCAGACGAGTATTTATAACGGATGGAAAAAGGCTGTTTCAATTCGCCTGAGTTAAGCCCCCCCCCCCCCCCTCCCCCAATAATAAATAACGGTTTACAAAAATGGCACCTCTTGGCGCGTGATGAATCACAGTCCACAAAGGTGCCCAGTGTCCGTGCTTGGGGCATAGCACAAATCGCCGGAACACACGCACACAGTAGAAAACGCCGCATAAAACACAAACTCACAGCAAAAAAAACGCCGGAACGCACACACATACATTCCATTCGAGTGAAATTTCCAATAAATTTATTGTGCGTAGCACGTGGTGCCTTTGTCAAAACACGTTTTCTTGATCTGATAACTGCTTGCTTTGATTGAAGGAAGAACATACGTCAGACAGATAGGAATAGCACGTCTCGAATAGTCATGTAGAACTCTGAAGAAGACTGGGCCCAGTCGAAACGTCAATAAACCCTTGTTATGTTTTAAGCGTGTGTTAGACTACTTTATCAGAATATATATATATATATATATATATATATATATATATATATATATATATATATATATATATATATATATATATATATATATATATATATATATATCAGGACGTACTACGTCCGCCGCTTATGAACGCGGGTACACTCTCAAGGTTAGGTTACTTGCACGATGGTTACTTGTAAACATAAATACCCCCGAAAGCAGATTTGACAGCCACGCCGCAGCTCAGAGGTAGAGCACCGGACGCGTAATTCGGAGGTCGTGGGTTCGGTTCCCACCGGCGGTATGTGGTTGTTTTTTCTTCTGCTTTTCTAATCATTTAGCTTCAAGAGCTGCAAAATGGGCAGCTTACAAACGTGCATCTAACGACTACATCACAGCCCTTAGGGCTGCAAGAGATAACTTTTTAAAAATCACATTGCCATCTATGCTATTCTACTGACACGAAAAAGTTTTGGCGCACCATTAACCCAAAGAATGACGACATAATAATCCTTGTTGATGACGCTGAAAACGCCATCCCACCTACCGATTCTTCATCCATCTTTAATGAGGTTTTTACACGCAACTTTTCGAAACCCACCCATGCCACTCACCCAACTACACATTCTTACGACTTTGCTGTAATGTACCCTTTATCCATTGAACCAGTCGGCGTAGAAAAAGTAATCACATCACTGAAGCTTTCATCTGCTCCTGGCTGTGACCTTATTAATCCAAAGTTTCTGAAAAACACTAACTCATATTGTTCCGTTATACTTTCAAAGATTTTCAGCAATCACTTGACAAATGTTCCCTGCCTGCTCTATGGAAAGTTGGGAAGGTGATTCCACTCCACAAATCAGGTACGAAACATTGCCCACTTAACTATCTGCCCATTTCCTTAACCAGTATACCATGCAAAATTTTTGAACATATCCTCTTTTCTCAGATTGCCAACTTTTTAGAAGCGAACTCATTTTTTTCACAGTTTCAGCACGGCTTTCGCAAAACATACTCATGTGAAACCCAACTAGTCTCGTTCACGCATAAACTGCACCTAATACTTGATCACTCTTCAGCAGCTGACTTAATATTTTTAGATTTTTCCAAAGCATTTCATAAGGTGTGTCATAGTTTATTAATCTATAAATTGCATCAACTCAACCTTGATAGCAAAATTCTGTACTGGCTTGAGGTTTTCCTAACTAACCGCTCATAGTATGTCCCAGTTAATGACGTAACCTCGGAGCACTGTCCAGTTCACTCGGGTGTACCTCAAGGCTCTGTGCTTGGGCCCCTTTTATTTCTCATTTATATTAACGACTTACCTTCCTGCGTCTCCTCCCACATTCACCTTTTTGCTGATGACTGTGTAATTTTCACCGAAGTAGCTTGTGATGACGATGTAACCAGACTACAATCAGACCTTAACGCTGTTTCTGCATGGTGTAAATTATGGTTAATGGAATTAAATGTTAACAAGCGTAAATTTATGCGTGTGTCTAGAAATGCTAACGAACTTCCTGTGTATTCTCTTAATAACGCACCATTAGATCCGGTAACTACTTACAAGTATCTTGGCCTTCACATCACCTCTGATCTAACATGGGCCGTTCACATCGCGCATATAATATCCAATGCTAATCGGATGCTTGGATACTTACGACGCAATTTTTCTAAAGCACCATCCTCTTTAAAATTACTCCTTTACAAAACTGGGGTGGGCTTAAGGACAGTCGGTTATCTTGCCTTCACATTACATTTCCCGCCCAAGCCTATTTCTTCCTCTTGATTTCGACCAGAATGTCACTAACCCGCGTTTGTTCCCTCACCCACTCTGCCGCTTCCTATCATTTTCCTTTGCATGGCTCGCTCCGTTGTCCTTAATTTAAGCTGAATCCTTTTCGTTAGCTTCCACATTTCTGCCCATTAGGTGAGTACCGCTAAAATACAGCTGCTGTATACTTTTCACTGCCATTCATGATATGAGAGAACCTGCCATATGCGCTCCATTCTATTCTTATTATTCTAGTTATTTTCCTCTCATTATCTGGATCAACGGCCATTACACGCCCTATGTAGACGTATTTCCTTAGAATTTCCAGCACCTCGCTACCAATTGTGAACTGCTGTTTCCTTGCGGAACTGTTGAACATTACTTTGGTTTTCTGCATGTTAATTTTTAGCCCCACCGTTCTGCTCTGCCTGTCTAACTCATTGATCATGTTTTGCAGCTCATCTCCTGAGTGAATTAGCAAGGCAATGTCATCAGTGAATCGCAAATTACTTAAGTGTTCTCTATTAACTCTTATCTTCAACTGTTCCCAATCCAGGTCTCGGAACACCTCCTGTAAACAGGCGGTGAATAGCACTGGCGAGATCGTGTCTCCCTGCCTGATACCCTTCCTTATTGGAATTTTATTGCTGACTTTATGAGGTACTATGGTAGCTGTGCAGTAGTTATAGATATCTTCCAGTATTTTCACGTAAGACTAGTCTACACTCTGATTCTGCAATGCCTGCCTGAGTGCTGAGGTTTCAGCTGAGTCAAATGATTTCTTGCAATCAATGAACTCTATATTTAGGGGTTGGTTATATTCTACGCATTTCTCTATAACCTGTGCTGGGATACAAAAATAATGGCAGACCTCTTTGGGTACCTCAGGCGCAAATTCAAAAACGAAGAATGGCACAGCAATTAAATTCCCTTCGGCTCGATCTCGTTGCCAGGTGTCAAATGCCTGCAAAGAAAACCGGAGGACATCACAGCTAAATACACTGCTGCAGTGAATGAAATACTGATTACGCTAAGAGCAGCACTGAGGAAGTACAGAACATCACCAGCTTTTCTTTTCTTTTTTTAATGGGCCGCGCGACGTTCCTTTCCACTTGCCGATAGAGGGAGAAGAACGTGCGAATAGATGAACGTGTGATGAGGACAGGACTGTTCAGTGAACACAAGCGATACTTCGAGCTTTCTTTACTGTGCCTACTTCGGCACCCACTTTATTTATTAAGGCTCCTATCACAAAAGAGAAAAAAAAGGCGATAGGGTTTTAGGAAAGGATATGATACAGCCGAGCGTGTTGTTCAGCAACCACATGAGCGCATTAAGACCAGTACGTTGGTTACAGCAGCTTGTGCCTGATGAGTAGAAAGGGTGAGCGTCAGATCTCTGATACCAGACCTAAATTCTCTCCCCCCTCCCCTTCGTCCATGAAAATGCTGATGAGAAAATGCAGATGATCCCACCATGGCATAGCCTATTACTCGTTTCACTTCATTCACCCATTATACTGCCCTGAACGATGAGATATCCCACCGCCTTGAATGAAATAATCACTAATGGCTGAGCCACTGGTTGTTGTTAATATCATCGAGTAGAAGCGCTTTTCTGCACCTGTACGTGGCACCGAGCCGTTCGTTTCCTCACAAAATTCTTTTCGCTGCCTCGAGCGAGGCGAGGGGGCAAAGCAAATCGGGCTCCCATTTAGCCTCGCCCGTGGGCACAAAGGCCGCCTTTGAAGGCTCGCATTCTGCGGCGCCAGTGCGCCTCCGCAATCCCCGGCGCGAAAGTTGAAACGGTGCGACGCGTAGCAACGCAGCCGCTCCGCAAACGAGGCGGCGGCGATTGTCTGCGAGACACGTCACGCAGGCGCCGTCGTAATAGCGCGCGAAACCCAAAACGGAGCGCAATTACTGATTGCACCAGGGTCAAGCGATCCTTTAGCGGCGCGCAGCGACGGGGCCTTTGACGGAGGCAGGCTTTCAGCGGATAGTGTAATCTTTCACGCGTCCTAATACGACTGTCACTCATTGTCAGAATTCCGACGCTCCCCGCGCAGCGGGCGCGAGCGAGGCGTCCCCCCTTCTCGCAGGGGGAGCCGTCGACAGCTCCAAGACGGCGGCGTCGGCAGGCATCTGGGCCGGCTTGCAGCCTCCCTCCCGCGCTCTCTCCGCGGCCCAATGTAAAAACCAGATGTGGCGCTTCATGGGGACCCCCTTGTTTTCCATATACCCCTGACTCGCCTCAAGTTGGAGGAGCTGCCAGGGGCGGAATTTCGGGTCGGTCCCCCCCTTCGCTCTTCTTTCCAACAGTCGGAGAACACAAGACAGGCTTTCAGTGTGCGACCCCAGGGCGACCCATTTTGCCGAAGCGCGCGCGCGAGCCAGCGCCTGCGCTTTCCGAAGGGCGGACACCGCGGCACTGTGCGGGTGCCACGCACTGGCTCTGCAGCGACCCCGTGCTGCCGCCGCCAAGTTCACGCCTCTTGCGGGCCGCAGAGACAGAGCAGGGAAATGAAAAACAATGAAAAGAGAGCAAACGAAGTGCTTATGACCCTGCAGAAAACGGAAGGCACGGCCGCAGCGAGAAAAGTACGTGAGTACAAGAATTGAGAAGAAAACAACGAATGTCCCGGCCATCCAATTACAGAAGAAGGATGTGTGCGCGCAGAGGTAAAATAGTTTTCAAATGTAAGAAAAATGGTGACTACAGTTTAACGTACAGCAAGCAACAGACAAATGTTTATGTGCTGAAATAAGCGTGACGTTAAAAGGAGAACTTGGAATGAAGAAAATCGACAGAATGGAACGCATATCCATGCTTCAGCTCAGCTTTCCATACGAGATGTGCGGATCTAATGTTCCGCCCATGTTATGTACTGGTGAGCTGGTGAACACAAATGTGTGATACATTAAGGCACCCCCATAAATTTTTTCTTATTCTCCTCTAATGAGATTCATTTGTACTTTAATCATCGTCGTAATTAGCCCAGCCACGTCCATTGTTGGACCAAGGCCTTTCCCATATTTCTGAAATTAACGCTGTCCTGTGCTATAGCTGCGGCCACCTTATTCCCGCCAGATTAATAATCTCATCTGGACATTTATCCGTCTATAGTTACGCAATTCCAGCATGATTTTAAAGTTTCTAATTAATCAGTGGCTCTTTGTTTTCGGCACATTTCTCTATGACCTGACCGATGATTTTTTTTTAAATAACCATTCGTATTTTACGCAATTTTTGCAGAGATAATCTGTTGTTTTCAGCCTGCGATTAAAAGAGATTTCGCGCGTTCAGACACGTTGCGTTTGAACACTATGTGAACTTTTGGTAAGTAATTATTGAAATTAAGCCACTGCGGTGGCTTGAGTTCGATCCCGGTCGCGGCGGTCGCATTTCCACGGAGCCGAAATGGTGGAAGCCCGTGCACTGTGCGATTTTAGCCCAAGTTAAGGAACCCCAAGTGGTCCAAATTATCCGGAGCCCTCCACTACGGCGTCCCTCATAGCCCGAGTCGCCTTAGGACATTAAACCCCATAAAAGCGGAAATCATTAATGAAATTACCATTATATCCAAATCGGATCGCAATGAAGAGATGACGTGTTGTCACAGCCATACCGCTGCTGGAGACACCACCATTTCAGGAAAACTTGACACTTCCTTTGCATCATATATTATATGTAACGCCTTTTGGAGAGTTTCTTTGCAAATTGGCTGTGAAGCCGCAAATAAAACAGACATTTAAAGTTTCTGTCGCTCGCATATGCCATCTCTACCCATTGCTCAAAAATTAATTATTCACTAAAACCACCCGCTTGACTGAAAGTTGAGATTAATCTGCGCTGTTGTATTCAGCCACACCAGTCAGGGTCCGCCTTCCCTAAGTCCGGGTTAAAACCTAGGCAGTTACTGAACAATGCCTAACACGACTATCAGGGACAACATCTTCAAATCCGACCGCTGGGACAGAGCCGGTTCTGTTTAGTCTGCGCATTAGCCTCCTTAACGAGACGGATTATTCTCTGAACAAACAATCAACACAGAGGTGGGGTGAATAAATTTTCCCCCTAACGAATGGAATGGCGGCGCATGTTCTCAACGATTTGAAGATTTTGCTAAGAGGCATGGGTGCCAAGATGTGAAAAGTCTGTTCTTCCATATGCTGATGTTAAGCTGAGCCATATAACCTTGTACTACACCTTGATTTCACCTTTGTGGTACGAAAGCAAGGTATTAAGCGAGCGATAAGCTACACCTTACATTTCGATTTTAAAGAGCTGAGCTTTCTTACTACATAGGAAAGTTTATTTTGAACGTCAATACAGTAATTTATTGCCGCAGACCACGCGGGTATGCTCGCTCCTATTGATGATCATTCACTACGCGACCTCATAACGGCCAATCGTGGCGAGCTTACGGCCTTGGACGTTCAACTTGTAGTGCTCTGCGCGGACAATACGTAAGATTCACCCCGTGAATAATGCTAATTAATGCCTTCGTTGTTCGTCGAATAGTCTGTACTGTAGATTCTGGGCCTGCTGGGTATCGCAGTCTTCGCTCTGGTGTCGCAGCAAACGCGAATGAACGCGACAAAAATGAAAGCCCTCGTGGGATTCCATCGCGACGCAAAAATGAAAACACCGCACTCCTCTTCCTGATACTTTCCGATATCTGGCAGTCTGAAGGCGCTATAAAACAAATCAGTTTTCACCCAGTGAATGTGAAGGAGCCTCGGCTACAGGACTGTTAGCACCGGAAGGAAACCAAGTTATGCAACTTCAAGAAAGTGGAAAAAGAGAGAGAGAGAAAGGAATTTTAATGAGAGAAAGGTGGAGAGGTGGAAAAAGAGAGAAAGCGAAGGCTGGCATTGTGATGATAAGTTTATTTTTATCTTGAATCTGAGGAGATTAATCGACTGCTAGAATTTTAAGAGCTCACGCTGCAAATGCTTTGAGTTTAACTTGAAGACAGTTGGAGGACCTGTAGTTTTTTTTTTTTTCAGGAAATGGAAATTGCATTCCTTTCTCAGACTCTTTGATATATCGGTTAAATCAAACGCTTATCTGACCCACTGAGGTGGCTCAGTGGCTAGAGCGCTCGGCAACTGAACCGTAGGACCCAGGTTCCGCCCCAGCCGCGGCATCCGCTTTTCGATGGAGGCGAAACGAACAAGACGTTATGTGTTGTGCTATGTCAGCGAACGTTAAAGACGAACAGGCGGTTTAAGTGAATCTGGAGCCCTCCACTACGAACTCCCTCACAGCCCATCCGTCGCTTCGGGATGTTAAACCCCACAATGTTAAACCCCGTACTAACTATGGCCGCCAAATGCTGATGTACACACTACCACATGCTCTTAACTCTTCTGATAACACCTCCAAGTCACCTCCAAGACATTAACACTTACAATTATGAACCCGCAATGTTAGCCCTATCACTTAACATGTTTTTATGATTATGTAAAGCCGTCGCCATATATATATATTGCTTTTCTTTATATCGCTATCACTTTTTTGTCCCCTGCTGTATTGCTTTGTGAACGGGGTGCTAGCCTTTGTCAAGCCGTTACAGGCTTTTTGCTAGCACCCCGTTGCATCACGAGTTCTGTAACATCATTGTTGATGCTAAATAAATTTGAATTTGAATTTGAATTTGACAATTTACAATTTACAACTTTGAACGATCACATATCAAAGGAAAGAGAACAGACAAAATACGTCAGATATAAGCTACTAGTGTTATACTTATTTATAGTAAAAAGGTGATAGCGAGAAACTGATCAACACCTGAAACTTTTGAGGCTCAGTTACGGCTGCGTGTCCGTGCATTTCTTTTTAACAGTGCGCATTACTGATGCGAAGCGGCTGTTGTACACGTCTTGAGCTGACGAAGGCGTTACCATTACCGCGACGCAACAGCCAGAAGCAAGTGGGAGCACCTGCTTAAAGGCATATGAAAGAAAAATATCAAACTAAGCAAGACGGGATAGATTATTCATCGAGAACAGTATTGACGACTTTTTTTTCGCGCGGAAAGGGGGCTGAGTTGCTGCAGAAATAGCAAGTGAATGTCCCAAAACACTTCCACTTTCAAAGCGCCTGCGAAGAATGAACTGCCGCGACATCATTTCTATGTCGTTTTTGCAGTCCGACCAGTCAGAGGCGCCACAAAAACCGAAAACGCAGCCGCAAACCAAAAACCGAAAGCCAACAGATCAGTGGCCACGGCGGCAAGGTGCAAGTGTATGGCGCCTCCGCTCACTACTATTCCGGTGAGGGTTCCCCACTGGATCGCGTGCATCTGGGGTCTTGCAGCAGCGTGCGCGTAGGGTAGAAATAGGTTCCCCGGGTGCGAAATAAACTGCGTGAAGTCATCGTGAGCAGCCGCGGACTGCAGAACAAACTGCTGACCACGCTCACGCGCGTACACATCGGCGACGATAACGCGAGCTTGTGGCCTTCGGGACGTTCATTGTGTGCTATCGTGAATTGTACACGTGAGCTTCGAGGGATTCTCAAAAGCACTCGAGCAGCAGTCGCGCTCTAACGTATTTCATTCAACGCCACATCTGAATGACAAACTGCCCGCGAATTTCTCACCGAACAGCGCACTATGCTGCCGATTTTCGCCCGTTTGTTGACGAACTACGCAGCAAGTATGATCGCAGACAATCGTTATGATTGACTCTGCTGTGGCCGTTGCGACTTCTACGTTCGCGAATTTGCTGTAAGAGGAAACGAATCAGGGCACGTTCCGCCCAATTGTGGTCTGCCGCCTGCCGGCTATAGGTGTGACAAAAGAAGCGCGCATAATATTGACGAACGCGCATTAGCTGTTCGAGCGCTTTTCTCGTGAAAAACCCTGTCTTGCATACCGCCGCCTCACGTTTACTGAGTGCGTTATGACCCGCGCTGAAAAACTTATGCGCCAAATGAGAGGTGATGGCACATTTTTTTAAAAGCATACGTCGAGCCCGGATATATCGAACCCGGATATTTGGAATTATTGGTTATACGAACACACAGATTATGCCCTTTAAAATCCCGCATAAAAGTGCAGGAAAGTAGCGCAGTGTAATCAACTCCAATTTCGTCGTTCTTTCTATATATCTAATTGCGCGCCGCGCCCCTGCAAGTGGCGCTTCTCCTGACGGCTTTTTGGATCAGTTTTCACGTGCGGAGACGGGTCGGCTGCGCGGCCTTAGGCACCTGCTGTTAGCGCTAGCGCTGTGAAACTACGTGACGAGGTGAATTTGAGGCGCGATTGAGGGTGGTCTTCGATCTCCTGCACTCATTTTCCACTCCGCATCGCTGTCATGCAGTGAACCCAAACTAACTAAAGTATTGCGGCGTCCCTGACCTGGTGTTGCTTTCTTCGCTACCGAAAACATTGTGGAAACCAACTATGTCCGTAATTTTAATGAATGATTACTCTATTTATAGTGCACTGGTAACAGGATTAGACATATTATAGTAAGCAGTGGCTAGGAACAAAGAGCTGTCCGCTGCGGCTTCAATGCGAAGCAGGTTAGGCATATCAACGGCCAGCGACCAGTGCGCTGCCAGCTCGCCGGCGGGCGGCACGTACACTGCAAGAACCCTGTCACTATCGTATTCGTGTTTAACCGTGTTAACAATCAAATAGCGGCGAAAGGGCCCGACTAAATAAAATAAAATGGAGTGGAAATCAGCACTAAAGATACCACCAGAGAAGCTTGTTCGTTCACTGGAAGACGAATTTCAGCTTAAACGGAAACGTGCGAAGGCCAGCGGCAAAGTAATGCTACGCAGACGGACTTGTACAAAAACCTGAAGTTTGTCATCATACATGGTTTGCCGAATTTGTGAGCACAGAGATTGGACTCCGTCTGTAACGACACAGTAATCGAGTAACAACGAGACATAATCCTCGAAAGGGCATGCAGTAACTCCCGCTATGTTCATTTTATTTCATATACCATCAGGGAATGCCATGCGGCATTGAATGAACAAGTCAAGTGGCACACGCAGTCAACAAGATAATAAAACAGCCACATTAGTCTTTCAAAATGTGCTCTCACTTAGTGTCATCTCACAAAAAGTAAACGCAATTTGAAACGCGCCTTTTCTTAAAACATTAACCCGGCTTTCCCACATTACATTCCTTTACAAGGTGAGAGATGCTCGTAGTTTTCTTTTATTTTTGTGTAGACACCGCGGTACCATTCCGACGCGCCGCCGGCGCTATTTTCAAACGTGGAAACTCGAGCAACACAGCATTCACGTTCACTGGACGCAAAGCTTTTCCAAAACATTTTAGCTTACAGATAAGTAGAAGCGCGTATTTATCGTTTAGTTGGCAGCGCATCTTCTATGTGGACACCGCAAAGGCCGTACTGAAGGCGGAGAAGGGCGCAGGAAAAAAACAAAAACGAGTCTGCGGCGAAGTACAGCAGTGCAGTGTGCGCCCGTGCTCTTGGTTCACAGACACAACTACTCTCCTTCGAGGGCGAGCTGCATACGATGCTTGTTCCCTGGTTCCCGATACTGTAACGTCGCCATGACTTGCGCATCAAAGCGCAGTCCCATCGAGATGCTGCTGCCAGAGCTGCCGCACCTCGCCTGCAAAAGCTGCGCAAGGCACGATGGAGGAACGTTGCCCCATCTCAGGCAGGTTCACGGAATTTGAGCTCAGCGCAGTGCGTTCAGTCGACTGCGTGAGGTGAATTTGCAGAAAAAACTCGCAGCATTTGCCCTTCTAGAAAAACAAAGGTTGAGGGAAGCCATACGTACTTGCCAGCGATATTGGTTCCACAAATGCACCAGCATTTTTTTTTATGAAATGCATTCAGATCATGTATGTACTTTGCGCTGTACGCTCAAAACAGCAGCGCTTGGTTTTACCACGCTACCGACAAAGCTGTGGCCCGACCATTAACCTTCTGTGAACTTATAACCACCTTACAGTCCAGCAGGGCAAAATGCAATAGTATACTTCTCGATGTGTGCTCCGCAGAGCTGCCTTCCACCCAAAGCAAAGTATTAAGGCATTTTTTTTCCGATAACTTTGTGGCCGCAGTGCCACGGGTAGGATTGTTTCCTCAAAAATAACCCTGCAAGCTTCCGACGAGGGGCTGTACACAAGCTATCATCAACATCATTTATTTACCCTTAAGGGCCCTTGGCTTAGGGCATTACATAAGGGGGGGGGGGGGGGGGGACGGTCGTTTCATAATACAGTGGTCGGTAAAATCAACAAGAAATACAAAGTACAGGGTTCATGGTCAACATTAACATTATCAACATTATCAAGAGTATTAACATAAGAAAGACACAGCAGCTCAAGAACAACTTGGAGAGAGATAAAAAACACACACACACATTCACACACTCAAAAACACGACAAAATAACTCAGCCCTTGAAATGTGATGCTAATAACTGCCTGTTATCGCCCGTTAAAAAGCCAACTCGGTCAAGCGGCTTGGCTAAGGCAACTAATCGAAGTTTTAAAGGTCGTACTTGTGTGGAACTTGATGCACATCATCTATGCGATATCGTGTGGCAGTTAATGTCAACTTCATGCATACAAGTATACGGCAAGCCTCATGTGCATTTGCTTGCTGTTGAGCGCTGACTGCATTGGCTTCCCTGAGGCTTCAGACGTACACCGGTTTATTCATGAGCATCCTCCATAGGACGACTCCCGCAGGCAAGAAAAGGTGCCCGCTGCCAGCCTTAGGCGTAAAAGCCGTCCTTATCGCCTACCTCTCGGTTAAAACATTAAAATGTTGAGATACATAAAAACAGCGCTCGTAAAACTGTTAGTGGTTTAAAGATATGATGACATCAAAACAAATACACTCGCTGATAAAGAAAGGTGTGTTCGAGGTTATTAGAGATATATGCAAATCTCATACCTGCGGCTAAACTTTGTAGCGAGTTCGTCATTAGGTGAGAGTGTATCGACTAAATCATACTGGTTCACCTCTTGACGTGGATCTTTACGACTCGAGTTTATATCTCAGGGTAGCAAGCAATCACTCGTCGAGGGCATGGATCTCTGAAAGGAATACACTTTTTATCTGTCCGTCGCGCACGGTAGCTTCTAATGTGCCTAATTATGTAAATAGGTGTGCTGCGCCTCCTGATGTCAGTTTCATGCAAGGCTGAGACCAATGACTCACTACCAGCTTGCCTTGAGTAACATGAATAATGCGAAGAGATTATTTGTGCCAGCATTTGTGTCAAGTTGAGAGTATCTCGTTCTGTAAGCTCCTCAGCACAGGTCAATCAGTTTTACGCGACGTGTTCAAGTTGCTAAGGTTTCGCTTCTCAAGCATTTTTCGGGCGGCAGTGGCCAGCGGAGCCCTGGACTGAGGGCAACCGACCACTGATTAGAGGCGGACGACTTCGACAGAGAAGACTCCTGGGGGTAAAATCAAGGAGAAAACGTCTCTGAAGATGCTCCCAAACCGCAGGAAAAAGGACTAGAGTAAAATAAAGTTTTTCCTTCCTTCCTTCCTACACTCTTGAAAGCAGGATTTCATTCCACTGCCGCATTATGCATTCTTAATTACATTAATATGGTCACAAGCTTGCTGTTACTATGTTGGCTTGACCGCTGCTGCAATCAGGGGAGTGTCAAAACTAGCCTAGTGTGCGTTTGCGTCTGCGTGCGTGTGCGTGCGTGTGCGTGCGTGCGTGTGCGTGCGTGTGTGCGTGTGTGTGCGTGTGTGTGCATGCGGAGGGAGGGGGGTAGGGGCTGTATAGCTCAGGACGTGTCTGTATATTTGAATGGCTATTCTTTGGTTTTAGTTGTTTACTGAATTGCTGTTAGCAAAAGCATGCGATTTTACTAACTTATAAATATGCGACCTATTCAGAAACTAAAATTCATTGCACAAAACACACCCTAACGCAGAGGTTGGACGCAGGGATAAAGAGTAGCTTTATGGAAGGGGATCAGAGGACGAGGTGATCGTCCAAACCCACCCGCTCCTGTATCCGTCATTGGCTGCAATGTATACCAGCGGTCAGAAGTTTATGGGACGCAGTATTAGCCAAACACTCACTTTCATCGTCTCATTAGCGCATCCTGAAATAACTCTATCAAGCCTCATTTTGAGGGTCCGAATCACACAGTAAACCTTGCAATTACATGCTTGTAATTACAAGCTTCCAATTACATGCTTGTAATTAGAAGCTTCCAATTACATGCTTGTAATTACAAGGTACATGTAATTACATACTTGCAATTTAACGGCACATGAGCCTTGTATGCAAAGCATTTAGATTCCTTCTCCAAAGTTTCGTTCCACAGACGTGTGACGAAGGGCGTATAGTAACGTGCTGGGTTTATATCAGGCTTTCTTGCGCAACTGCAACGGTTCATTCTCAGAACTAGAGGTATCGAATTCAGAACGAAAACCGCAGTTCAAGAAAACTCATGAGAATGGATAGGAGTGGCAGTACGTGTTTGCAGAGTAACATACTAGCCGCCAGGACGTAAGGAACGCTACCGCGGTTCGTGGAGACTGCTATCACCTTTCGTGTCAGTGTGGTTTTCTTCTTTTTTTTTCTGTATAGGATGCGTGAAGTCGGGTCGCCGCTGTTGGGCCCCATAGACTACACGGGTTGCTCACCACTCACGGTTGTTTGTTTGTTCGGCGTTGCAGCGACCCACGAAGAGTGTTTTCAATGGAACGAAGCGCCGTTTTAAAAGAAAACACGGATTGTTTGCTTTTTGAAATGCCCCCGCGCGGGCCAAGCGCTAGGTTTTCCTCTGCGGTGTGCCAAAACACCCATGGAAAGTTGTATCTCACCAAGGAGCAACGATGCATCGCAGCCAGGAACAGTGTTTCATGTTGAAGTACAATCTCGCACAGAGTGGTGACCGCGCGCCATTCATATCTATACACTGTTCCCATTTGAAACTGAAGGAACATTACATATATTTGTGCGCGCTGTAGTTCTGCGTATGAAAACGAAGCTACGGGAACAATGCAGGGTATTTCGAAGCAATTGTCTTTAGCGGACTTTACGAACGCGGCAAGTTTTTGATAATGATTTACCGGGTGTACAGGCATGTGGCCGAATGTCTATCTTTAAGAAGAATCTACTCAATTTCAGTATTTTCTTGCTTTTGCGTCCGTTAAAAATTCACGCACTTCAATTTTTTGGCTGCGCCTGGGGCCTTTTCGCAAGTACGGTGTAGGTTCTTTTTCGTTTTTAGCAATACTGTGCAACGGAAAATCTGACAGGGCGTGCTCACCGCATAAAACAGAAGTGCAAAAGCGCATACACATGCATGCACACACATACCGAGAAGCATAGCGCTGTTAATATGTAAAGGATTTTAAATTTGATATCCGTCCTATCGCCCGCAGTTCCAACCGGTAGGCTTTGGCGATAGAGGGGTCATGTCGTCGTTTAACGAATATCTAAAAGCAGAAAATACGAAGTGGTAGCAGGTTTTGTAGAATGTATTTACATTCTTTAGGGCTACGACGTCCGAACTTGTGTCAAGCGTATACTTTTGCTGCATAGTTCTGGCAAAGAAAAGAAAAATACTGTAAGCCTTACGCGCTTCGCTTTGCTTACTCGTGAGTTTTAAGAATACCATGTATTTCTTTTGTTTTGTCTTTCTTTTTTTAATTTTCAGTTGTTCCCGACCCAGCCAACGCCAATTACCCGCCTACAGTGTCGATCAGCAGCAGGCTATCTCCAGCAACGAGTAAAACTGTGTTTCACTTTAGAAACAGCTGTGTGGTGAGAGTTTCAGCTCATGTGTTCCCAGACACCTTCCTGCGTGCAGACCGAAGCTGCAGCTTCACTGCGTAGTTCCGGTTAATGCAGTTTTGTGAGCTTTATACGAACCTGTAACTACTTGATCCTTTCGTTTTTCGTTGCTTGGTTAAAGCCCCCACATCATTTTTAGCCCCACTGTAAACATTCCGCTCGCCGACGTCCGGCAGCTCTGATGCCTAGACCTGAACGTAAGCTCCGCGCAGAAGATCAATTAGCGGCTGTCAGCGCCATTGGTTCTGAGCCTGCGGGGGAAAGGGAATTCCTAGCTGCCAGATTCAAAAGTTCTGCGCAGTCGAGTTCCCCGGCCCCCGCATGACGCTTTCTCCCTATCCTGTTCACCTGTCGCCCGAGGCGCCGTGCTGCGGGCGTCCCTGCGAACGACGCGCGAGCCTCGAGTGGACGTCCCTTGTTCCTCTTTTCTTGCTTCAACCTCGGGCTGTTTTGTTTGTTCTTTTTCGAATTGTTGGACGCTATGTAAACATAGTGCCGAAGGCATGGAGTATTCCGGGAACAGGCTTGAGTTATGAGCCTATTATAGTGTTGAGATTTCTCTTTCTCTTGGTTTAATATCTTCCTGGTTCAGTTCAACCAAAATTCCCACCGTGCTCGTTAAAGCTTCCTGCCTGAACCTTTAAAGAAAAATTAAATAGAGCTACGCCTTGAGGCCGAGGTATTCTCGTACGTGGTTCGCTGAGTGTAGAAAGCAAATAGCGCACGTCGACCAATATCCACGCAGTATATTTGGTGATGCCGAAAGCAGTCATGTATACCCTGCTTACTTACGGCGTGATATGACTTCGTCGGTGCATTATCAACTCGTCGGCAACTTATGACGCGATGGTGACAGCGCTAAAATACAACGGAATAGGAAACGATTTAGCTAAGGCAAAGAGGTCGAAATATCAACCACAGCACCCTGCAGCTTGATCGAGTGACACACGTCATCAGAAAACATTAGGATGCCCTGCAACCGATTACTTTAGAACTTCTGCTCCCTGGCTCTGGGCGAGTCGCAGCTGCCAGCAGCGGCATGGTGGGAGGTGGGGGGGGGGGGGCGGTAGTCGTCTCCACGGGACCGCGCTCCGGGCTCGTCTCGTAACGCCTCTTCCCGCCATCGCGCGCTTCGGAGTGAAGCGTGCAGGACAAGCCGTGCAGAGCGGCGGCAGCCGTGAGACTCGGGGCCGCCGGGGCCGAATACAAAACATCTGCACGCTTTAAGCCGCGTGGCAAAAAAGACCGGCGGCCGTGCAGGGAAAGAGGGCAGACCGCCACCCACGCGCCCGTCTTCGAGGTGTGGGAAAAGCCGGTCCCTACTGCATTCTGTCTCTACTTGCGCGGGACAAGGCATGAGCCGTCGCGAGCTTCGCGACGGGGAAAGGGAGAGATGCGCAGTCCTCGCCAGGAGGGAAAGAGGGGATAGAGAGAGAGAGGGCCGTAATACATCAATGCCGCGACTGCGAGATGCACCGCACAGGCGCTCGGGTATGGGGGTGGGGAAGGCGGGACTCGAGCCCTGAGAAAATCATTAGTCTCTGACGAGATTTGCAGGACGAAAGGACCACGGCGGCCGCCGCGAACACTCGGGAAGTGACGAAAACAGGAAACAAATAGGGCCAGAAAGGACACCTCGGAAACAGCGGACGAGCAAATGTGAGAGAAGCGCAGGAAAAAAAAATAAAAGCAAAGCCACGCTTCCGTTCCTCCTGCGCCTTCTTCCCAAACCCAAGGGACCTCCGCAGCGAGAAGTCTGCAGGAGGGAACGTGAATCTTTCCATGGCGGAGATTTGTGCAAGGCGACCATTTGTCTTCCCTCTCTTTGGGCATCTCCGCCCCGTTGATCTGAAGAAGGATGGTGAGCTCTTAATGTGTATTAGGCTTTGGGTGCTCTATATCGCCAGCTAAATCTTCGAACGCTACACTGTTTTCAGTGGCCGTGCTCAAGTAAACCTTAGCCGCCTTGAGAAGCACTTAAACATGCTCCATCTAACCACGAGAGAGTGATTACGTATGCCAAGTACGGTAATGACTTGGGAGATCAGGTTAATTTTTAGGACGCTATCCACGAAACCCAGTTACATAACACGTGCAACCTATAATACTGCGATGAGATATTGAAAACGCCTGCAGCAACTATGTTCATAAATAGCCCCGCTGAAAAAGGATTGCTTTGCAATGGGTTTATCACAAGACGTCACATCACACGACAGGTAGGGCGCTACAGTGGCGCTTGTGAAACAGCGCTGGATCGTTCGTCGCTTAAACTATAATAAAATACAATTAAGTTTTGACTCACATTGCACCACCCTGCTTGAGTGGGACGTTCGTTTCTTCACTCGTTCTATCTCGTAGAGGTTTTTCTATTCGCTGCCTTGACTCAAGAATAGCGCTCTGCAGTGGCGCAATATAGGAACTTGCGTCAGCGGGACCATTTCCTCCAGTGGAACCTTTTCCTCGAACGGAGGATAAATCGATCCCCAGCCGAGCAAGTTGGTAGCGCTCTCTGTTTTTTATGCTGCTCGCTCGCTCCCCGCGCGCGCTGCCTGCGTAAGCTGCTTACGACTGCGAAGGCCCACTGAAAACGCAAAACTGGTCGATCAGAGCCAGTGATGTTCCTGTGATCGATTCTCTGCCCTACATTTTGTGACTGCTGGACACCTATTAAACCTGCACATTAGTTTTTAACAGCGCTCATGCATGCACATGAAAACAATACGGATACATATGTGCCATATAATTGGATGGTTTTTATAATAAGCTGCGTTCACAGCAGCTTCAACCAATTGCGAGATCCGGCTTGGAAAGATTGCTCTCAAAGAGAAGGCATTTAAAGTTCAATCTTCAGTAAAACGATGCTTGAAAGGTGTACCCAGTTATTTTTCTGCAAATAAAGAGGTGAATCTGGAACTTCTGCTGCAGTGGCCTAAGAGTAATGGGTATCCAGGAAGGATATTTTGAAGATTATTTAGCGTTGCGCGTAGCTAATTTCTGACAACTAAATTCAGCGTGGCGGCAAGAATGTTTTGAATAACAGGCACAAATATGCTGCACAACAAGCAATACGTGAACTGCGGGGCATACCGTGTGCTATAGCAAACTCTTTAAATATTCCTAAAAATAAGAAACTTTGCAGCGGAAAAAAAGTATATGCCATGGCGGACATCAATTACCTCAGAAATCGTACCATTAAGGTAGCAAATTAACCAAAATTCACTAAATATTTTTCTAATTACACAGTCTGGTCGTTAGTGCACATGTGGAGTTCGAAACCATGGACAAAGCTATGCCATATCAGTTTTCGAAACCAAGAAAAAGTCGTTCTCTAAAGCTCTGCAGCTAGAGGGAATCCGGCGTTTCCCGCACAAAACCGCAAATGAGCTCATGAAGTGCGCAGGAAGCTCGATGGAAACGCAACGTCCGCTGATGACCCACTTCAGTGGTTACGACGCCAAATTAGAACTGCCTACTCCACTTTACCATGACATGCAGTTTATTTTGCTGCATTACTCTAAAAAATAATGACCGCGCAGTTGGCGATGACTGTTCTTTTTCTTGCACCAAGAGGTGAAGCAAAAAAATATGCATGACGTGGTACAATTGTGCAGGCCGTTCGAATTGGGCACCGAGGTGACTCAAACACGTCATTGACGGACGTTGTCCTTGCACTGAGCTTCTTACCCGGTATACAATGCAAATACAGGTCACTTTCGGCAGCTGTGAAGGAGATGCATTCTAGAGCAGCGGTTTCCATATTCAAGACGCCTATATCGATGAGCTCCACCGGAAGCCACTGCGTCATCTAGTTGATCCCTAACGGTGGAAGCACAGCCTTTCCGCCTTGAGTTTGAACGACAATTACAACGCTGGGGCAATAAGACCTAACAGTAACGGTGACTATCGACTGACATCGGTGAATGCCTTTCATCCTGCATGAAATGTTTCATAAAACTGTGCGTGCAGTACACTGCCTTCATAAAGGGGGCGAATGGAAGGTCAGGGTGACGCCGCGAGCTTTCTTTAGAGCGATAACCCGACTAGATGCTCATGCGCCAAACCGGACGGCCCAAGGCACGCGGCAGCGAGGAAGGACGCCGCTGGGATTCCTCGAACCCGCAAACGTTGAAGAAAACGGCTCTCTCTGAGCGTCCCAACCCGGGGCGTCTCCTTCTATGCACCGAGACAAGAGGAGAGCCGCCTAACCCTGACTCACGCGCTACTATGGCGCGCACAGCCGGCTCCCGCTGTCCAAGTCCGCCTTGGAAATGCGGCTCGGAGCTAAGTCATCGCGACAAACCGCGCTACTCCGGTTGCTGAAAGGGTTAATCCCGGTCCATTAAGCGCGGGCCCGAAATACCGATCTCCTGGACGCTCTCCAGAAGGCTGTCCGCCCCGCTCATGGGCCGCGCACTCGGAGGGGCAGCCGGTGACGCCGCGAGGGCCTTGCGGGGCGACCGCGATGCGCCGCCGCGGCCCCCGCAAATATTGGGAAGCCTGAAAGCCTTGTCAGAAAGTGTACGTCCCTAAATAACCGGGCCTCCCGCTTTCCGCCGCGGAAGTGCACGACGGCGGTCTCGCGGTGGCAACTGGACAAAACGGGTCGCCGGCGCGGGGCACCCCGCTCCTCATCCCACCTCCTTGGCGCTTCTTCACTTGCTCCGCGACTCATCGCGAACTTTTCCGCGCGCTTCGCCTCGCATCTACTTTTCTTTTTTTTTTCTTGCCCCGGCGCCTCTTGCGCATTTCAGTTTGACACGTCCCTGCTTACTCTTGCTCGCTTTTCCAGCGCTTGACGTCCGCGCATATGGATGTCGAGAGGCGGCAATAAGTTGGTACGTGCGTCGAGTTTGGCTGCCCGCGGATGGCACAACTGTGGTCCTCCGCGCGTGTTGCAGGTGCCGACAGTTATTCAAGACTCGCGCACCACCATCCTCCGCCCGCAAGACGCTCGTCTCCTCCTCTGAACAGTTTTTTTTTTCTTTCCTTTCTAAAAGCGAGGTTTAATGGACAGTTATTTGGTTGCCAAACTGACTGTTTAAACACAAACCGGAGCGCGTAACGTGCAGAGCAGATAACCACGAGTCTATCAGAGGCACAGAGTGGAGGCAAGGGAAACGTAGTCGGGCCGGCAGGGAGAGGGGAAAGGATGGGAGAGATGATACAAATAAATCGGCCGGTGTAATGTGGTATTAGTAAGGCGGTATTTGTCTTGCAATAAACGTAGCTCTGCTCTTCTCAATGACGACAGTGATGATGATGGTGATTAATTTACTGGAAATACAGGCTCTTTTATGGGATAGGTATACCACCACACTGCGACGACATCCGCCATGAAAGAGAGGCGCTATAAAAGGCAATGCGCCACTGGTAAGCTTGATTTCTATTCACCTGACCACTTGGTGTTTGTAGCTCTTTCCTTTCAGTTTCCAGCTTTACTTAAATTACATATAAACTAAAAAAATAAAGCGATAGCGCACCTTCTGTCAGTTTAAGCGCTGCAATTCCTTTATATATAATATTCAAAATTTCAGGCTGTTCGCCTCTCTGATAGAGTCAGGCGATAGGCGCAATACATACAACAGAAAACGCCTGTGCTTACCCAGTGAAGAGCGGCTGGGATTGTTTCATATATCAACAGTGATCTCAGAATAACAGACTTGCAAAAGAAACGCGGCTCACTTTGAACGCTTTTGTCTTTCTGTCTCGCAGTGAGTTGGCGTATCTAAATCTTTCACTGACCAGCCATGGTACTTTAAAGTTGGTGACGTTGCGCAGTTTTTTTTTCTTGTGTGTATGCTTTCTTCACGTGTACAGCCGGCCAAATGTTTAGCTGGCGTGCGTGACGGCCGCATTTTACGTACTCCTGCAGCTTATGACGGAGAAAACTTACGAAAATATCAAATCTAAGCATAGGCTCGTGCACTAAGCCCGTGCTTAATATTGAGCTTTCCGGAAGTTTGCTTCGTCGTAAAGCGCAGGAGCGCAGAAAAAGCGACTGTCACGCACGCCAGCTAAACATTTGTCCGGCAGTAGGTATTTATGAGCTCACGCAATAAATACATTCATTTGATAGTCAGAATTCGTGCTGGTTCTATCTCGTCTCCCGTTGTTTTTTTTTTTGCGCTGTTTTTTTCCACAATGAAACGTTAACAGCCTAGCCCGCGCGACCGCAAATAAGACGAAATGGCCAAGGATGCGTGAGGACCGCTCGTTCTGCATTGGGCTAGGCTCCCTATAACTGTTTTTCGCTGCAAAAATAAACACGAAGTGAATTGGACAGTTGCGAATAACGGTCGTAGCGAGCGCATTTGAGCCATATTGCCCGACTACAAACAGGGTATACCGGTGAATAAGGGCAATATATAAAACAGGTTTGGGTCAGATTTAACGTCCCAGAGCGACTCAGGCTATGAGGGATGCCAGGTGAAGGGCTCCAGAAATTTCGGCCACCTGGGGTTCTTTAACGTGCACTGACATCGCACTGTATACGGGCCTCTAGAATTTCGCCTCCATCGAAATTCGAATGTCGCGGGAGGGATCCAACCCGCGTTTTCCGGGTGAGCAGCCGAGCGCCATAACGGTGGCGGCTGCAACATGCGGAACAGACAAGGCAGGACCAGTTGTCTATTTTCTTTGCACCGCATATTTTATAAATTTGCGGATAAATTAGCTATGTAAGGGTCAGTGCACGCCATGCGATTCAGAGGATTTCTTAGAACTCGCATAAACGCCCGCTCCGTATCGCAATAAACAGGTGCATCTTGTCAATCGAAAATTTTTTCTTTTGCTGCCAAGCCGCCATGCAGGAACCAGTGCGCGTGCACTGAAGCACGTTTAGTCTGAGTGAGCTATTGCGCTCCAAAAAGTGCAAACACTTAATTCCGTAGTTTTTTGTAGGCGTGTGGTCATCAAAAGCACCATGGCGATGAGGCCAAATTCAAACACGATTTAAAGAAACGCCACGCAGATTGTTTCCCAAATTACGTGGTAAGGATTATAGCACCTATGTACTGAGGCCTACACGAATGTCAAACATGTGCGCTCTTTGGCTTGTATAAGCTGTGCCGAACTGATCGCCTACTATGCTCGGCTTTCCAAGCTTCGCACTCTGTGCCGGTATCGAAAGCTGACAGAAAAAGAAAAACCGACCATCCGGCCCCCTAGCCTGCTATGTGCAAAAGCCTGTCCAGGGCAAATCGTTCAGCAAACATGACATTTCTTCCGCGAGTTCACGCTACGAATAAACGGATTACAGTGAAACAGCGATCGCAGCTGTCTTATCTGCCGCTGTCACAGCAGATCTGCCCTCTACGGCACTTCTAGAAACGTTGGCTAAACGCAGGCCACTTCAAACGTAAGGTGCGTTCTCTTTGCACGGCAGCGACACTAGAAAAATCAGGTCACGCTGTGCGAACCGCGGTCACTTCAGAGCGCTTTATTGCCGTAGTACACATTGTGCCTCCCAAAATGTGCTGTCCGGGCAATGTTGAAAAAAAAAAAAAATAAGAGCGCTCACTCAGCAACCTAAAAAAAAAAAACCCTCAAATGTGTAGCTCAGGCAACAGTGGAAAAATAAAAGCGCTCGCTGAGCGATGAGGAAAAAAATTACATTAAAAGTATGTGGCCCTTTCCTCACAGCCGCGACGTGCAGTACTCCCAGGCGGTGCTGCCGGACGCCACAGTGTTGGGAGAGTACAGCTCGAAGGACGAATCGAGGCCCGATCCCGAAGGCAGGGCGCTTCTGCCGGCCCGTGGCAGTCGGACCGCGACATGGGATACGGTCATCTCCACCTTCTTGCCGCCGTTCTCGGGCAGGTCCTGGAATTCGCGCGGCGCGTCCACGACCTTGACGTAGGGGTTGGCCTCGCGCCACTTCCTCCAGCTGCGGTAGTGGTAGCGGAACGTTAGCACCGCCCACGCGCTGTACACGGTGAAGAGCAGGAAGGCGAGCGTGGTGAGCCCTATGGACTCCCAGAGCCGCTGCTGCAGCATCTGCTGCGCCGCGCCGTGCAGGCAGAGCACGCCGCAGAGGAACGCCAGCGGCGACAGGAGACCGAAGCACATCAGGTCGCCGAGGAAGCCGCGGCGCACGTTGGCACTGCGCAGCCACTCGCGGAAGCGCCGGGGCCGCCGCTCCACGTTGAAGCGGTAGTGGCAGATCTCGCAGGCTTCGCTGCCACTGGCGCTGAGCCAGTGCTCGAGGCAGGTCAGGTGCACCAGGCCCATAGTGCCCGAGCAGAGGCAGATGGACAGCAACGGCAGTCCGTGGTCCCCTTCATGGCAGATGCGGCAGATGGGTCCACTGCTCGTCGTCACGTTGGCCGGCGCCGGGCTCAGCGGCACGCCCTCCTCTTCGTCGCCCGGCTCGCGGTACGCTTTGGGCACATGGACGCGACACACGGGGCTCGCCGTGAAGCTGTCGGCGCACGACGTTCGGTCTCGCCGTTCAACCCTGCCGAAGATGGGCGTCGACTCCCTGGGCGTTGACGTCGCAGCGGTGCGGGGTCCGTCGGACATCGCGAAGCGTCGAATCAATACAGCTTCGCGCGGCAGTGACAACAAACGTGTGCCACGCAAGAATATAGCGTCAAGCCGCGAGACACGGCGCATGACTGCATGCCACGTGAAGGTGGCCAGTTAGCATGCGCAACTTATAAGCGGCTTCCTGGGGCTCTTTGAGCGTGCTCTTCACGAAATGCTATTCTGGTTTGTGTTTCTTCTTTTTTTTTGTCTTCGACACTGGAACCTGCACCAATCGATTGTGAAAGAACGCGGTAAACGGTTGCGTGGTCCTGAGTAACTGATAAGAGTGGAAGCAGCCAGCCGTAGGCGCGAATCCATATGGACATATGGGTGTCTCATGTATATGCTCGTGTTGATGAGCATCTGCTTACGTGGCATGCGCATGCGGAATATGAATGGCCTTATAGCTTTTGCACATGACAGATGTCACGAATATGAAGTGCTCAGTTGAAGCAGCAGCAATAACAGAACAGTATCAGCGGCAGTTAATTTTTAAAAACAGCCGCATTTTATCGATCAGACATTGTGACGCGAAACGAAAAAAAAGGCATTTTTAAAAGCAATAGGCGAAGGTCGAAGGTGTAGAAGAAGAAAACCACAAAGAAGGCGCTAAGCATAGAGTTCCGTACTATTCACTACAGGGGAATTTGGCGGCTCTGCACTTCATCCCCCATGGACGCCCGATGCATGCCGGGAAAACAGCACTTTGGATTGACATTTGGTGCCTTGTTGACTATGCTATGGATTTGATTTTTTTATTGTTTAGTTTCGTTTTCACCACTTTAGTTTTTACTTATGTTTTGTGCGCTTTGTGCTTATGTAGTACAGCTATGCACGCAGTTCATTTAACATCCGAAGCATCCGAAGGCGCTTGACTCGAAGTGAGCCGAGCACAGTGTCCGGTGCCTGCTAGGCCTATAGTCTGTTTGCCCCCTTACTGGGAGCCATTTACGCAGCAAGCTGGGTTTGCTCAGCGGGAACCTCTGCTACCTGTGCATTGAAATATGAGGGAAGGAAACAAGATTTCTTGTGAAGTGAGAACTCAGCAGTCTGCTGCCGTGAGCGCTCTGCACATTTCTCGTAGGAGTCTCGGAAACTTTTAAAAGCGCAAAATGCTTCGACAAGCACAACTTATGATAACTGTATACTCGCCAAGGATTGCGTTTGGTTAATTTCGAAGACTGGCGGTGGCCGCGCATTGCACGCAGGAACGACTTCCACTTCATGAATTGATTCACGCAAATACCCGCATGTTGCACTTGTGAGCATGAACACGGCCGTCACTTGTGGTAGGACAGGTTTGCGCTTCCTAATTCATGTTTTTCTTGGCAAAATCTGTAAGCGCAGTGCCAGGACATGCCGAGAGCCGGCACTTAATGCGCGCAATCTATTCTCTCATAGAAAAGCAGGGGCTCAGGCAAGTTTCTCACTGCACGAACATAACATATGCACGGACATAGGGCGCGTCCCGCAATAGCAGACTACATGAATTAAACGTTTCTGCTTTCATTTAAACCTGAACATACTGTATTGAATTTACAGATAAGAAAGGACTCCCTAGTTTCTCGATCATGATTAGTTCTAAAGCCTAATTCCAGAATAGTAGCTGAAATTTCATGGAATGAGTGACGGGGGGCTGGACATGCCTTGGTAGGGGAAAGTTTGGAAAGGGCTCTGTGGTTGTTAACGCGTAATCTAAAGGGGGTTTTAGTCTGGCCTATATATTCAAGTTACATACGGTACATCGGAGTAGATAGATGGCGTTTGAACTATCACAGGTGAAGTAACCGTGAATGTTTAAACGAAAGTGTTAACGAGTACTGCTGACGCTATGATATGTGGTCATGTGCAGACATATTTTACATCGATTCTTGTTACATGGGTGACAGCCTATGGGTTCTGGGTAATTGGTTTTCGATTAAGTCAGTATATTCAGCAGGTTTTGAATCTTCTCTGCTCTGGGTGGCTCTACGGATATGTTCTTCAGGCGATCACTTTGCATGAGAATGTTGTAGTGCTTCGTTAGGATTGTCGAAGCTTTCGGAGCGGATGCAGAATGAGCCAAGACCAAGTTATTATGAAAATGCTGAATTTTTGGTTTGTTTTTGGCAGTAGATTCCTTCGGACTTGTATATCAGCGCGCTTTATGGTGTCATCTATGAGCGGGGGGGGGGGGGGGGGGTATTTTTGTTTAATAAGCGAGCTACGAAGTGTGGCCAGTTCCGATCAAAATCAGATTGTTCTGAGCAGATTCGTTTGAAGCGAACTGCTTGACTGCAGGGGATGTTGGTTTTAACATATTTTACATGGCCACTATCCAAGTGGCGATACTGCTGGCAGTCAGTCGGTTTGCGGTACAGTGCTGTACTTAAGCTGTCTTCGTGAAGTGAACCCTGTAACGCCAAGAAAATTCATTGTGCATCTAGAGTAAGTATGGGAAAATCATATGGAAGGATGCACATAGTTGAAATCGGAAATAAATGATAGGATCCAGCTTCACCATGGGGCCAAATGAAAAATATATCATCGATGTAGCGCGTGGAGTAAAAAGGTACTAAAGATCGGCTTTCCAAAAATTCGTTTTCAAGCATCCCCATGAATATGTGCATAATTGGAGCCTATTCGCGTACCCATTGAAGTACCATTCATCTACGCATAATGTTTTCCCTCGAACTCAAAATCATTAAGCTGTAAAATAAGTTTCAGTAGGATGGCCAAAGTACAAATATCTACTGTCTTTTACAGGCAAGCTTCATTGTAGGCGCTCACGTGCTATGTGCATGCGGAATCTTCGTTTAAAGTGAAGTGACGTCGAGCGCGACAAGCAAAGAACCCCGAGGAATGATAAGATCAGTGATGTCAGAAAGGAAAGTCGTGGCGTCCTTTATGTAAGACGGAAGTGTGGGCAGAAGATTATTAATGAGCGTGTCGACGTAACGAGACAGATTTTCTGCAACAGTGCCAACGCCGGAAACAATGGGTCGACCCCCAATGTTTTTGTTGTGAATTTTAGGTAACAAGTTGGATCTACCGGCTATTGGGCTATGTGGGACAACTGACCGAAAAGCGCTTTCTGTAATTTCGTTGATATTGTAAAGATATAGCAATGTATTCTTAAGAGTATCTTTGAACTGTTCTGTGAGGTCACACTCTACAAGTTGAAAAAGGGATTCGTCTACTAACTGCCTGTGTGCCTCTGCGACGTAGCCGCTCTTGTTCATTACTACCACAGCACCACCTTTGGTTTGGTTTGGTTTGGTTTATGGGGTTTAACGTCCCAAAGCGACTAAGGCTATGAGAGACGCCGTAGTGGAGGGCTCCGGAAATTTCGACCACCTGGGGTTCTTTAAAGTGCACTGACATCGCACAGCACACGGGCCTCTAGAATTTCTCCTCCAAAGAAATTCTAGCCGCCGCGGCCGGGATCGAACCCGCGTCTTTCGGGACAGCAGCCGAGCACCATAACCGCTGAGCCACCGCGGCGGCACAGCACCACCTTTGTCAGCCGGCCTAATGATTATGTCATTTCGGGACGCTAACTGCTCCATTGCATTTGTCTCGCGAACTGAAGGTTTCTGTGAAAAGGGACATGTTCCGGACAAAATATTCCAAATTGTTCATCAACTGAAACTCGCCGTCCCGCTTGTGGCAGGGAAAAAGCTGAGGCCACGGAACAACACTTTACTTTCTTCGAAGCGTAGTTCGTAATCTGAGATATTGATTATATTGGAGAAATCAGGAAGACTGCGTCCTTTGTTAACGGCGAGTGCCGCCAGTACAGAGAGGAAAGACATTCTGTGGCTGTTGAATTAAGAAGGAGTTCGTAACCGTTAGGAAGTTTGTTGGGAAAACATTCTAGGTTGTCTCGCCGCGGCTTTTTTGTTTTAACTATTCAAAGTTCATCTCGTTTTTGGTTTTATACTTTTCCAACGCATATGATTAAGAAGAACTTAGTTTGTTTTCTGTATTAAGTAGCGTTTTACCGCAAGATACACAGTATTCTAAAACAAACGGGTTAGTTCAAGCAAAGTGGTCGTTAGTATTGTATTCCACCTTGTTATATTCCTGTCGGACGTTTCAGGTATAGCTGGTTTTACAGTTATGCGAAGGCCCTTAGGAACGACTGATGATGCGAAGTAGGTGCTTAGGGCGGTAACATGCAAATAATGGTGAATGCGGTTTTCGGCTATTTTTCTGAGCTTCAGAAACCCAACAAACTGCGCAGAAGCACTGTTAGCGGGAAATAACATGGCCATTGCTGTCGCTCAGACCGGGCGGCTTTGGAGTGTATGTATGTATGTATGTATGTATGTATGTATGTATGTATGTATGTATGTATGTATGTATGTATGTATGTATGTATGTATGTATGTATGTATGTATGTATGTATGTATGTATGTATGTATGTATGTATATATGTATGTATGTATGTATGTATGTATGTATGTATGTATGTATGTATGTATGTATGTATGTATGTATGTATGTATGCATGCATGCATGCATGCATGCATGTATGTATGTATGTATGTATGTATGTATGTATGTATGCATGTATGTATGTATGTATGCATGCATGTATGTATGTATGTATGTATGTATGCATGCATGCATGCATGTATGTATGTATGTATATATGTATGTATGTATGTATGTATGTATGTATGTATGTATGTATGTATGTATGTATGTATGTATGTATGTATGTATGTATGTATGTATGTATGTATGTATGTATGCATGCATGTATGTATGTATGTATGTATGTATGTATGTATGCATGCATGCATGCATGTATGTATGTATGTATATATGTATGTATGTATGTATGTATGTATGTATGTATGTATGTATGTATGTATGTATGTATGTATGTATGTATGTATGTATGTATGTATGTATGTATGTATGTATGCATGCATGTATGTATGTATGTATGTATGTATGTATGTATGTATGTATGTATGTATGTATGTATGCGTGTGTGTGTTTGTGTGTGTGTGTGTGTTTGTGTGTGTTCCGTTGGCTTCTTCAGGGAAAAGGATGAATGAAGTAGGCAGTTTTCCGGGGCACGCAGTCCGCAAGCAGTATAATTGACTGTAACGTCCAAAACGCAACAAGGATACTTGGCCTCAAAATGAAAGGAAGATACTGGTGTGTGCCAGGCTGTTCACGCGATTCATATTTATCGTATGTGCACGTGAAGTCAGCGGTTCAGAGACTTAATTACGCGAGACGCCATGTACACGAAGTTGACGTGCTTGCGAGTGGCCGGTCCTAATGATGCAAGTGCAACATTGTCAGTACTTATTCTCGTATGTATTACTGGATGTCATGCTCAGGAAACGCACTGACTGCAGCCTGTGTCACTTATAACTGCTGCAACCAGTAAAATGATAGGCCCTAAACCTTTAAGTTTGAAAACGGTTTTCAGAAACGCCGATATATATTACCGGCATGCCCGCCCTTCTAACATCAGTTTATCAATGGTAGTTTGCCATCTATTTAATAAGTGCGCATAACCAAAGCAGTACACAACTCACGAGTGGCGCAGTCACTACACGACTTATTTTAACATTGAACTTGAGGAAGATGTCCAAGGGGGGTCCTTGCTAACGCGTTACGAAAGGCCAACACAGCTGGATATGCTCAGTTCAGTGTGTGCAAATTTTAATCGTTGCTTAGACGGAATTCCTTTGTCTTAGGCTAGCGAGTGTTAAGAAAAGATATCGCAGCATGTGGAAGTGTGCATGGGCTATCGGACAGATTACATCGCAAATTAAGCTGGCATTAAATCAACACATAGACTGATTGCACCTTCGTGTATCTAGTGAAGTGACAAGAATATACCACAATACAGATTTTGTTTATTCAAAATACAGAGATTCTGCGCTTGGATGCAGTGCTGGATCTGGGTTCCTAGGAAATAACTGCAGTTCATTTCGAAGTTGCAGGAATGAATCGCCGTCTTTCGAAAGCCACACAAGGACCGGCAGGATCCCAGACGTTGCACTCGGCAGTTGCGGTTCTCCGTGACCGCGTCCGTACAGCGTCGGGCACGGGCAAGCTGTGCAGCGCGGGTGCGGCGGCCACGACGGTGCGGCGGCCGCAGCGGGGCGTCGTCGAGAGCGCGCGGGCCATTTCCATTTCCGGCCGCGGCGCGGCGACCGTCGGCGGCGTGAATGGGGGTGGGGCGCGCGGGCGACCGTCTTCCAGGGAGCGCTCCAAGGAGCGAACCCTTTGCACGTCATGGAGAGCCCGGATCCTCGCCAGCCGGCTATCGACGGCAGCCCATTTGGACGCGAGCCACCGCGCTCGCCCTTATCTCTCTCGCGCGCTCGGAGAGAGCGGTTGATCCATCCGCGGAGTTTTCTGCCTCAGCAGAGCAATAATTCACCGCGGCGGAGGATCGGGAGCCCCGGCCGCTCGATCCGTCTGGTGGCGGATATTTCCGGCGCTTGCATCCAAACAGGGCGGCCTCCGGCGCGCACGACAGTGAGCAGACGACCTGGATCCGTGCTCGCGCCGCCGCAACGCCGGAAGTCGACGGCCCGATGCGCGGGCAAAATAGCGCGCGCTGGCCGACAATATTTGCCCGCAGCCGCCGGCTGGGCAGCGGCGCGCGCTCGCCGCTGCTGCGCGCATCCCGCTCCCAGCGCGCCCTGCGCGGAGAGGGTCTCCCCTTTCGCATTTGGCGAGGTCCTGGAACTCTTTCAAGCGAAATGGTTGCGGTATTGGAGCAGAACTCGTGCATAACGAAATGACGGTTGAAGTGGGAGTCGCGGTTAATAGATCCGATGTTATTTCCTCCAGCCTCTCCGAATTCGCTGTCCGCGGCATGTGCTTTTGCAGCATCCGGTAGAAGACCGATTCGATTGTTGTCTGAATACATGAAAGGGATGAGGATTTGAAGTTTACTGAACCCACCATAATATTTAGCGCCCGCCTTACAAGACATCACTTGTACACCTTCTGGTAAGTTGAAATGTTGAAGCGCGACGAGGGGCCATCCCGACGAAAACTATCCACCGCCATGAACGATAATAAAGTGAAGCTGCTGAGAGAAGCCGGATTCGTACGGAGTGTGTAACGAAATATTTTCTGCATGCCGTTGCCGCCAATGCAGGAGGTAAAATATGTTTTAATCTGGTACGCTGCACATGAGTTCTAATGGCGTTGTGCTGCTGCGTACAAATCCGCGTGAGTGATGTGCCACCGGTTCCGCAGCCGCATTTCGGTGTGAGTGTAAATAGAAAATGGCCGAGCATGACCATTGCCTGCGTGCTGCGAAGAACTGCGCACGATAAAAAAGAATGCGCACCCGTCCGTCAGGAAATCCTTATAGTTAGTGGTGTTGCACTGGCGTGACACAGGGGAATAAAGGCGAACTATAGAGAATATTATGACGCCTGTAACGCGCATGTCACAGCACTGACTCGGTAACGTGAACGGACGCGTTTTTGCGTGATGACAAGTTCTCCCATCAAGACACAGCTTTCACCTCCCGACACAGCTAAGCTGTCTGTAGTTTTGGTGGTACAGTATTAGTTCGCGCGTTACGATCTCACAACAGAGCGCTATTACAGCCGGCTGGCTGGCTTGAGCTTCAACAAAGGCTCTGCTTGCCTAGCGCAGCCAAGTGACGGTCAGCTGGCGTGTGCGAGAAACATCATATTTTGCGAAATTATACGAACATTTTTTTTGTATATTATTAATCAAAAGTGACGAGAAAAGAAAGTGCAACAAGTTGTACAAGTGGTACGGCGACAATCCATCGAAAATTGTGCGCACAAGCATAAAAGTTACGTCAAGTATGAACGACCTTTTTCCTTTCTTTTAACACCTTCGCAGCATCTAGGAATGCAAAAGAAAAGACAATACATCTTTACTAAAGGTTTAACTAACTCTTTGCAACTATCTGTGAAAAACAGTACGAATGATCATTTACAAGTATTGCATCCGTGTATAGCAGCGACAATGTTAAGGTACAGTAGACAGAATGTCAATAAATCTAAAACAGGCGCTATTGCATGAGGCTTCCAATGATCTCCGGTATTCTTCAACTTTAGAAGGCTAAGAAAAATTAGCCCCTTTTCAACAACTGTTAATCTTTCAACATAGAGCAACGTTTGTGCGCCGAGAAGGAAGTAAACTTCTGCAATAAATGGCTTAAGAGTGACTTAAGAGGTGTAAAACTGGTTACAAACAGTATTATATCTTTTTTGCGACTTATAATTTGATGAATAACTTCAGAAAAGGGCACATTTTAAAGCCAACCACGAAGATTTCGCCCACACTCATAGCGTGTTCTGAACTATGGGAAGTAGAACTGAACAAACATTTAAACAGGTAATTGAGAAAAGACAACGGGTTGCTTTGGTTCATGTCCCACTGGGTTATTTAGGGGGCATCATGACATCTGTTCACGAACGTTTCGCTATAGGCTGGGTGCAGATGTTGCCCCGGTGACTAAGACTGGCATCGTAGCCTGCGATATTTCATGTCCAGCTTTTCACGTGCCCACACGCACTCGCACACATTCGTACGTGTTGAATAAGCACAGGTTTGCTTCTAGAATAAAGAAGATACAAACCAAATGGGCATCTTTCAGCATTGTTCTGAGCATGTCAACGTTTTCAACAAACTTCCGAAGTCGCTTTTGTTGAGCAGCAATACGCCACCTGTGTGCCTTTGCAACATTGCAATACAGCGGGAGGTATTCATGTACACAACTCGCCCAGCTAGCCAGATTACCGTGGCTAGTTGGTCTCATTTCCTTAAGTCCCTAGTATAGTATAGAGTAGGTATAAGCACTTTTACTGATGCATTTCATGCAGGAGACATACCCGTCCTTTGGCCGAGAGGATCAGGGTGCAGTTCGAGACTTTAACCATGCCCGGAACCGCTGCGGCTTCTAAATCAAGCCATCCCGTCGGTGCGAGATACGTCCTTGGCAATAACATGAGTAATCGCGACGGGACATTATCGACAATATTCAGACTTGCTTTACGCTTTGGCGTTTGGTTTCGTTCTAGTCAAGTACATCAAAACGAAATAATCTCCGAAACACTCAACAGAAGAGAGAGTAGAAAAAAGTTCATCGACATTTTTTTTTTCTTTTAGTCGACAGACGAGCCATCTGCAAATCACTGTTGGCAGTTATATGTACTCTTGACTGAGCACCTTAAGCTGTGAAATTTTTTTTTACACGAACTGTTTTCGCAGGTTATTGTTTGAAGGCAAAATTGTTCGGTCATTTGTAAAGCACATGGGGCATCGAAACTGGAGCTGCGGTAAAAGATATCTTAGGCTTTTAATAGAACCTGCAAATGCTATTCTGGATTCTTCCGTCGTTCTTTGCTATTCCAGACCAAGAGGTTGAACTACGATGCCACACGTACTCACAATAGCACACACACACACACACAAAAAGTATTCATCGCCCTGCCTACGAGTGAATATTCACGGTTAGCTCCGACATGAAGGGGAGCACATTATTAACTTTCAACCAATGACTAATCCGCAAGTGTGATTGAAAAACGCACTGTTTCCTTTGTTCTTAATGGTTTTCCTCCGGGTGGATAACGCACGTAGACATTTTACGCGACTGTGCAGAATTAACAACATAATACATTAATTTGTGTACGCTGACTGTTCCCTTCCATATAAAGCTACCAGTACTGGCGATCGCCATGCTCACGTGTTTCGCCATCGTATTTGTCAAAGTGTAGTCACTGTGTGTTCATGACGAGACTACGTACAGTAGCATTGCACGCGCCTTTCCTCTCCTCGTTAACTCCTCCTCCTCGCAATGCAAACCGTGACCGAGCTTGAGTCGCCAATGCGCAGTTTGCACTTCGCGCGCCAGTCACTGCGCTTTTCCTCTGTCAAAACCTCCTTCTCTACGCACACTAGTTGTGACTGAGCTCGATTGCTAGAAGGCTATTGCTGCTCCTCATAATCTCCTCGCATTTGGGGACCCCTTTTCTCTTCTCTCTGAATCGACGTTCGTTCCCACGTTCACTGACATTCGGACGAGGCCGACGACAACGACCGACTTTCCACGCTGAAGTCCCCATAACTGGCTGTCACCAGTAGAGCACGCGCACGCATGTAAACGCACGCACAAAATTACGCGCGCGCTATATACGATACGTCTCCCAATGCATGGCGTGTGAGCGCCAAGCTAATCGTCTGCCTGCGCGCTTACATGTTCCGTTGCAGATGCGGATGTGATGTCATACTGGTCTGCAAGACCAAGTCCAGCAGGCTGAAACGAACGGGACACTATACTGCTTCTGCTAGTGACTATAGGATTCCAGATTCATAAATGGACGAGGTTTCTTTCGCAGGCATAAAATTCCTCCAGTTTTTGAATGAGTGGCGTTTAGTGGAGACAGAGCGAATTACGATTAACTGTGTAGATGAAAATTCGCGAAAATGGGCGTGACCGTAATGTTCTTCTGAGAAGAAAAGTTTCGTGCATCTTGAAATAGAACGAGGTTTCCTTCAAGGCATCCAGGATGAGGCGCCGGACTACCCGCTATATTTAGATTCGCATTTGACCTTCAACTTGGCCACGGCAACGTCCCGTCTGAGTATAAAGAAGCCGCCTACTCTCCTTGCGAAGCCTGCTTGCGTCTTTTTGAAAAGAAGGGCTAGGCGAGGAAGCATATATCACACATGCATTCTTATCCTTCTATCATACTATGAAGAAATGCCGTTGAGAGTGGTATCTTCAACGTTCTTTTCTCCGTGAAGTAACATGAGCCGCAAAACACGTTGCGTAACGTACAAAGTGTAAAGGAAAGGCTCTGCCAGCTCACTGAGCAGGTCAAGTATTAAACTGATAAAAAGAATTAGTTTTTTTTTTTCTTGCAAAAGAGACCGAGAAGCGCACGTTTTCATATTATATATAATTTTTCTACTGTAATCAAGACGGTTTCAAACCACTCTTCTTAGTTCAGCATTTCTCTTTGAAGCTTCAGCAGTCAATCAATATGTCAGTTTTCCCTTGGTTAGCAGACCATTCACTCAGTTATGTGGCTCCAAGGTAATATAGAACGACGTTGGGAATTAATTGAGTACGATTGGTAAATCAACATCAGAGTAAGTTGGTCCTCTCTGGTTGTATGCGTTTAAGGAAGGCCGGCGCCGCAAGCTTTGACGCGTCCTTCTTGAGTCTCAGTATGCATGGCCTGTTGAACGGATGGAAAACCTCTCCTGCACCATTGCTGCAGAGGCAGCAGGTAAATATTTTTGTGAATAAAAGTGTAAAGTTATGTGACGGAATTCGGAAACGTAGCAAAGGAAATAACATGTAATGATCCTTGTCTCGCTCCATTCTTCTGTCCTCTTATCGCTGGTAGCTGACGCTTGCGACGCCAGACCTGGTCGCCAGAAGTCAAGTCTGTTACCGGGGGCTAACCAATAGTAAAGAGGTGATAGAATGAATACGTACAAACTACGTCCCCCGCTCCCTATATGTATATCGTAACTAGGGGGTTGGAGTATGCGGTTTAAACCGAAAAACTAAACGCTAAAAATGTGCCGAATTCATTTTCCGCAATCCGGTTTTAAGCGGAGACGATCATATCCTTTAGGTGTACGCCATAACTTGCTGGCTATTGAGAGCGAGTTACAATCGGTCACAAGAGAATTCACGAAGTGAGGAAGCCAGGAATGCGGTGAGGCAACGGCACCAATGGATTAAGTAGTGCAGCTCTACGTTTTGCGGCATTATTCCGCTAGTTTAGACAAACGCCGGGTGCAGACCGTGAGGCTCCACCATCTCGTCAAGCTTCATCTACCAGCGTAGCTCCTTTTGCTCACAGACTTTAATCCCTTATCAGAGCCGTTACTTGGTTAAGGAGTTTTCGCGTGGCACGCAAGGACACCGACAACGTTTATAACCGTATACAGTCCACCGCAAACTCGGAACCATGCGAAAGCATTGCGAAAAAGTGTCATGTTCTGGCTTCCGCGATGGTTCAGTGGCACTACCACCACTGCCGTCATCGCGCGCACTACGTGGTCGGAGGTCCGTTGGTTCTTGCATTTAGGCCGCGGTTAGCTTTTCTATTTTTTCAATCCAAAGCTTTGCTCTTGTGAAGCGTCTGCTGCATGCTTTCACAGTTCGTTACGTGACTGAAGGACTGAGTAATGTGCCGCAAACAAAAACACTAAAAAAAATGAATGCGACCAAACAGAAACGTCACGTTCCACTTTCCTAAGCTAGGCAAGTGTGTGTTGTACCCCCGTTGTTTTTGCTTGTTTCTTTTTCTCGTTTTTTTGGGTGGTTTTTACGCAACCACGGTTTTAGAAGTTTATTTCTAGAACCGTTTCTAAAAGAAGTTTATTTCTTCTGTTTCCCTTTTTTAAGGCCCTATATATAACCTAACACAATAACCTAAGAAGCTGTTGCTTTTTTACAGTAATAAAGTTTCAGTATGCGACCAGCACTATAAACAACGATCATTTGTGCGTTAATTGCTTGTACCTAAATCACTCTTGCTAACATGGGAGCAAAAATAAACTATAAGCGACTTTTGAGCATAAAGGGGTGCCCATATATTAAGAAAGTAAAATTTATATTATTTCGCGGCAAATAATATTCATCAAAAAGGCCGAAAATTGTGTTCTGAAATGCACCGAAGTAAGTCCGCTGAATTTTTGAGAAAAAAAGAAAGAAATGAAATCTCCAAAACATGTTTATATCTAGTACCGGGTGTTTTTTTTTCTAGCTTCTAGAGATTGTTCTTGAAAAACCGTGAAGGGTACGACAATGCGGTCTGTGCAGTTGGATTTTGCAACATGACGGGTATTATATCCTTGATAGTAGGCCGTTAAAAGACTCAGTAGCTAAATCACTTTTTCAATTTTTAGTGTAAAAGCACAATATTATACGAAAAAAAAAAACTGAGGCATTCAACATCGTAGGTGAATCCAGTTTTCAAGATTTCTAAATCGACATTGTGTACATATAGTGAATGTGCAATTACTCGCACAATACGAGTCGGTACCGAAACCAACGCGCGAGATGTACCAGAGAGAGAGAGAGAAAGAGAGAGATTGACACTTCGCGCCGGTAGAAGGGAAGGGGGGGGGGAAGGAGGGACGCGATTAAAGGCCAAAAAACGGAGCTGCGTTACTTGGGCGTCTAGCGAACCTGCGCCTTACCTCTAAAGGCCATTGGAAAAAAATCTGGTACCTAACGAAGGGGGCGGCGCTACGAGAGAAGGGCCGCGACGCCAAAAAAAAAAAAGGCTTCTCGGTTTCGGCAATAAATTACGCGACTGACGCAGTCTTCAGCGTGGCAGTGCAGCGAGGGAAAATGCATAGGCTTGGCCGATTAGGTTAAGTGATAAGCGAGACTGGAACTTCCTTCTCAGCCTTAATATCCCCAAGAACACTGCGGAAGCTCCACGTAGCATGCATGTGCATGACTACGCTGTGTGAAGTGGCCGAGTCGGGAGCACCTAACAACGAACGTAGTATGGTGCGCGTCTGTCACAACTTAAATTGAGGATGTGGTTCTTTCGTGTCCGACAGTCCCCCAGATTGAAGCGGAGCTGTGCCACTTCCGACACGTATCGTGCGCTTTTTTAGGTATAGGGTCGCTTTGCGCGCGTAATTCGATGTTTAAGAAGTCGAACCACGAAGCTAATTTAGAACTTTTAAAAACTAGCTTAGCCTACTGTGTTGAAAGTCTCTAATTCCAAAATATAGCATTTTGCCCTAAAGACAAAAAAATTGGAGTTGATTAGTTAATAATTTTAAATAATAATCTTTTAACTGCCTACTGACATATAGTCCGACATGCCGTACAATCAACCTGCACACACTGCGTTGTATCTCTTACGGCTGTTTACAGAAAAATCTGTGCAGATTAAAAAATACACAACCCGGTATACAACTTCATTTTCTGATGCTCATGCTGACATTGAGAAGCTGCAAGGCTCATTGATGCAGAAGAGCAGAACACATGACTGCGTGCAAGCTTTGCCCGTTTGCGGGTACAAACAGAATCATTTTAAATACCCCGGAGGCCGAGACGACCATTCGAAACGGAGACCTGCAATTTTGTCATAGAACAGACCCCTTGGGAGAGGTGAAAGTTTTCTCCGTGGTCAGACAAAAGCGCTGGTCCAGGTGATGTAGGTCCAGGACCAGCTTCTTAATTTCACGCTTTGCCTCTCCAGCCATTTTGGGACAAACCTGCAGGGTCCGTATCTTGTAACGATTTATCTCCCGATTCACCCTCTTTTTCGTTTTTCATTGGCTGCTGTCGTCTGTAACGTCACGGCTGATAACCGTCAAGCAATGTCTACCGCCAGATCTGCTATCAAAGGCGGGCCTCACCAACGGGAGAGGAAAAAGGAAATTAATCAAGAAATGAATCATTACAAATATGACGGCGTCAAAAATATTCTGAAACTTAGTCAACACCTCACTTGCAGCCAGCGCTACTTTTTGTGACCACTTTTTATGTCAACTAAAAGCTGCGAAAAATAATTTCCTTGCCGCAGTGGCCTAGCTTCTCACGTAGTCATGGCTGCCTGAACGATGAAGAAGCACTACACTCGCCACGCAGCATTCAACAGCAATCGGTCGCTCATAGCGATCTCGTATCACTTCTGCTGAACACATGGAAGCCTGCTCAACCTTCATCTAGTTCAGAAGCTTGACTACCATCCCTAGTTCATCTGCATGCCTCCTCGGCGTTAACCAAGTGACACGCAGTCCCAACAAATCGTCAAGCGAGGCGGTCCGAGTACTTGTTTAATGATAATCTCTGCAGGCTATCTTTAGACACTCGATTGCATGCAATGGATAGCTTAGATGCAGCCATGGAAAATGTAGAACATAGGAGAGGCTCCCACTCTCTGAACATTACAAGAAGCGTGCCGGGGGTCACGTGCTTTAGCGCAAGGAAGTATGGGATTCCTTGGCACCACACAGCGTGGACATGGTAACGTTCGACGGCGCCTGCATCGCTCCTTATTTGCCGATTATATATGAAAGTAAATCACGTTTTTAAAACACTCGCGTCTGCTTTGATCTTACGAAGCAATTTTTACGTAGGAAGGAAATTAGCGTGCTACTCTTGCAAACAACCCTCAGAAAGGGCCTCAGTGCTCGTCGATGTGGTCTAATATGAGGGTGGTTTAAAGTTGTCGGGCATGCCCGATGGATTGTGACCAGTGCCACGCGCATCTTTTTGCGCGTACAGTACGTTATTCCTTTTTCCCTCTACCTTCCTTTTAGTTGCCTTTCCCCGGTACAGCGTACCGCACCACTGCCTCAATTGGTTATTTTCCCTGGCTTCTCGATTCCTTCATTTTTAAATCTTGGTTCTAAATAAATATATGTGCCACTGAGGCGAGGTTAAAACTAATGTTGAGTGCGTGACAACCGTTACAACTTATGGACCGCATCAAATTGGTTGCTATCCACTGATCATTATCATCTGTTGTTCGTTCGTTAGTGAATAACATTGTGATCCACTAGCCTAAAGATAATACATTAACAGACTATGCTTCGTTGCCAGGTGCGATTCCTTGGGATAGTGTCTTAGTGTCTTAACAATAGAGCGTAAAGCACTCTTAGAATGAATGAATGAATGAATGAATGAATGAAACCTTTATTCCAAAGGGGAGGTCGGCTCTTGTCTGTTATTTGAGAATAGGATTCATAGGGATGGTGGTTTAGGGGCTTATGTTTTCGCTTTTTTTTATTTTTATTCTTTCAGAAACAAGTCTGCTACTAAAAGAATGAAAAACTGGAGGGAACATTTAAGCTCCGCTCTATAACGCCGATATATGCAGAATTGGTCATTCTCTACTTTGCATTCACAGATCCCTGGGAGTCCTCATAACACTCCTGGCGCAGTGGTGCAGCGGTTGCAGCGGTGCAGCGGCTGTTTCAAACACAGCGACCTGCGGGGATTTTAAGACCCAGGCTGCTCTTCCCTAGCAACCTCTCTCGAGCAATCATTAATTTAGCTGCTACCTGCCACGGCGGGCAGGTTGTAACGGCGTCACAAGGTCACGTGATCTAGGTGGCAGATGGGCCACCGGCTTCTCAGGGTACTTTTAACTCACGCCGCCGCTGCCGCCGACAACGATGACGACGCCGTGTTTTCCGCTGAACGAGACTCTTAATGTTATCGCGTTAAAAGGCGAAAACATAGGCCGTTGTGATGGAAACAGAAGTGGTCAAACTATTAATTGCGCATGAACCTGCTACTCAACGCCTGACGTAGCGAATTCATCTGCTGTGGCGTCAAGCACGAATTCGTCCAGTCGAATTCTAGTTCCTCGCCTAAAAACGGAGACAGCTATACGCGCAGAGAAAGTGAGGAAATTATTGCGGGTGCTAGGTTATTCGACTGGTAAATAAATTGAATACTGAGGTCGCTCTATGTGTTAAGGTCCAATTTATTCAGATCTGTGACAGGGATGGGATGCCGGCTAGTTGTTATACGTCATATATGAAGGTAGCAACAAAACGAAGAAAGGACACTAACACTATAGAGAAAGAAGCACGCAGGACAGCACTGCTATAGGGACTGAAGTTTATTGAAAAAGAGGCCACCCAGGTCACCAACCAACGCATGCTCATCAGGCGCACACAGCTGCTACTATTGGTGGCTTGTGTGGGGTTTTCTACGTAGATGTCTTGCTCTGCGTGTCTGATTTCCTGCAAACGCTAAACGCTATTCAGATAGCCCATGAGTCCTGCGGGCAGCACCATTACCACATGCCAAGAGCTCGACTTGACTAAGTTCCCGACTGCGGCTCCCCAACACGTCGTGTCCCATATCTGTCCCGTAGTAAATGTGCGTTGCTGTTTATTTATTTATTTTGAATAATTTAATTCGAAATGCAATAAAATACACTTGAAAAGTTGTCCTTCTAAGTGTCGCTGTAATTGCTTTTTCTTATCTTGAAACGTCCTTAAGACAATCTACGGGCGTTGAAAAATCATTTGTCTTCGGGTTGCCCGAGCTAATAGCTAAGTGTTGACTAACGCCCTCATCATTTGAGCTACAGGCCGAAAGGGAGGAGATAATGAGCAGAAAAAGACGACCGATTCACAAAAAAGAAACCGGCCGACGCGTTCTTCTTCATCCAACCATGATTTACTTCTTCTAAACGCACCAAAAAAGTTGGAAGATCAAACCGGCATGTTTCAAGATTACAAAAAAAAAAAGTAACTCTGCGTGCTAAAAACTACTTCCGGGCTATGCGCACTCCGCAGAGGTAGGCTCCGAGTTAATTTACACCAGCTGAGGGTCTTCTAACATGCGCCGAAATCTGAGTACACAGACGTTCTTGCATATGTTCTCCAAAGGAACGCAGCGGTGGGAAGGTGAGCCAGCAAATACTGAGCGCAGTAGCAGGACGCCGTAAGTGCTCAGCCACCGTGGCGCAGCGTGGTATGTAGAATATGCGCAAAAAAGCGGCCATAGCAGGAGGATATATATATATATAAAATTAGCGCATGAAATATATTTTTATAGGCTAAACGTTTATTTAAGCGTTTTTAAGCGTTTTTTTTAAATAATTTGACGAGATTCACGGATTCCAATGTACGAAGATTGTACTTAAGCACTACAAGTTTCTTTTTTTTTCTATAGCAATTAAAACGGTGGCGTAGTCGCCGATAAAAGCCGGTAACAATGTGTAGGCTTCTTCTCGCAGCTTTGTGTTGTGAGGAGACGCTCAGTGATGACGTCATGATGAGTAATATTTCAGACTTCATTCGCTTTCCCATTACCGTGCCTCGTCTACTGCGGCTAAACAACGCTCCGCGGGATGTACTATCAGCGTCAAATGAAATGCGAACAAAACACCTTAAACGCGAGCACAAAAAATCAAGCATATTAGAGGCTGGAGGTGAAATACAGGCGTGGGCTATTAACATTTCAGAAGAGCGGTCTTTTCGTTCGATGGGAAAATCAACTGCTCATGTATTTTGCCTCCCTAGTATAATATCTGCGATTTGTGCTGTTCGCGTTTCAATTGGCTTGTTCGCGTTTCAATTGACGCTGACAGTACCTTCGACGCCGTTTTATTTATTCTTTCGAGCAAGCGGTCCTGCCTTGGAAATGCGCGTCCCCATCAAGATGGCAATATTGTAGTAAAACTGACATTCGAGCGAGTTGGTACAGCATGTTGTTACAGCGCTTGTGGCGTTCTCTTCTTTGTCCCTGTCTTGTCTGTGCTGGAAATTTTCCAACAAGACGGCAATATCATACGCCCCCTACCCTGTGCTGCACAGTCCAGAAAAGAGTGAACGCCGTCGCGGGCGTTAATCGGCGATTGCGTCACCATTTCAAATGCCAGCACAAAAAGACATCGCTTGTTCCTCCTGCAAGTTTCACACATTCATTCCGTTTAAGCGTTGCTCGAATCCTAAAACCTCTTCAATTACCCTTTAATATTCTCATCAGCATCATTATTGTCAGCCCAACTACGCCTACTGCAGGGCAAATGCCTTTCCCTTTATCCCTCCAGTTAACTCCTTGCTATTCCTTAATATTATATCAGCCCTAAAGAAAGCCGGTTTGTCAGTTGTGCAACGCCAACCGCCAACTGTTAACTCTCTACAGTTGCGTACAGAATTCTGAACGAAGTATCACAACAGTCAGAAATGGAAATATTGAAACCACCACAATTCGTCAATTAGCACTCGAGAGAATGTGCGATCGCATTCTTTACAAAGGTGCGCATGGCGCTAGAAACCCAGAAAAAGCAATGAAAAACCAAAATGAAAAATTAATTAAGGGTTATAAAATACTTCCACATGACTATATCGAAAAACGCGCTGCCGTGTTCACTGTACTGAAATAGTTTACCCACTGCATTCGCTAGCTAGCATAAGAAAGCATCCCAATTACGATATGAAGAATGTTATATTCGCTTGAAGCAAGAAAACCCTTTCTAGGCGTAGCACACTCTCAGAAAAGGCGTTAAGTTCGCCATGTATATCTGTGTGCAGAGCGCCTGAAAGAGTTAATCTGCACTCGGTAGAAGCAACTCCACTAGCTTAAATCCAACCAACCGGAACCGGCGACAGTTATATACTGTCTGTAAACATATACTGGATCAATATTTTGCAAAGATTCGTTATCCGGTGCGTTTGTTTGCCCCTTCACTGTCGGTCGCTATCGCCTCTAACGTCAGAACTGAGAGCTATCAAGTACCATATGTCGCCGGTTCTGTAATGAAAGGTGTTACTGAACACGTTGCCGGAAATAGATACACAAGCCAACACTTTTTATGGGCAAAGCAAGGAGACGAATCTTTTTAGAGCGCAGCTCTTATGTGCGCGTTTCTGCGTTTCAGGTCGTCATCGACGTCGGCGTTGTCGGCATAACCGGTTATCCAAGTAGCAGAACGGGAAGATCCTAGAGGGCGGCTAGCAGCGTAACACGCCACTTCCCAGGTGGCGTGTTAGGCACGCACACGGCACCGCATGCAGCGTGTGAAGAGCTGCGCTGAAACTTCGTATTAGCGACTATCGCAATTGCCTGCCAATTTTCTGAGTATTTTTTTTTCTCTTCAATTTTCTCCTCGAACTAACTGCGCCCTTGTTTTCTTCTACCCAGATCTGCTAGAACGTTCAGTGCCACTCGACCTTTAATCTGCGCCGACAGTGACGTTGACACTTTTTTTTTGTACAACCCTCGCGATAATCCGATTGTTCCATTACTCAAATGACGCCACACTTTCTGTCTTGCCCTCATCTTTTAGATGCATTGCTATTGCGCTTATACACCGCTGTAAACACCGCTTATGCAGCTTTCGTAAACCATACAGTGAAGTTTCTTTAAAATGTGTTTGGTTACACGAAATTTGCGGATGAATAGAATGACATGTGTGTATACATTAGCTGCTTTTCTTTTGCCTTGGAATCAGCTTCCTCGAATGATGAAATTTTTTTTTCTTCTCACGTTGTTTGTACAAAAATAATACTCTGTAAACTGAAATGGCAGCGAATAGAAAAAAAAAAGAGGCCCCACATGTCGGTATCTCGTAGCGCAATGTCTATAGTGCGTAGTGCCTCTCATGTACTATAGTGTCCTTTAATTCTCTTTAATTCACCTTTAATGCCTTCAATTCACGCTAAGCGTTCATTACACCAACCCACATAATATGTACCCGAAAGCAGAATCACAAACAGGACTCACTTTGCCTCCCTAAAGTCTTGCGTTTGTGTAGTGATCCACAGCAAGAAAACGTGTTCAGTATATGGCAGTGTTTGCGGTCTTGAGAAAAGCACTGAAATTTCGGCGTTGTCCGCAGGTATTGAGAATGATCCAGTTCAGCACAGCTTCCACCGCGGTTGTCTTGTTCGCCATTGGTCTGAGCGCACAAGTCTCCGATGTCTGGACTGGGTATCATGCCAAACCGTCCGTCAGCGCACGCATTATGCTGAGTGCGACGGGTTGTTTTCGAGAGTGAGACTGGTTTAGCGATTGGCTGGCACACTGGCAGTCCTCACACTGGCTGCCGTGATCGGTCAGCGCAAGGGGTGCAGCCAGTCGCGAACCGAAGATATGTACGTGCAGCTCTGTAAATTTTACGTCCGGATCAAAACCCCAGCACCACTCGTTAATGTCACCATTTCATTCGAGAGCACACCGTTTACGTGCCTCGCACAAGCAAGACGGGAGCTGTATTTTGTAGCGTTCAGATGCAGGGAGTATTCACGTGACATCACGGGCGTCATTTTGTTGTACAGCGCATAGCTTCAGCAGTGCAGGCCAGAGAAGATGGCGATAAGCCGATTAGACAAGCGCGCAGCCTTTCGCTGTGCACTAGGTACAACAAAATAGCGCCACTTTGACGTCGGTGAATACTCCTTATATGCGAAGCGACATGTTCATACCGCTTACACCGGTTGCGAGAACAAAGGGTTCCAAGCTGAAATTGTTAAATCACGTTCGATGCCGCCAAATCGCTGCTGTCCGTAACAGTGAAAGAAAGGATAAAAAGACATTGTTATGTTAACTAGCATCAACACAAAGTTAGCCAGAGCAGCCCAGTACGAGTAGTGCAAATGGAGCTAGTGTCCCAGCCCGGCTCATTTCAGCAGAAAAGACTATAGGAAGGGTCATGGTAATTGAGATCAGAAAACTGCGTTGCGTTTCAGCGACGGTATGCTCAGTCATTTTAAATTGTTCGTCTACAGCTCAGACTTACACGCTGTCGAAAAGAACTTAAAAAAATAACGAAGGAAAACGGAGCTTTCTCTCTGCACCTTAAACACGAAAACAGTTCTGGATGCTTTATCAATTGACATATGACAATTCACCCGAGTTAGTGTGTATCCTAGCGTGCGTGTGTGTATTCCACTGTTTTGCGCTCTGGCCTGAGTGTGGCCACTGGACATATTTCTGGATTGTGGCTAATAACGCGCCGCGGGCGTTCGAGCCATTTTTCTACTTTTTTTTCTTTTCTTTGGGTTCTAACTCACATACATTGTAGCAGCCTCTTTTCAACCCTTATAAATACTGCGCTGTAACAATCGTGTACCACTCTGATCAAGACTGGTCCCCAGTCGAGGCTCAGTAATGTCTTATGTTTTTAAGCTCGTGTAAGCCTACTTTATAAGTATACAGCATCTGTTTTCTTTTCCTCAAAGCGCCTCTGCAATTCACCGCCTGTTTCTTGGCCACACGCCCGTAGTGTCTATGTGCCATCTTTATTTGAGGCCAACAACAATAACAAGAAGAACAGAGTGGGGCGCCTCGAGTACGGATCGAACGCTGGCGGCCAGTGCCGGTAGTGCCGAGTCTGTTTGGGTATAATGTGGGCGTCCGTAACCCAGCCTCTGACACCATATTCACCCCCCAATATACCACTCGCCCTCTATGCGGGGAACAGTCCACACTGTATCGCACTACATAGGCTTGCCAAAGCTTGCAGGCCGCCCCGAAAATCCCGAACCCACAACCTCAGCAATGGGAAGCCATGCTGTCTAGCTCAAGCCTAGAGAGCCAATGGCAGCTGGTTCACAGGGAGCAGCAAACAGCTAAGGCCGTAGAAGCCCTGGAATATGCCCCCCCCCCCCCCCCCCCGTTCGAGGGCCGCAAAGCTTTTCATGTAATAAACTGTTTACCACCACCGCCACTACCGACTTATCTTGTGGCGCTGTGCAGTGCTTGTGCGTGAGGAGATAGTGACAATATCCATACGTTTATATATTGTTCTCTCTCAGGTCTCGATGGGAACAGGCGTGGGGCCCATTAGTTTTAATAAACCATGGACGCCTGAAGCACCTTGATGATGCCTGACTTTTGCAAATGTAATGGCTTTCAGTGCTTACACTAGTTACTTTACTGCGAAAGCTGTGCAACTGTAACCCCACTGGCAATCGACTGTCGGTTGAAGTGAAGCCTCTAGCCCAAGTGAGGTGCCTCCACCCTCCATCTCCACTCTCCAGGAGCACCACCCACCCATCTAGGCTGCCCACCCACCCACCGTCGTACTTGATCCACTTTCCCACCACACCCCGCCCACTTTACCCTCCATAAGCGCCATCCACCACGCTCCCAGACAACTCTGTCCTCCAGAAGCGCCAGATGGAATAGCCACTAGAGGTGGACCAGTGGGTGGTGGCGCTTTTGGAGAATGGTGGTGGGTCGGTGAGCACCACACCCAGCGCCACTAGGGGATCTCAGCGAATAGGGGCAATTTCCGGGCACCTGCCAAATTCTATGAACCATGGTAACACGTAGGCCCCGGGTGGGCTCCCCATGATGGTCGTCGCCATAAAAGCGACTGGGAAATCGAATTCAAAGACGCAGTGGGATCGCCGGCTGCTCTTCAGAAGCACCAGCCACTTCTCCACTCCACCACCTCCCTAGCTAAGCGGCTTTCTCTCAAAGAGGTTTCAGCTTTCTGCGCTTGCTCGGCTGAAAGAATCTATCAACTTGATGTCGACCGCATAAAGTATGGTACACACGATTTCTTCTGAAATTAAGAAGAAAACAGTAGCAGTTCAGGCACTAATGCACTCTGATGCTATTGCTAATAAAATGACTAAAGACAGGTATGTAATGGACTACTTTGCGCTCGCATAGAAAAGTACGCGTGTTTTTACAGATGAGCATAAATTAGACCGCATCAAAATAATCCTGCACATTGCTCCTTTAAGTCATGTTTACAACCTGAGGAATGGCGCGTATCAGGGAAGGAATGGCAGCTCTCTCAATATGACAGTTGATAAGCTGCCATCTTGGTATCACGTGTAAAAAGGTATCGCAAGGTGCTACCGCAGTAAAATCGGCACGCTGTTCTATTCAGCGCATACACATAACACTTCCAATGTGTTGAATAATTGGCGGATCACACAGTGGACCCCAAAATGCCCCGCGCTGGTTTTAGAGATTTACTGTGCATGCGTCGCAGCATCAATTGCAGCGGTGACATCCGCGTCCACACCAACGTTCTGAGTTTTGTCCCGAATATGACTGAAGTGCAGATAACAAAAATGGAAGCAAGTTGCCACACTGAAAAAAACATTCCAAGAGCAAAAGATAGAGTGTCATTGCAATTTTGGCGTTATTGCAATTAATCGGAGCAGGAGGCAAGAAAGATACGTGAAAGATAACGAACGAATAAACTATAAAGGACTAGGCATTGATAATGTTTCATTTCTATTCATTGTTCTTCATCGCTATCTCTTAGGTAAGCTCGCACCATCTGTGAATGATGCCAGCAACGTTAAGAAGAGTTCAAGGGGTAGTTGTATTTGTAGGAAGCGCAGCACTACTTTTACGAATGGTCAGTTTGATGAATTCAAATGTTGCAAATTTCGCTAACTTTGATCAACTTTATTCAGCACGATCTGTTTAAGTAAACACATTGCAGGCCTGGATTTATTTTACACGCATGCATTTGTGTCGATATAAAAAGCACTCACAAGTCTCCTTTTGGCGAGTTGGCGACCTTTCAGGTTTACTGCAGGGCGCGAAACACACGAGGACGGCAGACATAGAGAACCCCGCCGAGTCGCTCTGTGTCTCTCGTCCTTGTGTGTTTTGCACCGTGCAGTCAAAATGAAAACTCTTCGTTTCCGAGCTCCACAACCTGTTTATCAATACTAACGCAGAAGGACTACGAAGTGTTGAAGCCCGTTCCGCTAGGTAAAAAACTAAGAGGAAGGCCAAATCTAGCTATAGATTCGTTTATTATAACATGTAAAGCTTACACCTGGTGCTACATGATCTGAAAACCCTCAGACAGGACCAACCTGCATTCAGCCGCAATAACAGCATGCTGTCGAGGTCGATTCCAAAGTTCAACGATCAGGAAAGCGTTGCTTTGAAATATGTAAGCGCTATTACCTATACGAGGATGACAACAGTTCAATAAAAAAGAACTGGTCAAGGATAACCTAGTTGCTTACCAGACAATTAGGAGACATCGCCTCAGGTAAACCAGAAAGGTGGGCCAGTTGGTGATTTACATTTTGGAACATCGCACGAGCAATGTTTAGCAACCAACAATGTTGCAAAGGACGGAGACATAAAAGAAGTAACAGACATTAGCAGAAGTAGCAGCACCCAGCAAGCACCCAACAAGCTGGCAAATGTACTGTCAAAGACTCAAAAGAACAACCTCGGTTAAAGAAGGAACATGCTATTCGTTTTATAACATTCAAAGCGGGGGTGGTTTATGAGATATCTCTCTCATGCAAAAACGAGACGACAGCCAGAGTGACAGGCGCTTGAACAACAAGCTGTGAGAGCTGTGTAGCAGAAAAAGATTTTACGGGGTTGAACACTTGGGTGACCATTGGAGAAGATGGTGCGAATGTACGCCAGAGTTGAACGCCACACGCGTCTATGGGAAACTGAAAACGAAGCTAAAGTAGGAAGACTTTGGAGGCCTACTGCATTAAAAAAAGGATGTCATAAGTGTACCAGCACTCCCTCTCTGGTTCTATCACGAAAATAAATTACATATTTGTGCCTGTGCGGTGCTCTCTAGCTCTAGCCATATAATCATGTTTCTTGCGTTTGTTACCGCCTCCATCCTTTTTATGCGTCACTTCCTGCAGTAAAGAAGTTGTTGGCGCCCATCGACTGTCCTGTCGACCTGATCCTTCTTCCACGTCAGAGTCATTTATGATGGTGCAGTGTTCCAGGACTAGGCGCTATGGCACGATGCCACCCAAGCGTCTTAGTTCAATATAATGGAGATGAATCTGGAAGACACCGGCGAAGATATCGCTGCTAGAGGAACCTAGGACAGCGAATCTACGACGCAAATAACTAAATCCTAATTCTCGCTAAGAGCATGGGTCAGTGTTAAGCCGCTCTAGCCTGCAAATCAACGCCTCACGAACATGGCTGAATGACTAAATATTCTGTACGTTAACCCATCGGCTAAAGCGCATTACTACCACATTACCAGTTCGTTCTACGAAAGTAATTCTGAAAGCAGTTTAGGCCCACTACAGCAACTGAGGCAGTGACAAAAGTAGTTAATAAAGCATAAAAACGACGTGACGAGGTGCGTAGTAAACCAACTATGAAGGAAATACAATTGATTACTTGAAGTGCACAAATTCAGTAATGCCTTCTCGATGGCAATACAGACAGATAAAAAAATAAATTGGAAATGCCTTGGGGGACCATTTCGGTAATTGACTGTAGTGATTGCCAGTTTCCCAAGCACGAAAAAACTCTTAAATTTTATAAAAGGCTGGAAAGTAGGACAGTCAGTGGGCATTCAACTAAATTTTGGCGAAAAATTCGTGAATATATGTCCAAGACACTAGCACCGTACCAATTACAAAGTGACCAAAGCCGTACATAGATTGCGGTATACGCAAAACTGTACTTAAACCGGCCAGTGTTGGTCTCGAACGCACTTTTAGTACAGCATGACGAGAAATATCTACGCGGTTTATTTCAGGAAAGAAATATGCGAGTGATGGGAATGGCCTTAGCTAGATTCAAAAAACAAAAAGGATTAAATAAATATGGTGTCATGCCGCATTATGATCATCATATTATGAAACGCTGTTGCGACATATGAATTGTTATCACATAGCTACATATACGAGGACGGTGTGCACACAAAAAGCCGTACCAGTCCTACAAATTAACCATGTCCTAGATAGTCTGGAAAAAGATGCGCAGGAGTTGAAATAACACACTGAAGCAAAAAAAAAAAAAATGACAACAGGCAGTGGCAGCGGAAAGCACACGGACGTCAGGAAGGGTAGATTCGCACAGGGCGCGTCACTTTATTATTAGCTTTTCTCTTGCAGCCAGCGACCCACTACAGGCACGGCCTCCAATCAGAACAAACCTCGCGGAACGATGCAAGCAAATTTGTGCCGTAATTTTCCTCGTCCTGTTACCATCACCTCGTCATCTCAACGTTCAAACTCTTATTCAGACAAAACCGCATCTTGAAAACAATTTCTTTTAAGTTTTACGGCTTCTGCACATGTATTTACCGTTAATATACTACGCTGTCGCGTAGCAATTGAGTTCCAGTCGGCAGAGGAACCCAGACAGAACGCAGCTACGTACGTCCCGCTCGAGCTATGTTACGCCGCCGAGCGGCTGCGCTTGCAGACGCGGCAATACATTTTTTTTTAAACAATAATCTAAAATGACCAATCTGTACCCTGAGTGCGCTATGTCAGGCTGGCTCCATTATTTGGTACGTAAGCGTAACCGGTGACAACTCGAATTGAAACGCCATAGACTGACTAGCATCAGCTTTTGTCGGCAACGTCAGCAGCAGTAAAGAAACAGAACAATCAAAGCTCTGGAGGCGGGGCAATTAATGCTCAACACCGCCTATTAATCTGACGAGCAGGAACCTATTTAGCGCCGGCGCTTGGGTCGTTACCTCATTTAACTGCCTGCTGCGCACAGCTGGGCGGCCTATCCCGGCTTCCGCTGAGCGTAGCGTGAGCGCGTCCTGGGCGGTCCAGCCGAGCGAGCGAGAAAGCGCCACTGACCTGCATCGTGGCGGTGTCGGCGAGGAGGCGGCCACCGGCGATCTCCCACGGCACGCGCCGGCGCGGCTGGGCGGCATCGAAGGACGGCTCCGAATGCCGCCGCTGTGCCGGCGGCCGAATTGACGCGCTCTTGGCCGCGTTCGCTGCTCGGGCGAGAAGGGCTTCCGAATAGGCGGCTGCATGGCGCGAAGTCGCGGTAAGCTCTGCAGCCGCCGATTTTTTTCCTCATGAGGTCTTCCGCTGGAAAGACCACCCGTAACAGCTTTCTTTCTTGCCTTTTTATATATGTTTATATATCTTTTATGTGGGTGCTTGCGTGCGTGTGTTCCTGCGAGGGATCCATATAAATAAATAAGTTTGTTATTACAACAAACAAAAGTCCCCAAAAGCGCGCTTCCTCCGGCTGCTTCTCGAAAACTCTTTCTCTTCCCCCGTGCGGGGCGAGGGCCCCGGGCGCGCCAGACGGACACTGTGGCGCCCCTTTTGGTTATGCGCCCGGCCGCTTGTTTTTCTTTTGCGGATTAAGTTTTAGCATCGCCGGGGAGACGAGGAAGAGGGAGTCGGCTTTCTCCGTGGACCAATCCCCCAGGTAGGGCTTCCGCTAATCCGGATGAGGAGCAAGCAGGAATAACACGGGGCCGCCGCCGGAAGCAGCGGGGGAAGAAGAACGGCGGCGGTGGCCAACGCATGCGCGCGCCGACAACGCCGAGAGCGCGCGGCGCCGGCCACCGGCGACCAATTGCGCGCAGCGGCCGACTCCCACCGCGCCGCACTCCGCTGACCGCTGCTGCAGGGTTGCACATCGCAACAGACTCAACGCCGGCACTCGTCATCCTTCGACGCGACTGCTACTGCAGTCCGGGAGCGATGTTTCAATTTTATTTGGAAATGCCGCTTGCTTTAGCAACGCCAAGAGGGAGGCTAAATGCAGCCGTTTCCCTATGCAATCTCTTTTAAGTGCCAAGACAGTGTGAACTTGAAATTGTGGGGCATGCTGTCCAGCACAGACCAATTCACTCTGCATGCATCAAACCACTTACTCGAACGGATTTCAGCCCACCGCTGACTTTGCTGCATTATGTTACGGTTGCATAGGAAGGCATCTATGGTTATATAGGCTATACAGGCGTAAGCGCAAGCTCGCGGTTCGCTTGTCAGCCTGGTGCATAGAGCACATCAGCTTTAATAAGAACGAGAGTATGGGTCATCTAGTGATACATGGCGGCATTTCTAGTCATGTCCACCTGCCTCGGATATACGCACACATGCTCTAACATCCCTGTTTCAAGTACCCTGGTACAAAGACATCAAATGAAACTCGCACAGGCTTTCGCGTGACTGATGAGAGAAAACGACAATTTTGAATAACTCGGCGGACTCTCGCAACGTGAAGGGAAGGTAAAATGGCGACACGTACAGCACCTGCTTTCCATGCACCAGTCATCATGCGCTGGTAACTGAGGGGCTGAAGCCGCCGCACAGGCGCACTCTAAACACGAATACTCATATATGGCAGTAAAAAGGGAGTAAGGTGTCCACAAAAGGGAGTGCGCCAGAGGACAGCTCACTCCCTCTTTACTCCTTTATGTTTAGAGTGCAGAGTGAATGCGAAGAGAAAGGAAATGGGGTCAGAGACAGCGGAGAATGATTTCACAAATCCTCAAGGCTACGGGGGCTGCTGCTGGCACATGGAGAAGGGTACATCATTAAAATTCACCGGGCTAATGTCCCGCAACGGATTTCACCCGGCTGATAATAATGGTAACAACGTTTTGCAGCACATGCGCATAAAATAACCTCTATAGACGTTCCTAGAGGTGAGTGCCGATAAACGAGACGCTGTCGCGGGCAAGTCTTTTGAAGACCTTCACTTAAAGGACCATAGACAGATAATTTTAGTTGCGTGTTTTCTTGTTTGGAAGGACACGTTAGACAATGGAATAGATTGTTCACCTTGTGGTGTTCACCTACGACCGCTAAATCATTTTTATGCTCTTTCTGTTCATGAGCCCAAAGATGCTGTAACGCGGGGTTGTGTTTAGGTGACGTGAGGCACGGAAAAAACTGCAATATAACCGCTTATACGTCGTTTGCTGTAATTCCAGCTGTTGAAGCAAGCTGGCCTAAGAATTGTAGTGAATTAAAGCTACGTAAAACCGAATACACTGCAATTTTCTTTGTGCGTCACAAGACCTGAGCACTTCCAACGGGTCACAGCCATCGTTCGGTCGATGTACCGAAAGAGCATCAGGAAAAAATTCAATTACAAATTATTTACGGTCGTAGGCGAACACCACGTGGCGAATAATGTATTCTAAGGTCTAATGCACTATTTGGAAGAGCAAAACATGCACCTAAAATCAGATGTCTGTGGTCCCTTAAACTGACGAATCCTGCAGAGCTGTGGACAAGCTTCCGCGGGAAGTCAGACGAAAAGCGAAGACCACTGTAATAACTTTGGGGTGTCCTTGATTATAGAGCGCCCGGAGTTTTTGCCCTCATTCGGAGCTGAGAAGTGAAAGCGATATTTGAATACATCCTTATTGGTCAGCACCTAAACGCGATAGCTTACCGTCACAACATACAACGACGTCAATGCCGCTTATTGTGTAGAAAGTCCCATAGGCAGCTGCAGCTGCAAAATGTGCCGATTCTTATACTGCGCGCGTTATCCAAGGGATAACCGGTTCGTGCTTCATCGCACGTGCCTTGAAAGCTCTGCGTTTCCCATTAACCCTGCAGTTTTGTTTATGTGAGTGTGTAATCTTTTCGCTTATATATGAATCATCACTGTTTTGGTTAAGTTGTAATGAAAAATGAAAATGGATAATTTATATGGGATAACAAACCAATTCTTACGCGTTCCTATTATCCAGGCGGGCTATGAATGGTGCTGTATCAGTGCAGTCTGAACATATTCGGTGGTCTTGTCGACAGACAGTTATAGCTTATCGCGATCTGCGTTACGCTACCATGATCCGCTTACGCGCGGACTCAGCTGCCGCTGTGCAGTGACAGGTGTGCGCCCCTCGGAGGCGTATGTGCATTCACAGAGAGCCGCCCCCCCCCCTCCCCCGTGGAAGCGGATTGAGGGAGAATATCTCGCATCGCGCTATGCCAAAACTCTCTAATGAAGTCCTACCGACAAAGCTGAAGTGATCCCACTGTCGCTAAAAAAATATATTTGGTCTCTTTTTGAAAGCGTGATGGCGTTGCAAGCCTGGCTATTGACGATTTCTCCCTCGTCTCATAATTTGGAGGTCTTCCTCGGAATGTCAGAAAGCTTCCTTTTATTGAGGTGGTTTCATACAGTCATACCGAACAGCGTGACGGCTAGCGGCAAGTTTCGAATTCATCGAAGCCGTTTAACAAGTTATGCACATTACTTAGACCAGTTTGTGGAGTGACGACTGACGAGCGAGACAGAACCATTCGTGTTAATGTGCGCACACGTGCTGCTCACCGGCTGCTCCGCCGAATTGTGCACATAGAACATTATCACCTTTGTTACTTCGACCGAATCATATGAAGCTCCACATTTAAATAGATTGAGGAGACTGCCGGTCTGTCATCACGCGTTTTCAACACATCTTTCCCAGTTTTGCACGGTGAAGGATAGTTTCTGTAAATGTCACTCGCAACGCTCGGACGCCCAGCCTTTATCGAAGGGGGTTATCTTGGTGTCCCTGGTCACACTTGTGAGCTCACGAGACTTTTGATAAGCACCATTTTGAACGTACCGCAGAGCAGTCGTCTGGTCTCTCTTTTCTCCTGCATCAATTAAAGCTGGTTATTAATGCAAAAGGCTTATATGCCGCATGGAAAGGAAAACCCGTCACCGAAAGTTGTCCGTCCGCAAAATGTGTCCACAGGAAATGGTACCTCTCACGTGACCTCATTCGAACAAAAGAAATTCGCCGGCATTGGGGTTCGAATTCAGGCCCTCTGCGTACCAGGCAGGGCCGCAAAGCATATGCCACGAAGGATATTTCTTTCTTTCGAACATGCTATTTATTACAATGATACGATTTTTTATGTACATGAGCTATCTGCGAACATTAAGAAAACAGTGGCAAATCAACGTACCTGAGCAACGAAGCACGAGAAAAGAGTCAAGGCAGAGCACGTACATAGCTAATACATAATAATACGACAGATATAAGCAGCAAATAACTAAAAAAAGGGCAATGAACAGCACACCACTAAGAGTGAATGCCACTCCAGTTCAAACTCGATCTGGGCATACAATTCTAGGTGTACAGTCATTCTACTGAAATGGTCTCTAGCAGAAACAACAGATTCCCAATGTCGGTCCACTATGCGTGTTTTCTACAGGTTGCGTAATCCAATTAAAAATAAGCTGTCTAAGTGTTCATCAGCAAAAGGCATTTCAGTGAAAGATTGTACTGAATGCGGCGTCAAATTAAGTCTTTTTTTTTCAATGTCGTTGTATAATGTCCCAGATAAGTATTGCATATTTACAATTGATGAAACATTGCTCAGTCGTTTCAGGAGCATCACAAAGGCGACAATTAGCCGTAGACACAAAAACACCCTTTTTCTCGAGCCATGTTTTTACCGGTAGTCTCAGTGTGTAACTTAAAGAAAAATGTCTTCGTATCTGGCGAGGGGGGCATTTTACATACTCTCTTGAGTACGTCAGGTTCCGGTAAACCAAAATACACAGAGCAATACACTGGCGAAGGGAACAGCATACACATTAAGTCCTTGTACAACCGTTTCCTCGACACCGAGAAAGAGGAACTCAGAGGAAAAACGAACAAGTAGGAAACGAACAGCCAAATACATCTCATGCATGAACCCCACAAACACGGACGATCAGAAACATTAGAGGACACTAGAGCATGAACTAAATTTACTTGCAAGAATGCACGCACTATTGAGTGCGCAGTGTCCCGGAAAAACATGCCACGAAAGGTCGTTGGTTCCAGTGTGTTTGCGGGACATGAAGTGAACGCTTTGAGGTGTGTATGACGGTAAAGCGAGTTGGGGATGTGTACTGCTGTTAGACAAAAATTAAATGCAAAAAAAGTTGCTGACGTCATCCAAGGGACACGTGATAAGTGGAACGTGTCAACAATGACTTGCGAAAAAAGTTGCTGACGTTCAAACGCAAATGCTTTCGCATTTCTCCAATGCAGCAGACTGCAGTACTCGCTAAGTTTTTTTTTTTAACCGATGACATGACTACTATAATCAGAACGAAGAAAAAATAACTTCGAAGTGACACATGGGCTATGAGAGCCGCCGTAATGGAGGGCTGTGGATCAAGTGAGACCACCTGGGGTTCTTTAACATGCACTGACACCGCACAGTACGCAGGAACCTTTTGCATTTTGCATCCATCGAAGTGCGGCCACCGCAGCGGGCATTCTATTCTGCCTCTTTTGGCTCAACAGCCGAAGGCCGTAGCCACTGAGCCACCACGGTGGGGGATTGTGAAAAAATGAAAAGTATACTAACTGTCTCACTCTCGGTGGACACCCCAACCGCATCTCTTCAGAGAAGGAATGGAGGAGAGAGTAAAAGAAGGAAGAGAGAAAGAGGCGCCGTAGTGGAGGACTCCGGATTAATCTCACCGCCCCCCCCCCCCCCGGGGGGGGGGGGGGTCTACAACATGCAATGACATCGCGCAGCACAGCGGCGTCTTTTACTGCTCGAGTTCGACAGTGCATACGGAGGCGTATACCTCTTTCGAAACGTTGCCAATATTTTAATCTGTACATAAAGGTTCTCATGACTTCCTTACGCACCTTTAAACTCACATTTTCTAATGTATTTACTTTCTGGAAGTAAAAGTTTAACCTCGACTAATCGCGTTCTCATTAGTCCGGCAATCTAACTGGGCTGTAATTCGCAGATCATCGCCATATTAAAGTTTGCACAGCCTGATACATAATACTTAAGAAGCCAAACTGGGGAAGAACTATGCATCGCAGAGAATGGCAATTAGAAAGGAAGTTCATGACGCATGTTGAAGGTTTATTTCATTGTGAAAGGAATTCAATGGCATCGCGTTGAGCTACCAACTCCAATAGTATATTAAAAAAAAGCTAAACTTGGAGAGCACTACAGTCTGCTGCAGTGCAGAAATGCGAAAGCATTTGCGTTTGAACGTCAGCAACTTTTTTGCAAGTCACCGTTGTCACGAGACCCTTGGATCACGTCAGCAACTTTTTTTGCAAGTCATCGTGGTCTAACATCAGTACACATCTTTAACACACTTTACCGTTGTACACACCACAACGATCTCACTTCGTGCCCCTTTAACATGCTTGAACCAACGACCCTTCGTGGCATATCGGCTCTGCGTGGCGATCTCTCATGCGGCTTTTCCACAGGCTAAACACCCCCATGAGCACTAAAATATCACATGGGACCTGAGAACCTTCGACTGCAGGCAAAAATGTTAGAGTGTAGGGCGTAATCTCAATGTCCTTTTGGGGGTCCGTTGAAGAATGCCGCAAAAAATATGGCATCAGGGCAAAACACAAAACAATGACGAATAGCTTCTGGCTGATGACAGAAGCGACAGTTCACACACCATGGCACAAAAGTCCTTTTTTCACGAAACTACGTTTTGACAGGTAAGGCTGACGTGTGAAATAAAAAAAAAAGAGTCCTTGCGGCCGATTGAACACACATCCGCTGCACCGATTTAATACACTGTTGTCTAGAAAGGACAGGTAAGGCTGCCAATCGGTACAAAAAACAACGTCTCAATCAGAACTTTTGTGACCTGTCTTCTGGATAGACTGCGTAGGAATTTTAAGGAAAAGCGTACAGTGGGGAAGTGCAATGTGTCGGCGACTTCTTAAAAAAAACCTCACAAAGGCCTTTCACTCCTGTGACCAGTGGGCGCAAACAGAATAGGCAAATGAGCACTTAACCGTCTGTTAAACACAGCTAGGAAGAACGGATGGTTTGTTGTTTTAAAAAATAGAAACTTAGAAACAAGCTGATGAACGAACAAGTGCTGAAGACCAGCTCCACCAGCCTCCAGAGGGAGGAATAAATTGTCTAGACACATGGGCTCACATTGAGAGCGCTACACAAAAGTTGTAAAAATCCTGTGCATTGCCTGTATTTCTTCCTCGCACAATGCAACACCTGCATGACATAGATAAGCTTCGAAACCAAGAATATATTGCAGGCTTGTGCTCGTGCAAATAGAGACAGCTCCCTACCCATCCAAGCCTGAGTTTGTCCCCTAACTAACGAGATCTGAGAATCCCCGTAAGGTCCACTATTACGATACCGATGCAAAGGAACCCCCAAATACGGTGTCTTCGGAGTCCCGCCTGATGCCTCCCAAAAAGCTTGGTTTTGCACCCTAGTGACCTACCCAGAACCCGAACTATCACGAAATTTTTCAGTTACACGCAACACCTCGAGCACACTGAGCCGCCACGTTCATCACTTTTGTGCGAGTTGGATCGGCGAGAGCGCGTCTTAGAATTTGCGAGGCAAGAGGTGATATTTTGCCTGCAAGATAATGTTCACAGGCCCGGCGAGAGTCTGTGATAACCGTTTTCGATTTTGGATCGGCGGCAGCGAGAGCTATTGCGACTTCCTCCGCTCGTGTTGAATTTGGGGCCCGAAAAGATAGCCCATCGACATTCATTCCCCGGTGGACTACGGCAGCCGTGAAGAATCCCGCGGGCGACGGCCCTGTGATGTCCACGTAATAGACGCTCTCTTTATAGCCATATTGCCTCTCAAGCGTGCGAACCCGCGCTTGTCGTCTGCCTTCATGTGAAGCCATGTCCATGTTACGCGGGAGCGGAGCCACCAAGAGCATGTGGCGCCACAGCACCGGGATGTTCTCCGTCCCCTCTGGTATGCATGTGTGTTGGATGTGTAAGCGGTTTAGCAGGCGGCGCCCAGGCACCGTCTGCGATAGCCGCGTATATTGGTTCACGAGGTGGGCCTCCCGCAACTCCTGATAGGAGTTTACCACTCCCAACGCCTTCAGTTTAGCGTTGGAGGTAGCCACCGGGAGGTCCAGTGCTCGCTTTGTTGCCTTCCTGATGATGGCGTCAATGCGCTCGTCTTGTTGTTTGGTGGTGCGTAGGTACGGCATGGCGTAGAGGATCCGGCTGGTCACGAAGGCATAGGCGAGCCGTAGCGCGTCCCTGCCCCGCAGACCACCCCGCTTGTTGGAAACACGGTGGATCATGCGCCCTACCTGTTCACCTATGCTCTTGAGTTTCGCTATAGTAGAGTCCGGCCTAAGTTTGTTATTGATGAACAGACCCAGGATCCGGAGCTCTGCCACTTCTCTGATGGGACCGCCCGACAGAGATATGTGGGAGGCGTGCATGCCTAAAATTTTTGGAACGCCACAGTGAGATCGCCTTGCGACGTATACGACAAGAGTTCCCATGTTACTTTTTATATTGTGTGCGCCTGCGCATGCTATCGCTGTATATGCTCATTGAGAGCGTTTGCTAAGGTACTACCCAGTCGGAATCAAATACGAACAACGCCTCTCAATACGACACAACCTGTGACATTTTTGCGTTAGTCTGTTTCGAGCAGTCGGCTTACGTATGTGCATAAAACAGGATGCAAAGCATGGATCCATGTCTCCATGGTATATGGTCAATGTCTGGTCGTAAACTGAAGAAATAAGGCACAGGCGCGTTCGCGTCTGAATTCAGTCTGTTTAAATGCATCATTATCTTCCTCCACCTTGGAAAGAGCCTCTTCATTAACATTCACCCAATGCAATGAATGGCGCAGAAATTATCGAAAGGTGTGATAAAAGCCTTATCCCTGGCACTTTATTCATCCGGAAAGAGCGCAGCCGTCGTCGATTCATCGAACTCTGTTTTTAAGCACTCAGGCTATTCTACACCCTTTTTAACTACGCAGGGAATTTATACAGAGCGAACTGCTCCGAAAATAGCACAGCAGCCTGCTCTATAGCCGAGTTTCCTTCAATTCTCCAAGTGCAGGAAATGCGCAGTCTGCCGCATTGCCGTTTTCAGCCTCTCCGCATTAAGTGAGGTCTGCTTGAACTGAGTACTTACTCGCGGGACGTCCATGAAAAAAGAAACGTAACTTTAACGGCTGTTCATTCAACGAGGACAGTAAATAGAACATGAGGATTTCACCTTGTTATACTTAAGCGGATCAAAGTTAACAAAACGAGATTTCATTATATTCTCTTCTTTCCTTCCGTTTGTAAAAAGAGCTTTGCCGACGCTTCTGATTTCCATTTGGGGTCATACAAGAGAAAAGGAACTACAGACCTTGTTTAATAGGAGCTGAAGAAAAAGAAAAAAAAAACATTCGCAGTCATGAGTAGATTCATTCTGAAAAAAAAAAAAAAAATGAGAGCGATATATGAACTCGTAGAGACAAGAACTTCAGCGTACCAAAAGAATATATTTGCACTTACGTTTCAAACATGCAGCCCATGGGTCGCATGCCGCTCTTGGAGCTGCTATGAAAGGTCCTTGCAGCCGTGTGTGACCGACCGCCTTGGAGCTGTCAAAGCTTTCAAGGGAGGCATAAAATTGCCACGACCATATCCAGCACCTACACATTTAATAGTTAACTGCTAATATATTAGGAGTACAAAGCAAAACATGCGTGTCGTACTACGTTCTGGTGGCTAATTGATTGGAAGACTTAAAGAGCGATTTTGGGTGTGCCTTTCGTGCTATGCTGATCGAACGCGAAGAAGAGTTTGAAGAGCAGTTTTGCAGTAGTGTCGGTCTGTCTAAGGAGGCTTAGCTATTTTCTTGTGTTATTCTCAGTGAGGGTGAGTGATTATGCCCTGAATTGACAGCGAACTCGAGTGCATATGCCTAAATTTGATGTCGCTAATGGCCCAAGTTTGGAGAAAAATTTCAGCAAAGAAAGTTCTCCAGCTGGGCGGGAACTTATTAAGAGGAACGCCGGCATCTTCGGGAGCATCTCCTGGTGCTAACACCTGCCTTCCTTTTTTTTCTAAAGGCAAACAAGCCATCCCCGCAATAAAGAACGACTAACAAGCGTCTGAGGTCTACTATGACGATTTCGCGCTTTCAACTTAGAGTGTGGCATTTCATCATTCCTTGTATAGGGACGCGCTTCCAGTCGTGAGCGTGATTGTTGAAGCTACGAATTTTGTGCTGCGAGGAATCGATATTTCACAACTTATTTTTTGAGTTCGGGTATTGGCCCAACGTATAGCCACCTCCGCACTTCTCACCTCCAAAAGACGTCACAACGTTACCAGCGGGGATGTGTGTGCTGCATATGATGCCTTATGTTTATGTGATGTGAGTTTGATAACCTGGTAAGATACAGTAGAACTCAATGTGCTCAGAGCATTCATGACGCCCGACCTTACTTCTAAGGGCTGATTGATATCTTTGCCATAGTTTTCTACTTTTAATGACCAAGTAAATGACGAAACGCACTCCTCCGTTACCTTGATGGATGGCCATTTGCCCACCTACACGGAAATTACAAAATTCCTATAGTTTTATCAACGCATTTTGCTTACGGGTTTGGCATGCTTCTGTTGGATTTTTTTTTACTTTGAGCACACGGTATATAGCCTCAGAAACCGAAATAACAAAAATACACTATTTACATACGAATGCCAAAGCTTAATTTAAAACAAACTGTAGCTTTCGAACTACTGAACTACTTTGATCCGCTTCATACTTCAGGTGCAACGCTGTGAAAGGTACGGAACTAGTCTGCATAAAAAAATGAAGATGTGTTACTCTGCTCTTGTTTTGTGAAAAAATTTCGAGGAACTTTAGTGGCTAAAGTGGTGAAAGACGAAAGCCTGAGTGCTGCATTCTGCGACGCGATTGTTCAGTTCACATTCTGTTGGTGCATTAATTAACTGCCAATTAATGACGCCTAATCTTTGCCTTGAGGAGTGGAACGCGACAGCGTGTTGTAGCGCTGCCTGGGAGTCCAGGAAAGGAAATGGAGCTGTAATTCTCTGTCATCTCCGTGGACACCTGAACCGCACCGCACAGGAAGGGAGGAAGTGGAGTGAAAGAAGAAAGAGGGACCGCAAAGAAGAAAATGCAAATTGTATTTGAGGAAAGAAAATTATGCAGTAATTGTCTCACATATCTCGGTGGACACCAGTCGAAAATTGTATTTGTGGGAAGGAAATTGTGCAGTACTGTCTCACATATTTCGGTGGACACCCGTGACGTTGCAGTGACGTTGCGACCATTTCGACCAATTTGAAACACGGACAAATTTGCTAACACGTCTTGGTCACGACAATATGAGCCATTAAAGGCTTTCGACTTAAAATGTATCTGTCACTCATATCTCAGTGGACACCTAAACCTCGCCGTAACGGGAAGGGAGGAAGATGGGAGTGAACGAAGACACCTTATTCACTAGACGCGCCTTTGTTCATACCAAAACATCGAGCTGGCATGGCGGAGTGGCAGCGTGCTCGTCTCGCACGCCGGAGACCGGGGTTCGATTCCCGAGCTCGACCAATTTCCTACTGTTTTATTTATTTATCTGGTCTGACTAGAGAGGTTAATTAGGCTAATTGGTTAAGTAAGCAATTAACTAAACTCAGTACCACTTACTTGGAGCATCACTATACGATCCCTTTAATTGGTTGCATGGTTAGTAGCCAAAGTACAATTAGCCCCGTTTGAAATTCGCGCACTGTGACGTCACGACCATTTCGACCAATTGGAAAGCGTGACATTTCTGTCGACAACTGCTGCTTACAACGATGAGGCATTAAAGGCTTCCGCCTTAAAATTGTTTTTTGAAGAAAGGAAAGGCGCAGTTATTGTTTTATTTCACGGTAGACACATCAACCGCTCCGTTAGGGAGGCGAGAAAGGTAGGAGTGAAAGCCGAAAGATAGAAAGAGTTGGCGTGGTGGACGGCGCCGCAGTAATTTCGACCACCTGGGGACCTTAAACGCGCACTGACATGGCACAGAACACGATAGCCTTTTTGCATTTCGCCTCCATCAAAACGCGGCTGCCGCTGTAGGGATCGAGTTTTGTGGCCGAGTGGTCTAAGGCACGAGAAAGCGAGAGCGTGTCTTCAGCGATAAGAGCGCATTTAATCAAGCTCATGGCAAACGTATCATGTAGTAAGCCTGCAGGCAAAAGCATTTATTATTTTGCGCTCAACACGAGGAAAGCATAACTTTTTGATAACGAATGTAAGCAGCACAAACAAGAGAGCTAGCTATGACAGGTTGTACCTTATGTGTGAAGCGGAGTGTAGACCTCAGATGTGAGATACTTTTGTTGCATCTAAAAACGGCGCACAGAAAAACACGCAAAACACAGGGAGAACGGACAGGACAAGAGCGCTCCTGTCCGTTCTCCCTGTGTTCCTCCCTGTGTTTTGCGTGTTTTTCTGTGAATATGTGAATCTAAGTTCTCGCGACCTGTAGAAAAATTAGAGGTTTTAGATATTCGTAACATGCAGCAGCAGTGAATAAGGCTCCGTCTTCCTGTTTTTTCTCCCCTACACGGATACCTGCAGTTAAAAACGCTTGGAATGCAATATTATGTATTAAAAAACATTCATTTCTTCGCCGCCTTTGGACGCTGCCTACTTTATCCTGAGCGTACGCATTACGCCCAGCACCATTAAGTTCTCAAGAAGAAAAAAAAATTAAATTCCTTCGCAAAAGTTGCGCTTCATGAACTTTTCATGGCGGCTGTACATGACTGCACCTTTAGTTTCCTTAATCTGCGTATCTTTAAGAATTTCGGTGCTATCTTAAAATGAAAAATTGCCCATAACACATCACAGTGTCATCTTTAGCAGCCTTCAACCTTTTTATATGAGCAGGTTTTTCGCCTAAATGTCACCCCTCGCTTTCTTCTGTTAGGAGCGCCTACGTCAGCCGAGAGAAGTTACCGCACTTCCGTATTTTTACAGCGCTGCTCTCTCATAACCATAACGATGGTTTTCGTTATGGATTAAGCTGAAACCTGTGTAACACCAATTACCGACGTACAGAGTGAATGAGACCATATATTCAAGCACGACTTGCAACTGCATGCGGAAAGCGTCTTCGCGGACGGCTGCTCCGTCTCACTGTAGAGAGGATACATGGATGGCACGCTCCGTCTTCGTCCAGGATTAATGAGAAGTTAAGCGACAGACCCTAAATCAGGACGCCTGGGTCTCCTCTGAAGTGCCGTGGCTGCTGAGGAGAAGTCTGCCTCGCAGTGGCGGCAGGTTGAAGTGGCTGGGGCTGGGCGCTCAATATGTGAGGAAGCGTTTGTAGAGAAGAGACAAAGAGACAAATCCGGGTCATAGATGCCTTTACTTTATTGAGCCAAGCATTTTCAATTCCACTCAGCACAAGAAATACGGGGTTATTTTTTGCCCTCAAAATTTGCTGTGGGAAAGTTTACCTGGCGTATATGATCAGATTTATTAGCTGTCATAGTAAAAGAGGGAAGTTAAAACTTGACAGCTGTTTGAATCTTACTTGACTTGCAGCATTTATCCAAGCAATACAGATAATAGGTGTACAGAGCACTTTCACAAACGCGGTAACGTGCAGAGTATAAAGGGTGAAACTTTATACAATCAAATGAAGTACAGGTGTACCCGCTTTAGAAAAACGAATATTGAGTTTTTCATATCAATATGATGTAATCATGATGAGTTTTGGTGTTAACTTTTTTACGTCGGAGTAACATTATAAATTCTTCAGGAGTTTTTGCTCTAACTTGAGTGATGAAAAAACAAAAAAAAGCTTAGTTTTGTAGCCCAACTCATGATACATGAACACATCCGAGCAGCATCATTTTCATGCACCGCCCAGGCTTTTTTTTTTTCAATTTCTCGTGCAGTAATGATGTACAGTCTTGGACAAAAGTCTTAAGGCCAAAGGCTTTTCGCTTCAGCCCCATAATATAGCCATTAGGGCATTATTAAAGACCGCTGGAGCTTGAAATGCTAGCAGAAAGTTTCTTCTGGATGCAGAGAAGCTTTCTGCTTGACGTGTTTTTAACGATCCGCCACACGGAACATTTCAGGGACAATCATTTCGCTGCAGGTGAGCGCTGTGGCCTTAGGACTTTTGACCAAAACTGTACCTAAAGTAACAGAGCTTTGTAGGTAAACTTCTTGATTTTCACCTGCCAGAAATTGCATGGCTTCAAACCCTGCTTTTTAACGACTCTCCACTAGCACTTGCTTGAAGGGGGGGGGGGGGGGGGGGGGTCATTTATTAAGAGTATACTATATACGTGAGCCGGAGTATGAAGTTCGGATGAGGTGAGTGTATCAAAACGGCATGGTTTCCACAACATTGTAATGCCCTATTGTCGACCTTCTTGTTACTTACTCCTTTCAGAAGGTCCATGGAAGCTGTCTAATGTAATGATTGGCGGGTCTGGCCCTGAGTTGTTCCATGTTTCAGCGAAATTTACGTCGCGTGGAAGAGAGCATTAATGCAGCGTTTCTGTATGATGTTAAACAGACGTTAGAAAAAATTGCATTGAAGGCACTCCCCCCCCCCCCCCTTTTTTTTGGGGGGGGGGGGGGGGAGGGGGGCTGCAAAGCGCTAGTTTTCCTGCATCATAGACCATTCAGCAATGCGTCATGAATAGAACATATATACATCATAAATTAATGAGAATCTCAACAAGGAAAAACACATTACGCCGTAATTAGAAACTCGGTGGCCATTATTAATCAGCAATGCCTCAAAAACTCATCCCGTCAAGTGCCCTTCTAGCTTCGCGGACAGCTCGAACGCGCAACGCCCTGTGGCCTTATGTCATAATAGCAACTTGTTGATTCGGCCTCATAGCGCCCACGTTACACACGCAATGCGCTATTTTTGCACTGTTTTGTGGTTAGGGGTAGAGCGTGAAAGCCGGTTTTCAGGAACCAGATTCACAGGAGGGTTACCACACATAAACCGCGAATTTCTGCGACAGCTTCGGCAGCACGCAGTGCCGATTGTTCGCAACTACGTCGTTTTACCTTGGCGTTGGCCATGGCGCGTATCATTAGCGTCAAATGAAGCGCGAGCAAGATAACTACAGTGGGAGCGCAAGAGCACAGAAATGTTTGCTGCTGGAGAAGATTTACAAGCGGAGTCTAAGCTTCTATGCACCGGTCTTCGTGACGTCGAAGAAAAATCAAGCGGCCTAGATTTCTGTCTTTATCAACTAAACACTTCTCGTTTTGCTGGTCAGGTTTCAGCTGTCTTGCTCACGTTTCGTTTCACGCTGACGGTGCCTCTCTATCTTGGAATCGGCGGGATCTTATCGTGCAGCGTGTTTACGGCCAGCGTTCCATGCGCGCTCATCCTCTATTCAAAACGCCGCACGCATGCGGGCTCTGGCCTCCCGCTAACGTACGCTTTCTCTCGGCTGCACTGCCATGTAGGCCTTCGCAGACTGTATGCGCTTCCTTTCTCGATTTCGTGCCCGCTGCAAAGCTTCTGGGTCTACACGACCCAGTATCCATGACGCGTGACGCAGTCGCTCAAGGGGTTCCCCGCAGTGGTGAAGACAAAGCCGACAAGGCTCCTGCTCGTACACGCCTGGCCCCGTCCTCACGAGCGCCTTCCCCTGCGCCTGTCTCCTCTGTGCGGTCAATATCGACGAGTGGCTGCTCCGTACCCAAGGAGCGCTCGCACAAGTAGCTATCGCTGGAAAAGATGTTGACCTCCGAGTCAAGTCGGTGCATCGTCAATTTACAGCAGCTCCCTCCCTTCCTGTCACGTTTTTTTTACCCCATTTCGTGAGCGCTTATCTCACAAGAAAGTCGATAATAGAATCGAAGCTCTGATGTTATGAAACTTCGAGTGTTAATTGCTGGTAATGTGACGCTTTGCGATGCGTAAGTTTTTGCAGCGCTCTCTTCCTTCTTTTTTCTCTTTTCGGGAGCATACAGTCTTTGCAGAAGGGAATAAAAAGTAATCTCAGCTTTTTCTGAACCTAATTACTTCAACAATGGAGATGAAGACGGCCTAGACAAATGGCTCTATTCCTTTCCACCGTTGTACTTTGTCCAATGACGCATTTTTACGCGATTTTCTACTAGCAGTCTGACCCTCGCGATGCAAGAATTACAGATAGTGGCGCTTAATATAAGACGTAGCTGGGAAGGTAACTTCATAACTGCAGACCTCTTGGGCAAAACTTCCAAATATACTGCTGCAGAATACATCGTCAGTGTAGATCACTTAATATGCCATTTCCGACCGCTCACAAGTGCTACGTCTCATCCTTTGCTCTCAAAGTGAGGCTATAGCGCTCATGACAGTAACTCACGCACACTCCCGTAGCGCAGTAGTTTTTACAGTGCACACACTAACACGGATACATTGAACATAACAGCATTCTGCGTCTTGCCTCATTGTGTGATGAATTCTAGTCTCAAAGTGTATTCCAGAACAAAAGCCAACGATAATGAGCATGTGATGACTGTGCGCCTCCTGGCAAATTTCGGTTACAGTAAAAACTTTCTGGCCTGATCAGCTGCAGGAACGGCCTCAAGGAATCGAGTTCATCGCTGTTTCAGCCCTGCTTTCACGGCGTCTATCAAAAGGCTCACTTTTGTCGAGCAAACCGAAGAGGGTCAGGTACTATGTCGAACTTCGATTCCTTAATATTGTTACGCCCATGTAGAAGCTATGCCGACCACGCAGAATATAAAGAGTGAGGTAGAGGCGTCTCGTGCTCGCAATCGGCTAGCAGACCCAGCTGGCTTCAGCCACCCGTTCTGGACTCAATAAACCTCTGCTTGAAATACATTGATGGAGGCTGCGGTACCGAGCCCCTCATTTCCCTTCCCTTGTCTGCTCGAAAGCTTCTGCCAGTCTTGATGCCATAGGTGGCATAAGTGGGTTCTTGCGCAGCTTCCGCCCTCATCGTTCAACCACGTTCCACGTAACACTCACGGTAAAACAGTACGCTCTATGTCCGCCGCTATGGACGACGGTGGCGCTGGGGAAAACTGTCAAGGATAGGTTGTACTCAACTTAAATACCCCCGAAAGCAGAAAACTGGACAGCCGCCGCCATAGCTCAGTTGGAGCACTGTACGCGCCATATAGAGGTCATGGGTTCGGATCCCACTGGCGGCATATGATTCTTTTTTCTTAAACTTTATAATCAATTATTTTTCAGGCATAAAATGCTTACCAATATCCGATTGATCAACGCGAGAAATTGGAAAGAAGACGGGCAGGTTGAGTTACACTTAATACACAGCGAAAGCAAGGCCGCAAACATGAACTGCAGCAAGTCAGTTTAATCGCATTTCGCTTTAAAGCGCTGCCGCCACAGCCGAGACTGACCCAGCGTTGCGTGCGGGCGGAGTGCAAGACGCGACTAGAAAGTGTTGTGCCCGACGAGAGACGCACGCCTGATTCACAGCATTGTTCGGAATCATGTACTTTTCAATCCTTCCTTCTTGGCACAGCTTAGGGCCCGCTTGCACAAAGCAAATTAGGCAGTCTACCAGACTAGCCTGATTCACAGTCTAGACCTTCTACTGTTCTTGAGGAAAGGAAAGGCGCATAACTGGCTCACTTTGTCTGTGGACACCTGAACCACGCTGTGAAAGAAAAACACGAACGCAATAGCTGGAAACAAGCTTTTAGTCGGCGTTCGTGCTCTTCTCTCAAGGTGTGGTTGAGGTGCCCACCGGCAAAGCGAACCAGTTATGCGTCTTTTCTGTCCTAGAATCCAGCAGAGGGTTTAGACTACGAAGAACGCTAAACTTGTAGCTAGACTGTGTAATCTTATTCGCGGTCTAAACACTGTCTTGGTTTTCGGGAAAGGAAAGGCGCATAACTGGCTCACTTCGTAGATGGACACTTGAACCACGCAGTGATAAAAATATTGGCGCGCGCGTTCCGCCAGCCTTCAGGGCTTTCACTCCTAATTCTCCGCTGTCGCCGCGCCGGGCTTTCCTCTTTTCCACAGTGTAACTCTTGATGCTGCATGGTGTGACATTGATTCAGTCGTTGTACCCGCTCTCCGACTAAGCTATTACAGCTTTCGCTGTAAAAAAAAAAAAAAAGAAACATTTTCCTTATACTTCTCAGACTTTTGGTGAGAGTTTGTTTCCCTAATATACTATCAAAGAGGGCGGAACTAATGGATCTTCTGAAGATCGCGGCGCCCACACTTACCTTGAAGCCTCACTCCGCCTGCGAAAGGCGGATTACCATGAGCTGCTTTCTCGGCGGCTTATGTTCTCGAATTACTCTCATTGATGAGTACGTGTCAATTAGCTTTTCATATTACATCCTACGTACGAATGAAATTCTTTAATAATCTTAACTAATGAGGTTAAAATGGAAGAGGAGGAGAAGGAACAACTTTATTTTAAGAAAAAAAACCAAAAGGACCTCAATGGTGGGCTCCTAATCGTCCAAGAGTCCACGGGCCTGGGCTTCAAGGAGAGCTCTGTCCAATCGCCACGTTTGGCCAGCTGGTTGCTCTCAGCTCCCAGAGCGGCCTCCCATGAGGAGGGGGATGGGTTGGAGCACAGGCTAATTATACTTGACCCCAATCATTACCCGCTCTGATTGCTCCTTCGGTGCATGGTGCACGAAATAATTCACAGGCCCCAACGCCTGCGCGATCCATAGCCTATAGCATTGCCTTGGTACAGAAAAATCAATTAACCATCAACTACTTTAATCACTACCACCCGGGATTGAGATCTGGAATTCTGAGAAATTTAAGAAATTTGGACAGAACCGTGGCCGCTGTGCTTTAATTCAGTCACCTGTCTCATTCCGTTCTTCGTCTCCCTCCCGGCTAGCCAAATAGTCGCAAACAACATCGTCGAACTCACCTTAAAAACTCGCACCGTCGTTCTTTGGAGGGTTCACATCTTGCGCATCACTGCAAGGGTAACGGCTGCGAAGCAGAGTTTCTTGATACCAGTATCTTGTGCAGAATGTATCAGCAGTGCATCGGTGTTGGCGCATAACCACAAAAACGCTTTCTTAGACCTGTGCTGCTGAAAGGCCCAACACGGGTCTGTATCTTTCCTCGCCCTTTCGTACATAGCTATACATCTTTATTGTTTCAGTTTTCATACAGCGCTTTGAAGCCTGAATTTGCCCCCCCCCCCCCCCCCCCCCCATACACACACACATGCGCAGACACAAATATCTGAAGCTTCTCGCAGTACTATAAACTGGACTGGTGCAGGCTCGTTGGTGTGCCGCTCTTGTGTACCTGCTATACCCAATAATTCTGGACAAAAGCATTTTTGACCGGGAACCAGTTTATAAACGCAATGTTTTCATATGTTGTAAGACTTCGCTATAACAATCAATATATCCGCAGATCTCCGGTCGGCAGGCTTCCATTTTTTTGCTGTTATCGTTTTTTTTTATCTTCAAAACCATTCCTCATTGGTTTTATATGCCGCTCTTAACTGCTAGATGCGAGCGATGAAAACAATTTAAAAGAAAGGTTTTGCTATGCATCGGAAGAATGGACGATTACCTTCAATATTTCCATAACAGCACCTCACGATTTTGCAATATTCAGAATTTTTATCCAAGAATGTTGGAAAGGTGTACGCAAGAGAACGAAGATGGTCTCTGTACCTTCAGTGCATCCAGCCTGCTTTGGCTCCAGCCTGCAAGCAAGGCTAAACCAGTGTTCTCGCTCCAGTGTTTAGCTTGCTATCTTCTCTTATCCGCCACTCGTCCTCAACCGCCACAAAACCTGCGGGGCCCCGAACTCCCTCCTACACTTCAGCACATCACATTGGAACCCTACTTCCCATAGGTCACGTTTCACATTTGGTGCCTCACCGACAGCTTTCGAAATACCTGGACACTCTGAAATACAGGATATCGTCTGTCTTGGATAACTTGGATAAAGAACGCACCAGAAAAGTTCTGGAATTACATAACCGGAAAAAAGGCTGTTGTGTCACAGATATCAGTCAACAGTTCCATTATCACAGACCAGAGAGCCATTGCGCAGCATTTTAATACATATTTTCAAAGCGTGTTTTCGAATTCCAGTTCATGTACCCCAATAGTCGCACAGTTTCATGACACCGAAGTCAATTTTGTTTCTTATGCTGGGATATTTTCTATGCTACTGAACTTGAAAACCAAAAAAGCATGTGGCCCTGATAACATTCCTAACATTTTTCTGCGAAGATATGCCGAATCGGTTGCAAAGTTTTTGTATGTACTGTTTCAAGCATCCTTGCGAACTGGGAAATTGCCTGTTGACTGGAAGACCGCCCGAATCATCCCTGTACCTAAGAAAGGAGATCGTTTAATGCTGTCAAACTACCGCCCAATCTCCCTTATTTCATCTTGTTGTAAATTAATTGAACACGTCATTGCTGATCGCATAAATGAATTCCTAAATCGGCACTCCATTTTATCTAAATTTCAGCATGGTTTTCGTAAAGGATATTCAACAGTAACCCAATTAGTAACAATTGTTCACTCCATTGCATTAAGCTTAGACAATAATGGCCAAGTTGACCTAATATTTTTAGATTTTAGCAAGGCTTTTGACAAAGTCCCTCATGATAAATTAATTCTAAAGCTTAAATCTATTGGCCTTCCTGAGATATTAGTTACCTGGATTTCAAACTATTTAACTAACCGTAAGCAGTATGTCTCGATTGATGGAGAGGAATCGGGAGCTCTTTCAGTCACTTCTGGAGTGCCTCAGGGGAGCGTTCTTGGGCCTTTATTGTTCTTACTATATATTAATGACATCGTCGACACAACTGTTCCGGGCGTTGAGATTCGATTGTTTGCGGATGACTGCTTGCTGTACAGAGATATTACATGTTCAAATAACCAGATTGACCTAAACACTTCTCTAACTAACATCCTTACCTGGTGCCAGAAATGGGACATGGCTTTAAACAAAGAAAAAACAAACTTCCTTCGCGTGACACGTAAAAAAAATATTTTTGAGCACAGGTACCATCTCGGACAAACACCACTGCAGGAAGTTTCCAGTTTTAAATACCTGGGTGTAACATTAACTAACAATCTGTCCTGGAATTCACATGTGGAAAATATCTGTTCGTCCGCCTTTCGCAAACTCTATTTTTTAAGAAATAAACTTTCCAAAGCTCCCCCTCAGGTTAAACTTCTCGCGTTTAACTCACTAATCAGGCCTAAGCTCGAATATGCATGCGTGGTGTGGGATCCATATACTAATACTAATATTAAGAAAATTGAAAGAATCCAAAGAAAAGCCATAAGATTTATTTATTCTAAATTTTCACCTTTTGATTCTCCGTCTGAGCTAATGAAATCTAACCGTATCCAACCTCTTGAGGTAAGAAGAAAAAATATTCGACGAGAATTTCTTTCCTTGCTCATAAATAACAAACTGGCTCTTGATCCTGCACCCTATTTATCGTTTTTAGCTACACGCATCACGCGTCACCATCATCCCGGTTCACTTACCCCGTACTTTGCTAGAACTGACACTTTTAAATTTTCCTTTTTCCCGCGTACCATCAGTGAGTGGAATTCTCTGACATGATAAAATGTAAGCGCATAGTCATCCTGCATGCCTTTTTTATTTTTATTTTTAGTTTTTCTTTCTATTTTACTTGTTATTTCTTTTTATTTTACTTGTTACCCGTGTATCTGTGTTATCTTGTTCTGCTTGGATCTGTAAGATGATCTGCAGTATGAAATAAATAAAAAATAAATAAAACGTGCGCACTTGCTACCGATGACTGTTGTGCAGTGTCCCACTTGGCAGCCATAAACTCAAAAAGGAAAGAGTCAATGCGTAAACTGACGGAACTGTGACGATCACGCTGGCGTGTTTTTATACCGGCTGTTAGCAAACGAACTTCAAAAGTTTGAACAAAAATTCATGTCGTTAACCAACAATTTCTGCCCATTTTCGCTGGGAAGATTTTGATGTGGTATATGGCATTTAACGCCCCGAAGCGACACGTGGACCACCTGGGGTTCTTTAACGTGCACTGAGATTGCACGGCACAGTGTTTTTGCATTTCGCCTCCATCGAAATGCGACCGCCGCGGACGGGTTCGCTCGCGCGAACTTGACACCAGCAACCGAATGTCACTGCCCACAGGGGAGGGTTCCTCGGAGGTTTTGAGCGCTGGACTGTCCTAACCAACGAATGTGTCCTCAGTGCGTACCGATATGAACATTGTTCACATAGTAGTTCTCGACTTAATTCCGTGCGACCCTTAAAACCTAGCCAAATAGCCAAAGTACATAACCGCCTGCTTCCTCATTCTTTCCGTAAGATTATCATTATAGCGCTTCTTCAGAGCCTTCACACAGCAATCGTAGGCTGTAAGGTGCTTGCCCGACACTGTTCCGCTTCCTGAATAAGGCGTGGCTGCGTGGCTGCGTGATAAGTTAGAAGTTTGCTGCGCACACGTCCTTACTTGACATACTTCACTTACTAGCTATAACTCGCCTATCTTTTTCCATCTCCTTTATATCTTCTCTTTCCTTTTTCTCTTAACGCAGGTTAACCTCTCTGCGTTCCAGCTACGCTCCCCCTCTTTCTCCCCATCTCTCGCGGGCGTCAGCCATGAATATTCACTGATTTCCTTTAGCTTTCATCGCTGCAATTTTCTTTCCTCTAGTTATATGCACTACAGTTATCGATGTGTACATGGTCATCAATACACGGAAGGACTGTTGTCTGAAAGCCAGAAATTTGAATTACAACGCCCACAGCCGACAGATTAGGCTGAGTGGAGAGAAGAGAGAAGGTATCTCTCGATGTCGTTTTCTGGGAACCATTTTTGAGCCTCCCTATATGCACGTAAAGCCAGACGCATTCCGAGAAGTAAATCATGTTCAAAAGCTTGTTAGGTAGCGCTAGTTCGTACTTGCTTTTCTCAGTAGCTGGCTTTAATTATTTTTTTTTTTTCTGGGCAGAATATTCACTGCCTGGAAATAGTTTGGCCTGGCTCCTTTTCTTGGTATTTCCGAATAAACGGTTCAGGAATAACGCGTAGCTTCGCTGCTGCCCGATCGCTCTGGGTGCAAACTCTGCTGGTCGCTGATAAGATTTGCATTGGACTGGCGGTGGTCAGAAGCTCTCGCTTGCACAATTCTCCTGAGACGTGACAACGCCTACCGTCGAACAAAAGCAAACATGAAGTCGGTCACGAAGCTCCTGCAATGAGTGAAGCAGTGGATGAATAAGTGAAGACGAAAAGGAAAAAGAAGAGGGAAAACGCGGACGAGTGCCCTGAGCTGGAGTGCCTTTCTGAGCGTGTGAGATGTCTGTTTTCTTTTTCTTTTTGCTCACTCTTTCTCCCTCCCTCTTGCACTCTATTAGATTTAGCGCCCTTCTCTCAATTTTTCCTCTGCAGTTTTTAGGAGGCAGCCGACGTCTTCGACGGCTCCCGCTTGGCTGCGATCAGCGCGGGGAGTTGAAGAGCAGGGACCAGAGTGGTAAGGCGGGGAATAAACGAAGAAAATAAACAAGAGCAGCAATGGTGGCGCGCGGGAAGAATGGATCGAAGAATGTTGAGCGCAGACAGTTGAAGCGGCTGGGGCCCAAGTCCCACCTTCTCGTCAGAGCGGGCGCCAGAGGGCGAGAGGGGTGGGCAGGGCGTCGCGAGCGCCTCTGCCGCGGCGCCCCATTGTGGCCCACTTCGCGCGTCTCCCGCGCCAGCCGTGGGGATTGGGCTCTGCGGGAAGCCTGGGATGCGCCCGCATTCCCCTCCTTGCGTCACGCCGCATCTCTGATTGGCCGAGCCGGCACGGGACATCGATCTCTCCCCCCGCGGAATCCCCCGCCCTCGACGCTGTCCCCACCTTCCCCTATCAAAAGCCCGGAGGCGTCGGGATCATTTCCTTTTCATCGTGTTTGCCGCTGCGGTTTGCTTGATCCTGTTCTGCTGCTGGTGGCGGTGGTCGCGCTCCCCCCGATCTCTCCGGGTCCCTTCCCCCAGACGGCCGCCCGAGCAGCGTGGATTCCGGATGCGCAGCAGCTTATTGTAATCGATAGTAGGACTTTCTGTTGCCTCGCCGAGTTGCGTGGAAGAGGAGCGAGTGGGGGAATTAATTCGCCCAGCAGCCAGCCGCGCTGTGCGGCGCCCCGGATCCCCTCTCCTCGTGGTACTGCGGCGGGTAATGAGAACCGCTGCGGCCGCGCCGGGAAGGCACGAAAGGAAGTTCGCGCAGCCCCTCCACTCGGGGGATACCCCGTGACAGTGTGGAAGGAGAACGAAGGGGAACGCTGAAGGGCAAAAGAAGATTAATAAAGCTACGCGTTAGGAGAATCCGGCCTGGTGCCACTCGGAGTTGTACGTAATCCAATCTCACGCAGTTTGAGCTTCCCAAACTGGTCGTATTTGCTTTACCTGTGCTCATTCACCGAGCACGCGAAGAAGTTACGTATGCGCTTGAACTGCGATGAAGATCATGAAGAGACGTGGCCGGGCTGTGAAAAGGCCGTGACAGATAACTGTCTATTGCAAAGACAGTGAGCGCAACTTCACAATATGCGGCTACCTTCTCCTGCCCAGTTGGATACGAAATAAGAACAGCTCTTCCGATTACGTCATGCTCATGACTCTTCGACGAAGGCCCTCTTCCAGAGAACGCCATTGCGCCAGCCGAGGCATGCATAACTTACGAACCACGTCGAACGTCGCGATTTTCTGCCGTTGTCAGCCGCGCATCCTTCCCTTGCTGTCCAGTCTGGCACTAAATATGCCACCGGTTGCCTGTTTTGCGAAATAAATACCTATTACTTCCTACAAGTTTCGCGTTTATTCATTACTCTATAGAGTTATTTTTCTGTATCCTAATGCCACACGTGTCAGTTTCTTTTACATTGTTGGCTGCGCACTCCTCACCGCCGAGCTCATAAACACGCCTCGACTCGAACTTGTACTCCAAGCTGCTTTGAAGGCCTGTTTCGCGTTTCGGAAACTAGCCTTCCAATCTCTTTGCAAGCTTTCACGCTGGTCTCCAAATCGCGACTTTTATGTTTAGGCGCTCTAGCAGTGAATCGTTCACCCCGAGAGTAGAAGAAAAAAATATTTCTTTTTATTTTTTTATTAAGGCAAGGCAAGGAAGCTCTGGTTAAATAAGATGCACCAGAAAAACGTGCCCGTGTGATTCACAGACATTATTCAGTCAAGTTACACACTTGCATGCTCGCATTATCCTAATCGAACCCGCAATACGTACCCAGCGCTGCACTGAATACCACGCCGTGATTCTCCATATGTTGCGTGCCCACAATGTTCCAGTTACTGTAAATGTTCTACACGGGTAGAAAATTTGCGCGTAAGCGAAGGGGAGCGATGTATCTCTTATAGTTGCGCCGCAAAATGTCTTAATAAACTCAGGTGTCGCAAGATAGCTGCCAGGTATGAGAGGAACCTGCCGAGAACGTAGCGATCGGAGTATTCAAATTAATACGTATGATAGTGCATACAGTGAGCATATTCTGGTCCAGGGCTTTTCCGCAACCCGTAAAAGCAAAATTAACTGTTTGCTAACCGGATGTACACGGGTATGTGCCGGCTTTGACCTCTCCAAGCGCTTTAATAATATTAAATAAGAAAAAGATGGGTCCCGGCGAAATTCACTCAGAGATAACATATTATGCGGTGCTTCCTCTCTGAACAGTGTGTGAGAGAAGGTCTGCCTGCGTTCTGTGATTAAAATGGAGAAGTGATCAATGCTTCCCATATTTTCTATCACTGTTTCAGGGAAATCGGAAGGTACGAAATCACAACATGCTAACTGTATGCGCTAAACTGCCGAAATGGAAAGGTTCTATTGAAGTAACATCCACGAAGTAAACCTTGCTTTCTGACGCGTGAGAAGTGGCAGGATTATTGTATGCTAACTGGCATTGGACGAGGGTGACTTGTAAGACGGCAGATGGAAACACTAACTTCATTTTGACAATAAAAATACGCTTCGATGAATCCATGTTGCTGCCCAATATTTGGGGGATTTTATTGCCGAACACCTGAAGCGAACGACTATTATCCACGAAAATCATTTAACCTGTTTTGATTTCTGTAGGAATTCATGCTAATACACAGAAGTTCGGAAGGTTAGGGTGAAAGAGGCAGAGGTCTCACTTGAATAAGATACTCGGGATGTTGCCTGGAGCACAAGTGGCGAGCATATATATAAAAGAAGTATATGCTCGCAGCAGTCTAGGCACTGACCTTTTAAAAAGTGGGCTAAGACTTTTTATAAATGAAATATTGCTATGACCCAAACTCTAGCCATTTTACTGAAGGCGCACCGCCACCCTCTATTGTTTTTCTTAAAAAAAAAAAAAACAGAATGAACTTTCTCGCATGTACAGTCAGTCTGCGAGTTTAACCGTCACTGACTACTTAACTTTTCACCGCCTATTTCTCTGCCTTCTCTGAAAACCATCTCCCTGTGTGAGTTGTAATTAGCTGCTTGCCGAAGTTATTGGTATGTTTGCGCAAAAGCGGCGAATTCCGCGGGTTAAAGAGGCACAGTTGAGAGCAACACCACGTCAACGGTGTTTCATAGGGAATAGATTTGTTCCGTGCGCTCAATGGCTCCTAACGACTCGTAAGAGCCTTTCACATATACGAGGGGGTACCCAAAAGAAACCGGACTTATTTTTGTTTGAACTGATTTGATCACATTTTAAGCACAGACCTTCAATCTCCTTCAAAGTATTCCCCACTTGCAATAATACGCTTGTCGAATCTTTCATTCCATTTTTCAAAACATTGTTTAAATTAATCTTTTGTGATGCTTGACAGTGCCTCCGTCGTTTTTTTCTTCACCTCAGCAACATCAGCGAAACGCTTTCCATTCACCTATTTTTTCATTCTAGGAAACAAAGAAAGTAGCACGGGGCAAGGTCGGGAGAGTATGAGGGTTGAGGAATAGGGGTCATGCCATTTTTGGTCCAAAATTGTCGTAGAGACAGGGCTGTGTGAGCAGGGGCATTGCCATGATGGAAAAACCAGTCACCCGACCGCCACAAATCTGGCCGCTTCCACCGCATACTGTTGCCCAATCTTTTCAAAACATCCAAGTAGAAAGCCTGGCTAACTGTCTGACCCTGCGGAACAAATTCTCCATGGACGACTCCTCTCACGTCGAAAAAACATATCAGCATTGTTTTGAGGTTTGGTTTCACCTGACGAGCTTTCTTGAGCCGAGGTGAATTTGAAGTTTTCCATTGGCATGATTGTTGCTTTGATTCAGGATTCGATTCAGGAACACTTGAGTTGTCCCCATACCATCGTCCTTGTACGTCTTTCTTAATATTTCAAGAGTTTACATTCAACTTTTTCCGAGCAAAAATCAGAATTTCACCGGCGCACGCTGTTCACGAAAATCAGCCATTGCAAAAACGACACTCACACAAAACAGTCGTCACTCTAAAACTCTGCCTAAACTAGTCTGACCTCCTTCAACGACGGCACTCGGCTTACTGACTGTGGAATTTTCGTTCTATGCGCTCCTAGTGACAAAACGCGGTAGCACAGAATTTTTGCCGACCAAAAAATTTAGTCCGGTTTCTTTTGGGTACCCCCTCGTAGAACTAAAAATATCAGCATGTTTCCTGCTACCTCTGTCCTAAGCCCGAACATCAAAGACGCCAATGACAATTCACTCTGATTGTAACGTCCCTCTTGGCTTGTAATTTCGAGCCGCAAAGGGCCGGGGTGTCAGAACGAGTGAATATGAAGCTGTAAGTACCTTTAGCAAGCGATGTCGGTTAAAGTTTCATTTAGGTGTTGATAAAGAGACCCGAAAATTTCAGCTTTGGCTAGACAGGTGCTTTCGACATGCGCAGTCGCGATCACTACAAGGCTGCGAGCCGGAGGACCATATTGAAGGCTTCCGAAGGTTTTAATGTTCCATAGATTGAACAGATGAGGAGCAAAAATTGCAATGTAGTTCTGGTAATATGAGAACAAAAAGTAACTGCGCAAAAGAACGGGACAAGAGAATTACTTTTTGTTCTCATAATGTCGTACCAACTAGCCCCTCACCGCACTCTTCTAGTTCTGGTATGTGGGGTGTAACATCGTAAGGCTGCACACGAGCTATAAGAGACACCGTAGCGGAGGGCTCTGGATTAACTCAAACCTCCTGGGGTTCTTCAACACATAGTGACATCGCAGAGTTTTTGCATTTCCCTCCATCGAAAATGCGGCCGCCGAGACCGGGATTTCATACCGCGTCCTTGGGGTTAGCAGCCGAATGCTATAGCCACCAAGTCCCAGCGACGAGCAAAGAGCTAAAATTATGATGACGGGCACGTCATATGATAGAGATGGTGTACAAAAAGGTTCCTAGGCCGCCACGCATACACACGATGAAGACTTTGAAAATAAATGCGTTACACTTTAAAAATATATAGTCTTTACACTGAAGCTAAACGATAAAGATGTAACCGTAGAGATAACCAAGCTAAACAGTAAGATTAACTGTACCTCTCGCTACACACATCCAGGCATAACTGAGTTAAGCCACAGCCAATTTTTTTTCATCGTCATTACCAATTCACCTAATGTACGCCGGCGGCCTACGCTCCAGTGCCGCGTTTCTGCAGCAATGTCGTCAGTGCCAAAGCGTATTGCTCCAGTGCCGTGTTTCGGCCACAACGTTGTACACGCCAACGCGTGCAGCGCACACCTCTCTGTCACTACCGCCACGTAGCTCAAAGCGCGATCATTAGTTTCATAGCAGTATTAGTTGATGCAGACGACGACGTGCAATGCACAGCGCGAGAGTGTGTTTCAGATTAAAGACTCATTTTTGAACTTCACAAGTTCGTTCTGCCTGACAAAACGTGGCTTCGTGAAAAAGGGACTGTTGTGCCATGGTCTGTGAACTGTCGCTTGTCAGCAGCCAGAAACTTTTGATCATTGCTGTGTGTTTTGTCGTGATGTCGTGTTTTTTTTTTGGACATTCTTCAACGGACTGTCAAAAAGGACATTGAGATTGCGCCGTATACTGTAAACTTTTTGCTACAATGGAAGATCCATGAGATCTTTTAGTGCTCATGGGACTGTTTAGCCTCTGGAAGAGCCGCATGACAGATCGCCGCACTGAACCGCCCCGTCACCGAAGTCTCTGTTCAGAGAGCAGTGTGCTATAATGCGGGGAATATATGCTGGCTCCCTTTCCTCGATGCACGCGTGTCTCTCCCGGAATTTTGATGTGCTGGTAAAGTGAGCGTGGATGCTGGTGTGATTGTGCATGACGGGTTGCGCAATGCGACCTGTTTAAGTCGGACTTGAAACCACAGTCGTGCATAGCATAATTGGCCTAACAATGGAGTTTCCTTCTTGACATACATTTTGAACAATTTTTGAACGGAACGCCAATGGTCGCTGTATTGGCAACGGTACCTGCAGACCCTTGCTCAAGAAGCGTTTTGTGCACAAAAAAAACAGATGTCGTAGTAAATTCTCGTGTGCATTGTCTCATGCTTTTATTGCATAGCAGCGTTTGTGTCGTATCAGGGAAATTAAAATGGCCTGAGAGAGCCTAACTGCTCTCTTCCCTCCTGCTTCCTTACTAAGCTCGTCGAAATGAGGCTCGTCCGATGAGGCTGAAACATTCAAGGGCGACTCCGCGGGTTTTTGAACAAATTGAGTTCATAACCACATCAATTTCTTAGCATCCCCTCTTTCCGGCACAAAAAAAAAAAAAAACGTTTGCAAAAATACCGAGCAGAAGTATCTTAAAAAAGGAAAAACCAGGAAACCGAAACTAGATTTCGACCAAACTCTGACGTTATGCATACTGTTACAAAATCTATCGTGTGCGCGCTGACAGGCTAACTGGTCAAACGGCTGCCTTCAGCATTTATCGGTAGACCGCGTCACCACGGCACTTCCCACTTATTGCGCGCGCGTCCTACAATGCAAGAAATCGTATCGTCGATTTTAGGTCAGTGTCGCCAGAACTATTCTCGATGGCCATTTTCATTCGTAATAATTTCTTAATTCGCTCTGCGCACCCACCGCAATAGCACACATGAAGCCTGCGGACTCGGTCGCGAAATAGGCTGGCATGCTGGTGTCGACTGAAATTTAAGAATCTGGCAAAAGTTCATAGCTGGTGAGTGTTAAATTTTGAACATATGAAATGCAGCCACTAACTTCGCTTTTTTCTAACACGGATAAGGTACAGGCAAGTACAGCCGTTCACGTCGTCGCCACAGCGGGCTAGAAGTTCTCAGAAGGGTATATGCTTGGGCTTGTTGGTTCATATTTGAAAGGTAAAAATGAAGCGCAAAGAGACCTTAGAAGTTCTCGTTAAGTTCTCGGGAATGAAAACAGATCGGGCAACCGTCTGCCGAACGATTTCATCGGCGTTGCTTGCCTGAAAAGCTCTCGCACTATGACGATAGGTGGTCATTGGTCGTGCTGACGTCGTCATCAATGTAGTGACAGGCTGGTACGTTGCGACGGCACCTGCATGCCGACCAGCCTATGGACGTCCGGCGTAGCATCTGCATTTAGTGCGACCGGGCCTAAACTATACCAACTAAGACTGACGTTACTGCTATCACTTTTGCGCAGTAACATGTCGGTCATCAGTCGCTCGTATATGGGGGACGACCGCTACTGCGACAGGAGAAACAGGTATACTTTGACCTCGTAACCTGGATTTGCGACGACACTGCGGCGTGTATGCCTTTGCCTTTGTGACGCCACGCGAACATTTCAATATGACGGTTCTGTCGGTGGGAGGAATTTATCGGTCTCAATTTCGATCGTTTTTTTTTATATTTACAACGCGTCCAGGGCACACAAACTTTGGAAATAGAATTAATGGTTCTTGTATAAGTTACTGCAATACAACACGGCAGTACGTCGAGCAACCATGTCATAGGCCCCTTTAAGCAGCTGAAGAAAAGAATGCACACAGCGGGAGTCTCATTTCAGCGTAACAAGCTACAACACATATGTGAAAAATCAACCAGAGAAAGGAAGGGAGGCAAACACATAAGAAAAGGTGGGGAGGTTTTACCACGGATATTCTCCGAGTGGCTGTGTACCCTTCAGAACAGGGATAAAAGCAGCCAAAGAGAAGAGAGAGCGAAGGGAAGTTTCTTCCGTCGCGTTCATGGGTGACCAATAATAATTAAAAAAAGGTCCGTTGTTCGTTTCCCAAGTCGTTAGCTTTCAAAGTGGAAAATCTTGTCCTCTTTGAGTTGATCGGAGCCCAGTCGGCACAATGGTGCCTCGAGAGACACTCACGGGACGTTTACGCAGGGACAATGGCAAAGCAAGTGCTCAGCTGCTTTTTCACTTCGTCAATGGTCCCATGACTGAAAATCAGCTATCCGAAATCAGCACAGTAATTTTTATTCTCGTCTCATAAACGCTTTGTGCTTGCATTACTGTGAATCGATGCCCACAAAAAAAATTTTTTACATACATTAGTTTAGGAGGCATGGAGACGTGGCTTCTTTCATGAGTAGGCATCAAAACCATGCCTGTCTTGTCATGTCGTGTAGTTTATAGTTTGACACACCGTGATTATGCGATGTCAGCCTGTTTGTTCCTTCCGAAGAACTTTGATCAGGTTCGCAAGAGGTTGAGAAATACCGTCATGTACTATCATAATTACGAGGAAAAGTTTGTCAGCCGAGTGGGAAAGATCTCCGCTTGAATCCCCGATGTCTTGCGATGAGGCGTTTCAACTTTGCTTCGCGAATGAGACAAACAGGGTTTTTATCAGGTACTGTGGGTGTTGCACACTGTATATTCGAGCAAAAAATTAATTTTATAGCCTTCTCGAGCTACAACAATATGATGTTGTTCTAAGGTCGCGTAATGTCAACTTCAGGAACGGTATGTACATTAGTTTCGAAACTAAGATATATTCGTGGTTGTGCATAAGCTGCTCATCGTTTGCCAACATACTGTTTCCTCAGTTCATTAATCATGATAGAAAAAGCAACTATGGCTTCGCGGCAAAGAACTTCTGATAAGGGTCATGAGATCATTTGGGCACTAATATAAGAACTGCCTGCGATTTTCTCTGAAAGGCTGTCTTGAGTATCACAATAGTACACGTCAAAATTGTGGGCCTATAGCGGAAACATTAGACTCTTTTTAATGTTAAATTCATATATGTGCACCAGATTTGTCACAGAATAATTTTAAAAAATTAATCCAACCTGTTCAGACCAGTTTAAAAGCATGGCTAAGAAATTACGTTTATCGTTTTGGCCAATTTGTACGGCTCTCATTTCTGACAAAAAGCTGCGTTTATTTCTGATCATCTCGAACGCACTCCAGAGAAATCAATTCCTTTATGACAGCTTGCATCGACTGGATATGCAAGCTATTGCTGCGCACAACACAGAGCGTATAACTCTTTTTTTTACAAGGAGAACTAGGTATTTACATAACCTTGAAGAAAAGAAATTGACAAAGTATTGTTGAGCTACAGGTGCGAATAAAGACGAAGACATCCGCAATTGCGCCTGCGCCAGAACTTCACATGAGACATGACGACGAAGTCGTTGATTAAGTTACCTACGACACAGAACTTAGCATATGCGTGGCTCGAGCGATGCTGTGTGCGTCGGTCATGAAACTTTCCATCAGCACACTGAAGTTGAAGTGCGCGTATGTCTGCATTTGAGGGTCGAAATCAGGATACCGGGATTAGAAACCGGCCACTCTAAACTCTTTACCGCGAAGACTACCCGATTCATGTGAGCTGTGTCAACATGTAGATTTTGAGCGAGTCAGTGCCGGGGACAAAGAAGCAGTTGCAACCGGATCGGCTTAGTGCAAACTTAAGATTTCATATTGAGCCCATAGAAAAAAGCTGGCGTGCCATTCCTTTACCTGCGATGGAGATGGTTCGAACTAGAGCATAAGCCCCCAGTATATTTCCTGCATTCGTATTAGCCACTTTCTAGGCGACACTCTAGTACACCTCGTTGGCTCAATGGCTATGGCAGTGTGATGCGGCTGCACGAATTATGGGTTGAATCAACAGCAGTGGCTGTTGCCGTTTGACGACAGTGAACTGCAGCAGCTCTCTCGTTTAGGTGCTGTCTTTACGAACCTCACGAAGTCTAAATCAAATCCTGGGTGCAACTATGGCAGAAAAAAATTTGTCGCAGCAAAGATGCATCATTTTACATTACTGTTATCGTGTGTCTCCAACTACAGGTTTCGCATGCAGTGCTATGTTTCCCGCAGCTATAGGACTTGCTGTTAAACTGTTCTTCGGTACTCTGTCGTCGCTTGTGTTTGTGCCAGCTTCTAGGGAAGCAAGCGTAAAGTGTGAATGCTCATTATACGCCTGGTCATTTAACTGTTCCCATAGTGCGTCATAATCAATAACTTTGCGGGATAAACTCCCCAACAAATCCAGGGGTTACCTTTTCTTCCCGTTTTCACGGTACGCTTCCAGAACTGGACGTCAGCGGTCTGCTTGTCGTTGACAGTCGGCTGTTGTCAAATTTTCAGAGATGAGTGACAATGAAATCCTTAACTCATTAGACGTTTTCTTGCCGTTTGGTACTGAGCCGCTGCTGCTATGAGCACCTAAATCTTGAAGCCGGAAATATAACATTCAAATGTGATCTTAACCTATAGTTTCAAACCTTATAAAGAAAGGCTTCTAATGCAATTTTAAAGCGAATGGCGAGAACAAAATAGGTCACTGCTATTGGTTCTCAATCTTTGAGTGGGGCCCCGCAACCACCGTAGTTCATTGCTCAGAAATAAAATTGTAAGCCAACCTGTATAAACTAATGAAATGGACCATACATGAGCAAACGTCCAAAAAAGAAACACAGACACGAAGAAAGAGACTATTGGACTTCCGGTGACTCATAAACCAAAGTTTATTCAAGGAAACTTGCAAACGATATCGGAAGACATGAAGTTTATGCACATGCGCATGCACATGAAACGAAGGAAGAACGAAAAATAAAAGCACTGGAGCACCTGAGCTCCACTAAGGGCTAGCAGCGGGCTACAAGGCGTGTAGATTCATTCCGTATTTCGTTCGAGCCAATATCTCCCACAAGCTCCGGGAGCAGACGGTCTGAAAATTGGTCTAGGCGATATGCATTAAGAACAGAGATAAAATGCGCGTAGGATGCCCGTCGATTTCCCTCTGCAAGGCATAGGAGTCGCTACTGGAGCATTTGATAGCGACAGGAAATTTTCACAATCTCCTCTATCCATTTTTTCTTCCTTTTTTCCCTTTTCCCGCCTGTTTTTTTTTTATGTAGAAACATGCGAATGCATTTCACATTTTGGTATATATTTTACGATTTTCGTTAAATAAACTTCAGCTTTATGCCTTCGGGGTATCCGGTAGTTTGCGTTTTCCTACTTCTTCTTTCTTTTTGTTTTCGTCGTTCGTTGAGATGAATATGTTCTAACCAGCCCAGCTGGCTACTGAACTAAGATGCATCTGACTATCGGTAAGACTAAACTAAGGCGGCTCAACAGAATTGGTGGGTTCTGTTGGTATTAATATGACGTTATCGTATCGTTAGGGCATTTCAAATATCCAGCCAGGCCGATGCAGTGCAACAATTTTTCCCACTCCATTCGTTCCCATTGCCACCATCCACCGTGTAGACTTGATGATCCCAGTGACAACGCTGATCCAGCGGCGCCACATTCAGTTGTCATGGGCGAAAAGGAACAGAACTAAAATCGAATCGTTATATAATCGCGGCCCTCTTTACCCGACCGTGCGACAGTCTCAGATTATGCAGATTGTGTGTGTTTAGGACAACCCGCATGAAATTAATTCTTCACGATGCTTAACAAAGAAACAAGGCTTATACTATTATTGGGAGAACGAACCTCGACCACGCTCTTTCTAAAGCGATCGTCTACCTCCCTTGAATCAAAAGGTGACATAAATTTGCTATCGCTGTGCAGGATTCAGCAGAATCCTTAAATATTGAGCACTTGAAGCGTGCAGCACGATCAGCCATCGATATTATAGGTTTTGAAGAACAACAAAGCAAATCTCACCTTATGTTTCGGCATCATATCTCTAAATAGCTGTGCCGAGCAGAAAGACGATAAAACTCGATAAGTTCATACAGACTCAGTTAAACTGTGCTCTTAAACATATTCCTGCCTTTTTACGTATGGATTTATGCCTTTTTTATGTATTTACTCGGCCGCTGATTACACGCCAAATAACCTTTTTTAAAATAATTGTTGTTATAATAAACTACAGTATATTTACACAGCCAAACGATGGCAGTTTATTACATCATCGAAAACAAGAGGAAAAAATGCCGCCATCCCTTTCATTTCTAAAAGCGGCAACTGTCAATATTTTGCCTTAACTCTTTTAGGCGGGCGCCTTTCAGTTCTCCTGTGTGCTTAGTTATAATGGATCTGCTATGCCTTTAACTGCCGATTGCACTGTGTTGGATGCAGCGTTCGACCAATTCAATGCTCAGTCGTGCACTCTTTTCTTTTTCAACGCAAAAAATATATATATTTCAGTTTATTCTGCTTAAAAATAAACAAAAAATACGCAAGCAAACATTGCCACAAAGTTTCAGATGCAAAGAGCGACAATGGGACACGCGCATGGTAAAAAGCTGTTCGTTTTTCGCCAGAGAAATTGAAGCCCCACCGCTGCCGCGCACCTTGCCGGCTTAAGCGCGGCCGATACATAAACTCCTCCTCACCTGACCTCCTAAAAAGAAAACAATGTGTAAGTTCCGCAACCTTGTTTGTTTCCATAAGCGGCTTCTATTCGGCGCAAGTTGTCTGATTATTTGGTTTTTGTGGCGCCCTGCTTCGGGAGCCCGCATGCGTGCATACATAGAGCGCCGCACCAGCCGAAATCGCGAGAGGGCTTCGGGTTTCTCTGAAAGCAAAGCTGTTAGCCGGAACCATCTCCGTACGCCTGTCATGTGGTATCACGAACCCAGCAAACGTTGCCATAAGTGAGCGCGTATGCATAGGGCTTGTAAAAAGCGGGTCTATTCGGCGCGAAAGCGATGACGGTTTCAGCTCTCAGCGCTAAACAAAAGAGTCTTTCGGATGGCACATAGCAAAACCGAAGCATTAACTTGGTCACTGCAACATTCAGTTTCAGTTCAGTTAAATCTGCTATCCCTGTTTACCCATAAAGTTACAAGCTGAAGGGCTCCTTATACAGCTGCAGTTTTTGTTTGTAAACCACACTTGTAATGAAATAGTGTCATGGTCTTATAAGCCAGCTACGGAAGCAGTCTCTGTGCATGACATTTTGCACTGTTTAGGCGGATCACTAGAAAAGGTTACAGAATGTTACGCGTCATCCCCTCATCGTTCCTGGCTACACACTTGGAGTCATTTTCTCCTTTAGTTGCTTGTGTTATCGTTGTAAGCCATATTTCATGAACAGCAACAAATTTAGATCGCGTTTCTTCGGACACTGGTAAGCCGAACTGTTCTGATAGATGCATTCGTGCCTGATAAGATTGCGAAATCATTTGAACGATTAAATAAAGCAAAAAAAGGGAGATAAGCACTAAAACAGGTCCCTAAACTGCATGCATGTCGATCAGCATAAATCTAGCGAAAATTTTAGCCACGAGTTACAGCGACATTCTCCGACGTGCCAAAAAGCGTACATTACGACATGGTACTAACTTTCATTCTTTCTGGAAACTACCAGCTGTTTAGCGCAAGGGGTGGTATTTCAACTCTAACATTTTTGCAGTTCCACTAAATGATTAAAAAATCTGTTGACCTACCCATTACTTGCTTATTTAAACCTTTCGAAATAGCTGACGCGGTGGATATACCGAAACGATGTCGATCTCTCGCGCCTTAGAACAAATTCAGATATATGCTCAGTTCTGGAATTGTTCGCCTTTCCCCTTCGTACTCAAGCCTTCGAACTCACGGTGGATTAAAACGACTGTCGTGCTGAGGTGCCAGTGTAATCAGTCAGCCATCTGCAGCTACGGAACCACATGACAAATAAGAGAACCCGGCAACCATTACCCTGGTTTGCCATTAAGGTGACACTTTCACACGCGAAGCACATTCATAAGCCATACGTGCGACAGCGTAGGGCCTTTTTACGATAACGAGAAGGCAGCGGCGCATTCTGGATGTGAAGAAGGACGTAGGCTTGGCAACAGCCTCTCCACGTCACTCCGTAGTAATCCGGCACATTTCCGTTCCTGGGCGGATTGCCCCCGCAGGGAACTGCACCGGCGCAGTCCCCAGTCGAGCCGAGCAGTGCCCGCCGCCGCCGCCCGACCGCGGATGAAACATGTTTTCACTCAGGTGTCCCCCGTGACAAAAACCACCCGGAAAGCGCGAAGAGATGCGCAGTCGCGTCCCTGCTTACACAAGGCCCGCATCCGCGCGCGCCCAGCAGGACGGCCGGTATTTCTGGACCAGAAAGCCGACGTCTGGGCAGAGAACATCTTGTTTGGAGCTTCGCTCCAAGAACCTTACGTCCCGAGCGAAAAAAGGGGGCCGCTGGTTTTACGTCCGCACGGCTGTACGCACTTGCGCCTCCTTTCCGGGAGCTCGTCTCTCGCGCGCCGAGGGGGAGGGGATGTAAACACGGCGAGCATATTTCCTCTTTACGCGCATGCTATGGGTCCAAAAATATATTCGTTTCTGGCCAACGTGGTTGCGCATAGCCGCGCACATATACCCGTCGCGTGCCCGGACTCGCGCCTTGTATCACGTTGTGCTCCGGTCTCTTCGGCAGTCGTCACTCATGTTTGCGCCGCTGAAGGAATCCGCGTGCTTCGGTATTCCTTAAACAACCCTTCTGTTCACTTTCTGCTCGTAAATGAGTCGCCGTAATTGACCCGTGCAGATTGAAATGTTCTGCCCTGCTAGTAAGTTTGCCGTTTAGTACGTTTAAACACGTACTGTCCTGGTGTGTGTTTGTCGGGCTTTTTTCGTTCTCATCGGTCGCTAGACGAATTCAAATTAAGAGAGACGCCGAAAGGTGTCAAACGCATTACGAAGTACAGAAAAGGCGCCAGGTAAAAAAAAAAATACTACTGTCACAAGACCTTACGCACAAAACTATCACGGTTTAGTAAAGCCCGAGTAGACCAGTCTCCATCGCGAAGAGTACGTTGGTAAATACCTGCCCGCGCAGTGTTAATGTTTTCCGACTGCTAGGGTACCGTCCTCTTGCATTCTACGAGAAATCTGCCGGGTTCTTTCGTTTTTTTTTTCGGTTTCAAAACAGAATACAAGACCCGTGAGGGGTGCCCTGATGAAAGTCAGATCAAAACCACGATACCGTACCTCGCAGTGGCATTGCGCCTCAATATCAGATCCGTAGAATCTGCCAAAGTTCTCGTTGCGATCTGAATGATCTACTCGTAGCAGGTAGTTCGGTACATTGTGCCAACCTTTTCAATGGCTGTTAAATCGCATAAAGAATGTTTCATCATTGTCACGACGCTTTCTTACATCCCCCCCATATGGGTCATCTAAAACTCGCCATAATATAGGAGCCATTTGTATTTCAACAACTTACGCTAGTTGTATGCGGTACCACACGACTCTGACTTATGGAAAAAAAATCCTCAGCCATGCCGACATGAAGAAAGATTTCAAAACGGCATGCCGCTTTAGCGCGTTATCTGCTTATTCAAGGAAGCTACTTGCTGCAAATATTCATATCGCATGATTAACGCTGCTTCTGTTATAAGAATATGTCGGAAGAAATGAAAACTTATGCGGCGTGCAAGTAAGCCAGTGTTTACGAGTTGCTGGAACCATTCAAATAACGTCGTGGTCCCAGACGTAGGTACACATTGCAATACTTGACCGTGTGTAGGGTGAGGTGTTCGGTACGGTGGCAGGGCTCCAAAAGCGTTCCGGGTTATTCCCGTACGTGCAGCTGCGATATAATTTTCACCAGCACTTGAATTTAGCGACATCACTGCATTATTGAAGCAATCACAACAAACCCCGAAAGAGGCCAGTCTTTTGTTCCTTGAAACGTACGAATCGTGCTTATGAAAAATAACAAAAAAATCAAGCCGCAATGCTTATGAGCACATTCATAATAAAATTTTACGCTGATTAGTTCATGAAAGTTGCCTATGGTTACCCATTTTCAAATTTATCATCTGAATCCTGCGGCCCTCTCTTTGTATCTTTCGGTTCCCCTTAACGTCAATAGGCTGCGTTCACGCGACCTGTATCAGGTCGCTGTTACATGTAAGATTCAATGGTAAGTGTTACTTATACATCGACTCACTTTCCTTTTCTAAGTTAAAGTCGCCTACACTGCGTTCTTTTATTAGGAGTGCGACTCAGAGTTCCAGCATAGAATTTCATAGAGCTTCGCAGAAGCACTGCGTAACTACTCCTCGAAGAGCGTTGGAAGTGCTTTCCGAGCAACCGCCGCCGCCAGCATTCGAGTTGTAGCGCGACAGTGCGCGCACAGTGTGTGGTCTCTGAAAACATCTCAAGCTTCTGATGTTGAGAGCAGGCGACAGTCCCAATGATCAGGCGCATACAGGCACACAATAATCGTTAACGACACCGCACTCCGCTGCCGCAGTCGTCAAGCCCACTGCTTCCTGTGCGCGCACCCGACAGCTGCACGTATCACCCAATTTTCGGAAATCGTTGCGAACACACATCGGTGTGTACAGGTTCTATAATTTTTTGCATAAAAATGTCCTTCAGGCCCACATGTTGGCAGGATCGTGCACTCTGAATACAGGGACCTCCTCCTACACACCCATAAACAAGCGCTGTCTCTTTCGGCAGCGCTTGCCTAATCCATCCGTGAGAAATTTAGAATTCGACACTGCCCTGGTGAAAAGTAGTGGGCTTCTGCAGCGCTTCATTGAGCGACCACAGCGCCTTACAGTATTACAGCACGAGCAGCATCTAAGTTCAGTTTTCAGGGAGCGAAACGGGCTGGGCCATCTAAAAACGTAACAGATAGCATCGACTGTATACAATGCACTACATGCGAGAGGTTTCAGCTCGCGCTGGTCCATGACTTAACGAGCTTAATTTCTTTAAGAAATGAGCATTCAACGCTCGCTAACTTCCGCCGCATTTTTTGCACATACTAAGTGCGCCCACGAGCGATGGAGGGCAACTCTTCTTCGATACCGCATTTCTATCCTTCCCTAAACCATGCCGACCCTGGGCATCGACCTTGTAACTAATTTAAGCACAAATAACGTGATACCTGCGCACAGTTCCGCGAAACAGAATAAAAGGAGCAGGGCTGCACGCATACTACAGGTTTGTGGGAAAGTGCGAGGTTTGTATGAAACAACAAATGCTACAGTTTAGAATCAGTGTTTTATTTTGTTCGCCTATTGCAACTCGGGACATTTTCTTTTCTTTTTTTCTTTTGTTGCACCTCGTGCCTCTTCTCGAAAACATGTGGAAGCCGACTCGATTGTAAAGCTACGCTACGCTTCGCCTTCTGTTCGCTGAAAGGCAAAGTCACGTATAAGCGCGCGAGGCTGGCTTCAAGTCGATGCTTATTAGAGCACTGGCACAGGCAGTCCCGAAGTACTCCCAAATAAAGTGGCTCGTGTAATTTCACTCGAGCCTTCAGTGCAAGCTGAGCTCCCCCCCCCCCCCCTTTTTTTTCATCCTTTTCTTACTTTTCGTTTCTTCGCCATTGCCTGTCTTAGAAGATATATCATTTTAATTTCCCAGGCATAATGCGGCCTGAACATTACACACAAACCAGCATCTCGCGCTTCATCAGGTAGCAAACAACGAAAGACACATCTTCCAAAAATATACTGATATTATTAAAAACTGGAGGTTACTGGAAGGCTCGCACGCAACACAGTGAGTGGTTGCCTTATCCCCTTGACATGACTCGCTGGAGAACAATTATCGCTCTTTAGCAGCTTCTGCTCCTGCCAAGTTGTACTGCGCAAATTAATGTGAAGAGAGGTGAGCGAAAAAGCGCAGCTTTCGTGAACCTTCGAGTCTTTCACAGATAGTACAGTTGTTTACTCATATTCACAAGCCAATCGCGAAAGTCGATGGAAATGTAAGGAAAAGAACTGACGGCAAAGCGGACAGTTGGGCAGGCTCCCACTCAAATTTAACCGTTCGAAACAGCGTCGCTAATTGGCCAACACACGAAAGGAGCACTTTGGACACGTGCCTCTGAAGCAATTGGCTCTGTATATCTTTGTTGGGAGCGCTAGCTGTCTGCGTATATTCCTTTTGACTCCTAATTGAAGGATTGACAAGTGCGCACGCGGTTCATGATTCGCTCTGTGTATATGTACCCTTTCTGGTTTGGTTGTATACTCTACTGTGTCTCTACTGTGAAAAGATAGGTTGTGCAAAAAATGACATTCACAAGTGAGGACAAGCACTCGTCGTCGTTTCTGCGCAACCTGTCTTTCCATCGTCATGAACCAACTTGCCCAACAACGTATCCTGCTGAAGTGTCGCTACTGCATGACAATGTCATGTATACTATGCGTCACATTTTACTGACACTGAATAGCAAGATATAACTAGCGTTATTGAGCAAGGTGCCAAACTATCACAGATTCTGCCCGTACTAAGAATAGTTTGTGGCTGGCTAGCCGGTGTTTGGCCAGTGGCGGTCGCCCGGCTTACGATAATACGTGTCGCACAGTCCAGCACCACTTTAACGTGCATGCAGATTTGAGAACTCGTCTTCAGATTTCCTGACGCCCCTATAGTTTCGTTTCATTGCGAACGTACTATAAGACAAGACACACGTTGGTGCATTTTCCTTCAAAACTAATCTGCAAGCAGAGCGTGAGCTGCTTTCGTGCGTTCTCCAAGTAACTCCGCTGTTTCTAACGGTTCGTAGTAAACAGATTAGCGTTCATGCTGAAAGCCACCGAAACACCTCGAAGGAAAGATAGCAAAACGGCTCTAGGCAGATAAGTTCCCGGTAAATTATCAGGCGCCAAATTCAGGAAACTGTTTGTCATTGCCTTCGTGCGCAAGATCGATTCTCGTTGTTGGCTGACGTTCTAACGTATGCCCAGTCGTGAAACGGTCGTACGTATCAGGATAGACCAACGGCTTTTTGAATCTGGCCCCGATAACTGAATTAGGTGGTCGTTGATGATGCAAACAACCAATGCACTTTCTCACTGCAATCTCATTATTCTAGTTTCTCATGCAGAGTCCATGTTACACTGCCTATAACTATTGCGTGACGATACTGACATGAAATGGCCGTATAAGATGATGCAGAGCACCCTTTCGCGCTCCTTAAAGACGACGGTTTTTAAGAAATGTAAGACTTTTCCATGTAGTTTTTATGATATGAGATTTATACAGCGCTTACTGCCTGCAGAAAAGAAAAAAATGATTATGTTTGACAAGAATCGTTGGACAGAGCTGAACCACAGTGAAGCAAGAAGCGTCGCTGACGCCTTGTCGCCGCAATGGTGTCCAGCCCTGCCCATGAAGAATGAGCGGAACATGAATGCATATACATATCGAAACAACATGGGGACATTACCTAACACTTTTCATTCAGAGACTAGCAGCACGTGTCCATTATTGTCGGCCGGGCAGCGCGTCCTAAGACTCAGGCGCAGCACGGACCCCCGAATTCGTGCCAGTTCACATCCACACAAAATGTTCACGTTCCAGAAGCCTCTTGGTCAAGACGGATCACGCACAGACCGCGGGCACGACGCAGTACGACCGCAGAACTTGTTCTAGAGAGGAGGGGCCACAGTACCTAGTATCGGGTGCAGTCGTAGCCCGCCGTGTAGGACCTCTGGTAAGCGTTGTTGAGCGGGAAGCCCACCTGGTAGGAACTCTGGCCGCCGGTGGTGCTGTTGCTTCCTGGCGCGGCACTTGCGCCCGTGTACGCTTCCCTGAACCCGTTGGAGGCCGCGTACGCTTCGGAGGGATCGAGCAGCTGCTGCTGCATGGTGTACCAGGCGGGCCGCGAGCCCGCGTAGTGCTGTTGCTGGCCGGCAGGAAGGGCGTCCGCACCGCTGACCGCCACGGAGTCGTCGCCGGTCGAGCCCCTGTCGGCGTACACTCCCGGCGAGCTGCACGTGTAGCTCAGGGTTGCCGGGCTCGGGCAGGGGGTCATGGCAGCCTGGAAGAGGGGTCGCGAGTAGTGGCTCAAGTCGTCGGCCGCCTGGTCGCGCGTCATGAGGCTGTCCACACTGAAGGCGGACAAGGACGGGTCAAGCGCCAGCGTTCCCTGCTGCTCGCCCAGCGGCTGCGTCAGGGGTCGCGCCTCGTACTTGCACGAGGCAAGCAGGCAGGAGTCGGCCACGGGCTCCGTCTTTGGAGTGACCGCCTGGTGGCTCTCACCGCTGGTCCGGCCGCCAACGCTGTTCGCCGGCTGCTTGATGACGGGTTTCTTGTCCTCCAGCTCAGCTGTCTTGCGCTGTGCCTCGTCCTTATTGGCGTCCTTGGTGCTGTCTTTCTTCTTGAAGCGCCGGCGCCGGCGCAGGTAGCTGCCGTTGTCGAACATGTTGACGCTGTCCGGATCGAGCGTCCAGTAGCTGCCTTTGCCAGGCTTCTTGTCGTCGCGGGGCACCTTGACGAAGCACTCGTTGAGCGACAGGTTGTGCCTGATGGAATTCTGCCAGCCCTGCTTGTTCTCCCGGTAGAAGGGGAACCGGTCCATGATGAACTGGTAGATGCCGTTCAGCGTGATCTTCTTCTCAGGCGCGTTCTGGATGGCCATGGCGATGAGCGCGATGTACGAATAAGGTGGCTTGACCATGTCCTTGGGCGCCTGTTGTTGGATGGCCATGGCGCCGGTCGCGTACGGTGCCGCCACGTACTGCGGCTGGCGGCCCATGCGGCCCGGGTACGCTCCCAGCGGCTCCTGGCCGTGCGCCGCACCGTACAGCAGCGCGGGCGAGCTGGCCCCGGAGCCGCCGGCCGCTGGCGGCGTTGAGTAGCCGCTGTAGCGGTAGTAGCCCTGGCCGTGATGGTCGCCGTACAGACTGTGCATGCTGCCAAGTGCTCTCGCTGCCTGCGGAGGCTCTCAGGCGCCCGGCCGCGCCGCACTGCCAGCACGCGCCATGTTTCGGGCGGGGGAGAGGGTGGGAGCCGCCCGTGGATTGACGCGCGGGGTCCGCAATCCCCCGGCGTGGGGGCGGCGGCAGGGGTGAGCTCTCGGCAACGCTGCGCTCGGTCGACTGCGCTGGCGGCGAACAAGCCGACAAAACCGCGTGGACTTGGCCGGCCGATTGGGAAAAAAGCGGGGCTCGAGTCGCTCCCCCTCGCGACGGATCCCGAGCTCGGGCTGCGAGGAGGAGGAAGCGCGGGTGAGGGAGCGTTGGGGGCAACGCGGCCTCGGAGGAGGGCCTGCGGCCCGCCCCTTCCTGCGCTGACGTAGGCCCCGAAGGGCACCCTGGCCACTCCCTTGCTGCCGCCGTCGATAGGGGACACCCGAACCCGCGGCTGTCGACGCACTTGATCGAGCCCAATTCTGCTGCCGACCGGCAGCGCCGCTGCGCCCGGGGCCTGGCTAATGGACGACGCCACTCGAACGACGGCGGCGCTGCCTTTTTTTTTCTTTCTTTACTCTTGCGCAGTTAACGCTTTCTGGCTGTCGCCAGTGACACACGTGGTCCTTCCTAATCCAGTTTCTACAATGGCTCTCTCGTGCGCAGTTTGGCTTTTGTGACGGCCGTGCATACTCGCCGAACGCGGTTCGTGACCTCACTGCGCGTAGGAATGTTGGTTACCTTATGTGCTTGCCTCTCACGCTCCCTGTTACTTGCATGATGAACGTGCGTCTGTATGAAATACCCTCGAATACTTTGTCGTGAGTTTCAGCTATCTTGCCTACCGCGAGCTGTACATGCTTGACCAAGCACGACCTCTATGCTTACCAGTTCCTGGCAGAATTTTCCTCTGCAGCCGTTATGAAAACTATTGCCACGCGGTTGCTCGCGCTGTTGAATGATTGAGTGCAAATATTGTGTGACAACCTTTCCTCCTCATATCTTGTAACCTACTGTTTTTACGGTCCTAAAGCAGCAAGGGGGAAGCAACAACGTTGAGGAAAATGAAAAACGCTCGCTTAACATCACAATGTGGCTCGAGAGTTGAGCTCCTGAGCTAAGCAATTATAGCTCGCGGCGAATAACGCCGTGAGTGTGACGAAGAAACCTGCTATAACACAAAAAGAAAACGGCTAATGCTTTTCTTATGTCGCGGGTTTTTCTTGTTTCTTTTTCTAGTCCCAATATAATCTATGTCCCCAGAAAAAGAAACGAGAACAAAGGCATCAGTTTATGATAAGCGTGTGTTTAAAACGCTATTTGTCTTAATCATCTTAATCCTGTCGTATACCGGTAAAGCTTTAGTATACGTTGGACACTGAAACAGTTTCGTGTTGAACGAAAAAATCGTCAAGAAAGTGAAGCATTGCTGTGTCGATATGCATGAATATGGCGCCACCTGAAGGAGAGTGGTAAAAGTCATTAATGAGCGCAGACCGTGATAGCTCTGAAGTACTTGTATTTGGGAGTGTTGGTTCATAACTTTTCTGGGGGACACAGGGGCGCAATGAAAGACACGGAAAAAGAAGTAGACAGGGACGAGCGCTTACTATAAACTGCATCAGTGATTCATCTGTGATACTTCGCCGATCTGAAATGGTTTTCTTGGATAGATTTCTGTAATCACCTGCCTTTGGTTTTCTTTTGGTGTTTTCTGGTACCCACGTACTTGTGATTCGCACAGTGGCGCTTGGGTAAAGCGAAGGTATATTAATGGTCTACGTCGAATAAAGCCTGTTGATAGTAAGCGCTCGTCCCTGTCTACTTCTTTGTCCGTGTCTTTTATTACGTGATAGCTCTCTTGCACTCACGATTGCCGCCTATGCCAAGTGCAGGATGCCGCTTGCGCTGACACCCACGCATGCCTCTGTGGGCTTGCGTGCGTGTCTGTGGGAACAGAACGCTCTCGTGTTCGCACAAGCGCTTTAATGAAAACGAGCACATTCACGAGCTTATCTTCAAAATCGAAGACTTAGAGAAAATGAAATAACTGACATTTTGGAGCCAAAAACTAAACAGAGTTTCGAGGCATCACGTAGTGGTGGGCATCGCATCGATTTCGACTAATTTGAGCTTTATGTAACATGCACCGAAGTGTACCCAAGCGCATTTGCATTTTTTATAGATCGCCCAATGCCACTGCTGGGATCGAGTATATCGCCTCGTGCACAGTAGCAGAACGCCATAACCACTGGGCCACCGCGGCGGGTAATGATGTGAAAGACATGGCACTCTCAGTACTGACTGCGTGCTTTGCCCGTGCTACACAAAGCGCGCAAGCCGTGCCGAGGAGAGAGCGACAGCCTTGGGGGTGGAGAAAATGCACGTTGACATTTCATGGACCTTTAGGAGAGAATAATCTGCCAGTTGAGTTCTTTTTTTGGGGGGGCTTCGAGGTGGTCACACGTAGCGCCGAAGATATGTTGCTGTCAGAGCTATGTTAGCACAAAACGGCGGGACGACAGTAGCAAAGGTTACAGCTCGTTCGTTGCATGTGTCAATGGGGCTCGGCCGTTGAGGGGGAGGAGTCAGCTCACCTGCCGACCAACGGAATCCCATATTGTGGTGCGTGCTCCGTGCACTGTTGTTTTTCGCATTTCTTTTTTCACAACTCGTATACTGATTCGTGCGACCCGATGGATGGTATCACTGCCCTTCGTGCACAAGAGTTAATTAATCTGACCTTCCCACTCGCTACTCCCATCCATTGCGAAGGTGCTCGCTTGACACTTTGGCTTCGGCACCGTGTTCGATTGCGAAAATGGGAGGTGTACGAACTGTAGCATATCTAGAGAACTCGCAGCAAGCCGATTTTTCATGAAATACGCTATTTAAACCGATGAGAAGCTTCATGTGACCAGCTGATGTCTAATGGAAATTCTGTCTCTGTATAGGTATCATTGTTGTGGCAGCGCTTCCTTGTTAAAGGGATTGTGCTAATACAAGAGCACAATCTGTCTACACTTTCGTCCTCGCTCAATCAGATTTCCTCTTTAGCAGCAGCGACAGCAGCAAAGGAACAGGAGAGAGGCTTAAACACGTAGTGCGACTTCAAACTGCCAAATCGCGCTTCTAATTTCTGGGTACAGAAAGCCTTAATGGAGAGGCTCGAAGAAATGGTGTTATGTGCGCGAAACAAGCAGACTTCGGTCGCAGCTTGGCAAACATAAGAGACCTCACCAAAACAAATTCTTGTGTGTTGACCCAATGGGGATCTTCGGCGAGCATGCACTGGCGACGCTTGCAATGCAACACCCTCCTCGGGAGGAGGAGACTCGGGAAACTCCGCAGAAAAACACGCAAAGCGCAACGTGAAACAGCCCTTTGGCCATGCAGCCGAATCATCACCAGGGCATAACCTTTCAGATGAGCTTCCTTCATCCTTCCTTATTCCCAGCTCGATAACTTGCGTCCAGAAGCTATACTTTGGCTGTGCAAAGACGCTATTATTGGACGGCTCTCGATTGATTTCGACCTCTTCGGGCTCTTTAGCGCACGCTGATATCTCCAGGCACGAGAATGTTACCCGCTTGCCTGTAATAATAAGCAACCGTCACTTTTTAGTGATCGCGGTCGGTTAAAAGGCATATTCCGAAACAAAAATTTCTGAGAGAAAAAAAAACGCTTCATTCAGTGTATTTGTGGACGCAGAAGACTTCTTGAGATGAGTTCGTCTGTATACATCGTGCTGAATTTAAATTTCGGATTTCATGAGCAGCTGATTTAGCTTCATATACCCATTTATTGAAATGGTAGAGAACGCACATAACAACATTGCTTCGAGCGAATAAATTATTTAAACCACAGACTATTGTAGGAATTGTAGGTTATAAAATTTTCCAGTGAGAAAAGAAAATGAAGGGGCAGAGATGGCTTTTAACGCCGCTTGCGTCATACCATTACGGCATATACGGTCACCTGTTCACGCTCTGGAGAAGTAGCAATGATTCGCAAAAACTTCTAAGTGTCTAAGTTCGGTATTTCCCTAGCTTCCAACAGGTAGTGGCTGGCTGTTAATAGCCCAACGCTGTCGGCGATTTTGAACGTTTTACTTAGGAGGTCATCTTTGTTGCTACACTGCGAATTATTATTTGAATGATACAAAGAATGCCTCCATTCAAGTGCAACGTCAGGAAAAGGGCATATAATGCAACATACGGAGAATCTTTCGGGTCTCTCGTCATTTGTTTTACATATATTTTAGACATCATTCACATCAAACGCAGTGACCGCACAGTGTTGGCTTCAGGTAAGTCAACTGCTGTTTTACCCAACGATGACCTGATTTTCTTATTTTTTTTCCAGGGTGAAACTTAAAGCAAGGATATTTTTCATATCCTAATGTGGCAATTTCCTTCGGTTTGGTTTGGTTTGGTTTAGTTTATTGGGGTTTAACATCCCAAAGCGACTCAGGCTATGAGGGACGCCGTAGTGAAGGGCTTCGGAAATTTCGACCACCTGGGGTTCTTTAACGTGCACTGACATCGCACATGACACAGGCCTCGCGTCCTTCGGGCCAGCAGCCGAGCGCCGTAACCAATGAGCCACCGCGGCGGGGCCAATTTCTTTCGGTACTAAAACATTTGTCTCCTGGTTGTTTGTCAAATACGTCAATTTGAAGCCTAGTCAAGTTTATTTGTGTTACTTCCAGGACCGGACAGGCATTTCAGGATGGGTGTGGGTAAAAAATATAGCGCCAACGCTTACAGCGCACATCATTTTTTCCTATTTATTCAATGGTGGCTGTAGATTCAACAAAGATAAAGTTACACACAAGCTATTGAGCGTTCAAGATTGTTGATACTCATACAATGTTTCCTAACGTTAAGAGGAAACTTTAGTTATATAGGAAATCAATGCAATTTTTCCCGGCAGTCCCAGCCTAGTTTGTTTGAGAGAATAAGTTTTAACGAATGTGGCTGGCGTAAAACTTTGCGCCGTGAGATTTGTAAAAAGCACGCTGAATTGTCGCCAGTGCACTCAAGAAATAACCGTACATATAATTTTCCAATCAGCATCTAAGCTTGTGTTGTACTTCAGGCAAGGAAACTCCGTGTTGTGTGCTTCGAAGCACACAGGCATGGAAGCTCGCAGTCATGAGACAGTCTGTTGCAAACTGACGCTCCCAGTTCGTGAGACAGAATCTTAATTCACATCAGAGAATCTTAATTCTCATCAATGTGACGCTTAATAGGCGGCTGCATCAAACGTTGCAGCGTTCGAACTATTTTGAAGTTCACCCGGGTAAATGTCAAGTGAGGGGAGAAAGAGGGTGCAGGGAGTGACTGTTTGAGCCCGAGATATTCTCTAATAGCCGCAGCAAGGAGCGTTCGAACATGCAGTACATCGTTTCTCATAATTTTAGGGCACTTTTTCATTTGATTAATGAATTATCTTTGTAACGGGAAACATTTCAACCCAGCTTGCTCTCACAAATTATTCATTGTAGCAGGATTTAAGTTGGTTAAGGCATCAGAATCAAGGGCCGCTTGCGTGAATTTGCCACTCATCACATCAGCCTGACTGACCGTACTTGGAAAGTTTAGCTGCTCAGTACTGCTTTGTGTTAACAGGAACACACTGTAGCAGCACCACAATAGTTGTCGTCGTCGCTGTTCAAAGCTCATATAGAATGTGTAGCATAAGAGATTTGAAGCGATCTCACAACTGGTTACCAGTTCTGATTGTAATGACCATTAATGGCTGTCCAGAAATGATAAACTAACGGGTGGAAAGGATCGTCCCATGTTAGGTGTGCTTTTGTTCTAGCTGAAATCGCAAATTATTATCTCAGCAGAGGGTTATTTCCAGAGTTCGAAGGCGCGCTCATCAGGAGCCATATATCCGCCATAAGAGGCACCTAGCACGTTTTTTTTTCATTTCTGATCGGTGTTGCAACTGAGCAAGCCACAGTTACTTCTGTCGAACTGTTTTAAGTGTGTAACGTGTCCCTTGCGGCGCAGCGTCCGTTCCTTATTTCTAGGGTAATGAAAAGCCCGAATGGCTTTGGATGTAAGCATACGTCAGCCCCTTGGTGGAGAGCATATCTGAAACCTCAATTTGGCTTCCGATACCCGATGCCCTCTGCGCAGTGCCATCTTTTTTTTTATGAAAATGGTTCGGTTGGTTACCACAGGATAATCTCTCGGATGCGGCGCTGACCCCAAGCTGAAGCCTTCATCAGATGTGCGCGCCACTTGAGTTTTCGAACGGGTACATTTCCATGATCTTAGCATGGATATACGAGGCAATCTATGCCATATATAAAAAAAGAAAAAACGCTGTAAAGAAACTGTTAGGTTGTTAGAAGTGACAGCTATAGCTTGACCGCCCCATCTCCTCCTCCTCCAGCGAGAGTTCGATCCAAGTAACACATAACAGAGTCACGTGACCACGAATGACATATTCTTATAGCCAGCAAATGAACGCGGCAACGCTCCTCTGCCATTGGACAGGGGTGATCACGAGATATGCGAGTGGCCACGGTGTTGATTCTGTTGGCGCATGCTATACTGCTATATGAAGCCGTAAACTTTCTATAACCTTCCTGCTACGGCTATCGGTTTGAGGAGATACGCAGTTACTAGGGGAAGCTGATTGGTTTGGTTTATTGGGGTTTAACGTCCCAAAGCAACTCAGGCTATGAGGGACGCCGTAGTGGAGGGCTCCGGAAATTTCGACCACCTGGGGTTCTTTAACGTGAACTGACATCGCACAGAACACGGGCCTCTAGAATTTCGCCTTCATCGAAATTCGGCCGCCGCGGCCGGGATCGATACGCAGTTACTAGTGGAAGCTGATTGTTTTGGTTTATTGGGGTTTAACGTCCCAAAGCAACTCAGGCTATGAGGGACGCCGAGAACGGCATAGCTGCTGAACGAAGATTGACCCCGCTGTCCAGTGGCATCCACGTCAGTCATACTAGGGAAAGACCACGCATCAACGCGCAGTTAATGTTTCACATAGTGATAGTACCGTGACTCTGGCGAAACGTAGTGCTAACACGACGCTAACAAAGAAGAAGCTTTTAAGCGACTACGGCATCTTCCAAGGCTAGGCCAGGACATATGAGTGTGAACATGGTATTTACTTACTGTAGCTTTCTTCTTGCTCTTGCTGTGCTAATGAGGACAGACGCAGTACGCACCAGGCATCCCTAACGCGAGCTCGAAAACAAGACTGCAATGGCGGCTGCTGGCTAACCCAGCTAGTCGCTTCGTCCTCTATTTCTTCTCACAGTGTGTTATGACTGCTCTTCGTCACGGTAAAATAATCAGAATATCTTTCGTGTTAACCGTAAGGTATTTATCTGCACTCCTTTCACTCGCCTACTGTGATGTATATTTGGGTAAAATCTAAGTTACTTGTAAATATTTGTGGTATATGTAATACCTTTTCTCTCAGGTTGTCTTACGAATTAGTGTGTTCGCATATTTGAAGCATTCTGTGACACCGCGAGCAGAGTGCGCAATAAAGGAGCAGCAGCATCCTTGGGAATTACTAAAATACTTCAGTTGCTAATTGTTGGAGCTACTACATCGCTTCAACGTTGTCTTGAGTGTTTCCATATATTCTTTCCTGCGCTGACATTATTAGTTGCATGACTGCGATAGCAGCCGGACAACTTTTTTTTTTAGGTAGACATTTATGTGCGTGCGATGAAGTCATAATTACGGCCGGTAGTCCCTGGTTATTTCTCTTCCTCTGTCCTGGTCTATTTCAGCGCTCTTATGCTCGTACTTGTTGGTTTCGTATGTTTCCCTGCTGTGTATTGTTCATTACTGCTTTTACTGATTACTTTGCATTTGCAGTGATTATGCTGACTCGTTAATGTTATTTCTTCTGACTTGTGCACTAAGTTCTATATATTGTGTACTATGTATATTGTAGGTGTGTTGCTTTTTATGGAGCTTTATATCGTCAGTACGAGTGTGAAAAAGAGTAGTCAATGCCGCTAGAAGGCAGCAACGTCTCCTATAGTGTCCATTTAATTAAAAAAATTACTTACTTCAGTTTATGGGGGTTTAATGTCCCAAAGCGACTCAGGCTATGAAAGACGCCGTAGTGAAGGGCTCTGGAAATTTCGACCAGCTGGGGCCCTTTAACGTGCATTGACTGACATCGCACAGTACATGGGCCTCCAGAATTTCGCTTACATCGAAATTCAGCCGCTGCGGCCGGGATCGAATCAGCGTCTTTCGGGTCAGCAGCCGAGCGCCATAACCACTGAGCCACCGCGGCGGCGATTTAATTAAAAAGAAAACACACACGCAAGTCTTTTTTTTTTTAAACGCGGAACCAATGGGTGTTAGGGGTGTCGTGAACGTATCTATTTAATAGTGGCTTCTGGACCTCGGTCGGTGGTCGGGGGTATCTCTTACCTGAACGAATCTTGTCCACACTCTATAGTATGAAAAGAAAGCGGTGATGTGGGTCGTGCTCCCGTACTTGAAGGCCATTCGGGTATTCGAGTAAGTTCGAGCAATGTGTGCTGTCAGACAGGCCCTCAATGTCTTCCGCAATCGGGAATTTCCGCAGAAGAGTACAAGTTGAAGCTGCCGAGTTCCTTCAGACGGGGTCGAATGGTAGCGGATCGCAGAGAAGAGCGCGTGCGTCACGTTGTTGTCGCTCCCGCGTCGCCTGAAACAGAAGGCCTCCATTTTTCAGTTTCAGACCCCTTGATGCAATGCCACTGCCTCGCCTGCACCGGCATAAGATAGACACGTAGAAATAAAAACAAACCGTTATTTAACTGCTCTATGCAATTTGCAGTCCCCCTTGCACAGGATGTACGACACTGTCTAAGCGGGACTATTGAGGCATGTTTCGAGAACCGCGCACAACTTTAGTATAGGGCGAAACTGGGACGCTAAGGCAAGGTGTCATTGTCTGTCGCAAACAGATTCTTCAATAACTGAGGCACCAGATTTAAATGTAAACTCAATTCCCGCGTGGGAATTGATTTATTGGTGATTTATTGGTTGTTTACGGCTTCAAAGGGGTAGATATTGCGGGCCAGCTGCAGTTGCACAAGCCAGGGAAAAGAAGGTAAGTTGAGGTAAAACAAAGACGAAGTAGAGGACAGAATGGTTAACGCAGCAGGCTGCTGTGTAAACAAAAATAGCACGGATTGAAGTATTGGTCGGCAAGCGCAGTTTTCCGCTCCTTTGTGACAAAAAAGCATTTTAAACACATTTTCGTTTCTTATTCAGACGGCGCCTGGTTTCTCCATGACATTGCCGTGCAAATGCCTTCCCAAAACCGTGTTACTTTTTTTTTTTTTTTTGCAGCCGATGTCGTTTGCGTGAACTGGCGATGAGCGTGTTTAACGCGTTACGGCGAATTAAGCACACCACTGGGCGTGCATGCTGGTTTCTTTTGGTGTGAATGGGTATGCACATACTTAGCCTCCGACTCGAAGCAGACGGTATACAGGAGCTACCATGGCGGAGCCTCAAACCACTATTTGTAGTACAGAGTATGCAGCTATGTACTGAAATGCATTTTTAGATAATGCAAAAAGAAATGCTGTTGTCGATGCGCGATTTTTATCCTCGCATAGATACATTTTGGCTTGGCGAACATTCAGTGCGATTATAGTTGTGATGAAGATATGTATACCTCCAACTTAGCTAAAATGAATTGAACGTTAAATTACTACCTTTAAAGTCACTTGTTTACATCTCACAGTTGAGCCCAATACTAATGATGAGCCTGCTTGCAAACACTCTCGTAACGTGCGTGACCTCTGAGATATCCTTCTTAATCCATCATCCCACTGTGCACCAAACTGCACATTTGCTTGCATCGATGGGGTTTGGCTTCGTTGGGCTAAGCATTTCAAAAAGCAGGGACGCAGCTAAAAGTGGGTGAGAGAATAGTGCTTCTCTCATCCCCTTCCCTCCGAGGTAAAACCCATGGTTCAACTCCCCCTGTCCTTCTGCAAAATATTACTTTGAATCACCTCCGAAAAAAAAAAAAATCTGACTACATGCCTGTCCGAAACCTTTGTTCTTGCTTCATTTTTCAAGTAAAACTTGGGCTGGAGGAGGAGGAGGAAAGGCAGGGAGATTATCTGGAATTGCAGTACAGGCTAGGGACGTGGCAGTGGAATCTAGCACGCACACACTCATGCAGATTCTGCAAAACTTGGGCTGAGAATAGCTTTTCAACACGGGTCGTAAAAATTTGTAGTCAACCTGGTAGCTGAGAGAAGGCGTGAGAATGAAGTGCATTGCTGGATAGGCGAGGCACATTCTAGGGCGGCTCATAGATGTTGGCAGCCGCACGTAGATATTGGCTAGTTCATTTGGCCTGCTGGACCGGCCGCCGCCTTTGCCTATTTCTATTGCCTTTGCCTATCATTAGACCTGGGTAGTGTGAATGGTATCCCTGGCAGCTTTCGTGGCTTGAGGAGCCGCCGCTATGAGCCGCTACTCTTCCAGCTGAAATTGCGCTTGGTGTTCAGCCTCTTATCTCTACGCTCGGCGTCCGTCGTTATTTTCGCTGCTTGACGCGCCACAGAGCTCGCCCTCTCTTCTTCGGCCTTAGCATGTTCACTGTGTCGCGGGTCATCGGTGGGTCACGTAGTGTACTCATGCTGAGTGGCAGGAATACTGAGGGGCGCGATGAACCCGTGGGACACATCAGGTTTTTCAAAGAGCCTGCAAAAATCACACATACTAGGTTGCATTAGAATCTATTGCCGGTTCCAGTAAGTTAGCTTCGTCGGAGGCTGCCTGCGGGGTGGCGCTACACCCAAGAAAATTTAAAGGGGCACTGAAAGGGGCCCTAATAAAGTTGCAGTATGCCGGGATGTTAAAGCACGCCGCTTTACTAATTTTGCCCAAAAAGAATATTTTTAATGCGTTTTGTAGAAGCTGAGTTATCTGTAATCAAAATTTGAATGTCAGCGTCTTGCCGCCTTTCCCTGTCCTCTCGTCACTTTTTGCACGCTGCAAGGTCGGCGCTCCTCCGCAGGCCCCACCTCCGGGATCGCAGCTTCCTGATCCACAGGTGCAACGCGACTTATTGGCCGCGGCCATGGTAGCTGCCTGATGTCTGAAAGAATCTAACCCAATAGCCACCTCTCAACTTGTACACGCAGGTGCGAGTGATGGGGGAGGGTGCGAGCATGAAAATGTCGCCGGGAAGGGCTCGCCAACTTTCGCTCCTGATTGTGGGTCCTCCGCTGCGTGTAGAAGTGTATTCTTTGGCTCAGGTTTTCGTGACAACACAGTAGCGACTGAGCGAGTTGATGTGCTCTCCTCGGAAGGTGTTTGAGAGCCCCTTTAAAGGTGGCCCACCAGGGGGCCACGACGCACAGAGTTCAGGGCTCCGAAAATTGCTGCCACAATGAACGTGTTGAAGACGTGTTAGGTCGTCTAGGTCGCCTTCTCAGCTTCATGTGCGGGTACGTAAAGCTGCCGTTGAAGACAAAGGCAGCACTTTCTACCTCTTGATTCATTTGACTCCGCTGCACGGCCAGGGCGCCAACTCTGCTGCCGCCAGGCATTAGGAAGAGCGGAACTAACGCATGAAAGATGAAGACGGCTATTGACTGATGACACCATCATCATCAAGTTGAACAAGTCTCTCCCCCCCCCCCCCCCCCCCCTTCCCAACGAGCCAGTCCCCTCTTCCGCAGAGCCATGAGCGTGTTCCTCAAAAAGTCATTTGCTGCTCTGTAGATGAGGTGAAATGTGTACCTATGGTAACTCTAGCAGACATTCTGTGCCTGTTGCTTTTAGGCGTTTCATTCCGCAGAAATGCAACAAGCGATGGAAGCATATCTTTTACCGCTACAAGCAATGTTTACCGTGAACAGCTTCGACGAGGTGAGAGTATACTTTTCATTCATTTTTTCTCCAGAGGTGCCAGTTTAAAAGCCTCCTTCTTACGATGCATACAACAACTGTCATGTTTTCCGGTTCCACCACTCTGCTTCCTCCTGAAAATCTCTTGCTAGGCATGAATTCTCCATCTTATCCCTGAAAAAATTTCTGAATTTCGGCTTTCCTGTCTTGGATATCAGCCGCTTCTCATGCGATATATTTATTTCTGCTGTCGGAAACCAAGCCATTAAAAGAAGAGAAATAAAGCGAACGGGAGCTCGAGAACAGCTCAAAAGTCGCTGTGCGGGCGTGGGGCGAGAGCCCTGCTTACAGCCGAGGATTGAAGATCTTCGCGACGGCAGCGTAGCACCTCTCCTCTCGACCCCTCGCCGAGCCGAGGGAGGGGGGGCGGCTTATGCGGGTGGCGGCGATCCCTCCGGGCTTGACATTCCCGGACAAGCGCCTTGTCCTCCCCGGAAGCTCCAGCCTGTCAGCCCCCTCGCCCCTTCTCCCCCGCAGCTTTACTCCCGTTTCCGCCAAATGTGCCACAGCGTCCAGTCGAGGCCGGTGCGGCTGCGAGCGCGGCTGCGGAAGGTCAGGACCCGGCGGTTGCCAGAAACCCAACACGCCGCTGAAAAACGGTCCGCGGCAGTGCGACGTGTCCGGGCTGTCTCTCGTGCGCGTCCATTCTTTCCGCGCTCCTTCTCCGCCCCCGCGCGCGCGCCTGTTCGTCGTCCACGCCTTGTTGGCCCCGCTCCCCTCCCGCCGCGAAGGAAGGTGTCAGCCCCGAAGCACCCCCCCCCCCCCCCCCCCCCCCCCGCGTCAGAGACGCAGCTTTGGCTCGCCGCCGCGGCCCCGGGCCACTGGGCTGACCAGCAGGTGCACGTGCGACAACAGTCGGGCTGGGGCAGAAAGAAAAGCGGTGGCATCGAATAAACGATAAATTACGGCTCTTCCTTCGCCGCTTCCTCCAAGCCCATGCCACTTGAAAGGGGGATGAAGGACAGAGCGGACCCTTGGCGATGGCTCTGCTAGCGCGGCGTGGGACACACACGCAGAAGATCCCGCCTGGGGGAAAAAAAAAAGTGAGTACTGTAAAACGGCTTATACCCACTACTTTTCTCCTGAGTGTTATCGTCGAACGGTTACTAGGAGACGAGGTGCTGACACCCCCTTTTTGTACGGACCCGCCTCTCCGAGCAGTTAGCTTTGCAGCGCTTTTATTGTTGTTACAATTATTATTTAATTAGGGAATATGAAAGACACAAGGAAATGAAAAGGGGTCAAAAACTGGCTGTAAACTGCAATCAGAAGGGGCGCGACGCCTGCCTGCTCCAGAAACGCGAAGAGGAAGATCACAAAAACACCATAAAAAAGAAAAAGCAGCGAAGTACAGGTGGTAAAACGTAGCACCCGGAACATGCAGTGAGAAGAAATGCTTACTGTCCCAGTTCATCAAGGCAGCCTAAGAAAAGAAGTTTGTGGATGAACCTTAATAATTGAGTGTACCGTGAATTCGCGATTAGTGCTTCCCGAAGCATCTGTGAGATGATCCCAGTCATGGATATGCGGCGATCCTCGCATAAATGCATCACTTATTTCCGCTCTAACATTATGGACAACAGCAGTGAGTTCCACCTGGACGCAACTGGCCGGCTAGCGAGCAGGACGTACAACGGGGCGGCTGTGACAGCATTAACTTTTCAACATGAATAATCTGGCTGAAAAATACACAGCCTGTGTTTCCCATCCTGGCTACCGGTCAGGGCGGGCGATCTTGCACTTATTTTGAGGTCGCAAATTTTGGGACGGCCTTAACTGACAGAGAGGTTCTTTCCGGTAGGAGAGAGAGAAAAAAAGGCCGCCACGACTAGCGTGCACCGTGTGGCGTGCCGAAGTGTGAACCGCAGACGCGGGCCTCTCCGAGCGATGGGATGCCGCTGGAGGAGCAGCGCCGGCAGAGGAGCGGCCCAGCTGCGGCTCTTTCCCCCTCCCCGCCCCCGAGGAGCCCAGTGCCGGCTGCCCCGCGGCGCGAATGCTTTCCGTTTTGAGCGCCGTCAAGCCGTCCTTCGCGGTGTGAAGCGCGCCTCGTTAGGAGCCGTCCGACAATGCGCCGAACAAGCGGCACCTTTGTCCTCATGTCTGCGCAGATACGTCATCATCGGCCGCGCACAAGGCGCGCTGCCGGCCGTCAGGCGCGGCCCTTCCGCGGCTGTAAAGCGACACCCCTGGCGGAATGGCCGTCTTCTCCTGATGGGTTTATTGGGACACTCGCCCGGCCGCCGCGGAGGGACCCAGCAGCGGGCCGGCCAAGGTTGTCGGCCTCTCTCGTGACGGGCGACCGCCCCTCGTCTCTGTCGGCGCGCCCCGTGCCTTTAATGCCTCCCCTTGTGCACGCCAGCACGTAGCAAGCGCGCGCGCGCGCGCGCCTTGTGTGTTAGCGCCTCCGATATCAAAATTTCTTTGCGAAAAAATTTATGGCTCGTGGGGTGTCCGTAAATCTTCCGGGCGTCTGCAGTTCAGCGCGGGATAAAAGCCTCCCTGTCTATTGCTCTTTTGCTCTTTTTTCTTTCTTTAATGAGGTTATTATTTAGCGCCTTCGTTCGAGGGCCTGGCTTGGAAACATGCGTTCCACCTCGAATGTTTCTGTTTAAGGGCCTGACACGGGAACATTCGTTCCAACTCCCTCTCTCCTCTCCAGAAGAGCATGCCCGCACCAGAAGTGAAGCCGTCGGCACGCATACTCTTCCGCCCTGTGTTGTGTCAGCCGTTTGGGTGTATCGTTGTCCTCCTTTCTTGTTTTTGTTCCTTTTTTTTGCAGATCATGTTTTGCACCATAATGCCAATGTTCCCGTTATGTCACCGTTGTGCCGCTCTTGTATGTGCCAAATTCAATAGTTCACATAAATTTATTGGGTTACGTTAAAAACTTTCGATGCCGCATTCTAGTTCAGCTGCGTGCCACTATGACTGCGACAGGCTCCGACTTTCGTCGTCAGTCGTTGACCGAGCCATCGCTCCTTGTGTGCTCCGACAGCACAGCATTCCTTGTCTGAGCACTTAGTCGCGCTGCGAGCTGAAAAAAAATTGCAGCCGCACTCCTTCAGGGTACGAGGAGTGATAAGTGCAACCTGATTCTCGAAATAACGGATACACAGTGATGACGTCACGCATGACTGCCATTCGCACTGAAATCCTCTTCCACTGTTACTGTGCTGTCACAGTATCCTATGAATGAATGGGCGGATTCGTGGCTGAGGGGAAGTATACTCTGCATCGTGGTCCGGATTAGAGCCTCCAGTTCTATATCCTTCAGATCTATCTCCTTGCTCTGTGGCTTCTTACGCTGGTGTATTACTACGCTGGGGAGGCATGGGGCACGCGGAAGGGACGACAACACCGACGACACTAACCAGGCAGCTGTGTATACCAGGCAGCTGTGTATATACAGCAGTCAACAAAAAGGTATGATGTTTTCAGTTTTTATCGTATAAATTCGAAATATCACGGATATCAAAACCTTTTTGCTCTTTCTGAATATATTATAAGTTGTTAGGGGCATAACTGTTTGCCCTCAGGCTGTTTTTTTTTTCCCTTTGTGGGCGCTTCGCACTGCATTCATTTTCCGTCTATTCTAAATTATTAATAACTTTCTGTCACTTTCAAGTGACATATTCTGCTGTTACATGTATTACTGCATATTTTTACAAGCAGTGGGCGGCGTCTAAGGTTAACATGACGTCATCGAGACTTCAAATGGCAGTTATCCGCTGCCACAGTTATAGGATGGAACGCCATCATCTTTCACTGGATTACAGAGTAGCGCGCTCCGTGCCGTAACAAATTTTGAAGAGATGTAAATTCAGGGGAGATTTGGCTTTTCGATCTTCGCATTAGACCCGCCAGAACAACCAACCAAGTTGTCGAGAAAGACATTGTTCGCGCGAGCTTAAAAAACTCTAGGCTGACTGTTTCCGAAGATTTGGTCCTGATGTCAGGCTTTACAGTAACTCCATGGATTGTGAGACGTCGTGTGCAATGTGCTGAACTTAAGGAAATGATCCCAGCTCCAACCTTGCACACCTGTGAAAAAAAGTTGGGTTTCCAGGATAATCTAGAGAAAGGAACGCCCGGTGTGGATACGTGGCGAATGAAAGAGTGTGAATGTATTGGACAAATCGAAGTTCTTGTCGCGCAGGAATGCCGGGATTCATGGTATACGTCGCCCCAATGCAATTTATATGGACCGAGTTATAAACCTTCGACGTTAAACTAGACAGGCGTTAATGTAATGGCACGGGGCTGATCCTGATCCGCTCGTGGAGTTTGTCTCCTTGACTGAATTCAAGGTGTCATGAGCGAAGAGGTTGCGCAGGGCATTCTTGCAAGGGTTATGCTTCCATAGGCACGCAAGAAACTAATTTGGATATGTGTTTCAGCAAAATTACAACCCGAAGTACTCTTCTACGTTTTTGGAAAATTGTATGAAGAGGACGGTGGACCATATGAAGTGGCCTAGCCGGCCTACTGAGATTATTTCAATTGGATATATTTGGATAAGTATCTTATATCATCGGAGGGACAAGCAAGCCAGCAGCGCCGAGCAGAAAGTTGAGAAGCTGCAGCAAAATTGTAGGAACATGAACTAGACGTTCACTGACAGCTTCCTGCAGGGCCTCCTTGCTTCTGCGGAATCAAGCAGTGATCGCCAGAAAAGGCTTGCGTGTAAAGTACTGACGCTTTAGGTTATTTTGAAAAGACATTCTTTAACTTGTTGCTTCATTTTGTGACAGAAAAAAATAGATATAATCGCTGATACCTTCATGCAACGCAGAAAGCAGATCTTCAATAAATTTGCTGTGAGAACAAATAGTCCCTTAAAATAATGATACAAATTAGTTGCTGCTGTTTGAGAAGTCTGACATTGTCGCCCCACTAACACCGTGCACAAATTTTAGTGCAGTAAAAAAAGTTAAATTAAAAAAACTGAAATATCATATCTTTTTGCGCACTACGCCGCCGCGGTGGCTCAGTGGCTATGGTGCTCGGCTGCTGACCCAAAAGACGCGGGTTCGATCCCGGCCGCGGCGGCTAGAATTCTTTGGAGGAGAAATTCTAGAGGCCCGTGTACTGTGCGATGTCAGTGCACGTTAAAGAACCCCAGGTGGTCGAAATTTCCGGAGCCCTTCACTACGGCGTCTCTCATAGTCTTAGTCGCTTTGGGACGTTAAACCCCACAAAACCAAACCTTTTTGCGCACTACCGTATGCATATACGTAGTTGATATTTATGCATTTATGCGGAAATGCTTTTGATGTGCACCAAGTTTTAAGTGCATACGGTGTCTTGACGCGGGCACTTCGGAGGGCGGCTGACGACTTGAATATCTGCCAAACGTACGCCCTGGTCTTCATGGCACTGCCCTCTAGCCACTTGAATCCTTATTTCGTATCTCCGATGTAATGGGAATCTCAGGGCGTTACATTAGAACTGTTATATCCTTCATTAGTTGGGCAAGGTGCATTGTGAAGTAGCCAACTTAAGCATTAGGAAACTCATTTGTATCAGTTTGGCGCTATGATTTCAGATGCTGTTTCAGCGAACACCTACTCACAACCACTCTCTCCGCTTGTACTGCTCCGGCTCTCCTCTCGTCGCAGTCTTGCACTCTGTTATCAACTGAGGATAAAGAAGTTGTCTCAACTTGCACCCCCGATGTATCGCAGGTGAAAGGTGCCAACAAACATATAAATGAACAGGGCAGGAACCGAAAGACAGTTTCATACAAAGTAAGAGACAGAGAAAAAAGGAAGTAAAGGAACTTCACCCAGAAGATTTGAGCCGTGGGGCCGAGGCAAACGGGTCCGTGGAGGGCTCTATAGGTGCTTGCTGTGTATGTTGTTCTTGGGTTGTCGACTGCATTCTTAACTTCAGAGTTTATACGGACTGCTTCCGCTGAGTGTATTTGGATTTGTGTGTGTGCGCGTACGCTGTTCTGTTTAAGTGACCTGCTAACTATGGTGAGCAAGATTTTTTTGGCGTGTGTGATGGATGGGATGGAAAAAGAATCAAGTATTTCCTGTTAGTGTCTGGACAATGCTTATAGATACTTAATCATTTTTTTTGTTTTGGGCTTTTATAATGAAACAATGGTCTGAATAATGAGCAGAGTTCTCTATGCTTTGCTTTCAAGGACACATGGAAGTCTGGGTTAACTGAAGCAAAAAGGAAACTTCCTGGAACCGGTAAAAAATTTTAGACGCGTATAATCCTGCTGAAAAAGAAAGTCCAAGTATGATGTTTTGTATATATTTAGAAATGCAGTTGTTTGTACCTTCTTAGTTGCATTCTTTATTCGCATGCTTGTATACCTGATTTCTTAATGAAACTTTTGTAATTTTTTGTGTGTTGAGTGCAGTGGTTTTGATGGAACTGAAGGTTGTTTTCTTTGCTAATTCGGCGGCATCGTCGTTCACACTGTTTCCACTGTGACCTTTGATATACCTAAGATAAACCTTCACTTCTTCCAAGACCTTCTTGTAGCCTATACTTAACGTTGAGAACGAAAACGCTTTTTTTTTTCTAGAAATGGCATAGCTCTTTTAAAACACCTATAGGCTATCCGTATGAAGCAGAACATTTTTACCGTCAGTGTGACCTGAAATGTAAAACAGAACTTTTTGAATTGCAGAAAGTTCAGCTTCATAGCTCATGCTATAGTTCGTGAGGTGGCATTGCGCAGTTTTAAATATGGTAGCAGATTTACTAAATAGCACAAATGCGGCGCCGACTTTTGAACCATTTTGAGAGACATCAGTGGAGACCTGGCCTGCAGCTTACACAGAACCTCGTCAACCTTTTTTCGAAGCTTCGTACCATTAAAACAAAACTCTTGCGGTAATAAGCGTGCAATAGTCATGAACTTTCTGACCGCGGGTGTGTTTCTTTCTTTCTTTTTTTGTATAAGGACCTAGTGTCGACTCCTAGCTATATGTCTTCTGCTCATGATGGTGGTTTGGTTTTAATGATACAACGGAAGCTTGGCCAGATAGCGCCATGGCTAAGGCCCTTAACTTTCTGCGGCGAAAAATATTCCGCGAATGGAGAACAAAGAATCCGCCAAATTCCGTGGCAGACATCAAATAATGCTGCAGTATGCACCTCGCGTTATATTCGCAACCAAGGAAGGATAGTGTGATGTATAAGGCACACGATGGACTTAGTGGCATATGTACCATAAAACACAACACAACAACAATTTAGTGGGGATTCCCCCCCCCCCCCCTTCCTTCCCTTCCCCTTGAGCTTTTCAAGGTAGCTGAAGCGACCTTCGCCACCCTGATAGCCACAGAAGCAGCCAGACTGCGCGTGCACGTGCAAAGCTGAAGGTGGCTATGTGGAAAGAAGGCGGTTCGGGTCGCTGAGAAAGTGAAGACACTGAAAGAGTTGTGTAGAGTGCGGTAAGCAAAATGCAAACGGGCGCTGGGCAGGGCAGCTCAAAACACCGAGCAGGGGCAAGGCGGTGACAGCGGCTGCTGCTGCGTGGAAGGCTGCATGCATAGGAGGCTTGGCTTCGCTTGATTGTGGCGCGCACCTGAAGCGTTGTCTCTTAAATAACATCGAGGTGTCCGCTGCTTGCAAATTTTAGCATGTCGTATTCATTTTTCTTTTTATTTTTTGAATTAGGAATTTGAAAGGGTGGGTGGGGGGATCGGCTACGGTAGGTCTGAACAATTTGAAATTGCATTATGCTCGTAATAACGATTCTTTCAAAATTCTCTTGAGTTCTCAGTTTCCCACCTAGCGTTGTATTCGCGAGTTATGGTAAAATATTAATTTTTCTATCATACTGTCGTTCAACCTTATGTCCGCAACAGCATCAGCATAAATAGAGAAGATGGCTGTTAAAACATAATTCCGCGAAAAGTGCTTAAATCCGCAACTTTTCCTGTAATCGCGGAAAACTAGAGGCGTTAGCCATGGATATCGTGTTTTTGGTCTGCACAAAATGGAATTAAATGCGCATTTTCCGGACATTTCACCGCCGGGAAGCCGAGCAACAGGTCGGGGGAAAGCTTGTAACCGTTGGAAAACCGCTTGTTTAGACTGTAGCACTGGGGATCAAACCCTGCCCCTTCCGCACGCTATGGCGCGTGCTCAGATTACAAGACCACCGCTGCGGTAGGTCTACTGCTTGGTTTTCAGAGTGCAGTCAAGCCTCGTTATAACGCAACGGCTTATAACGTGATACTGGATATGATATTCCCCTTGCAAGGTCACATAGCAGACAATGCATTTCATATCTCATTTTCACAAAGTAAATTTTTCCCGCAAAGAGATATAACGAATCCCAAGTGAACTTCACTGACCAGCGCTGAATATGCCGACATGTAGCTGTGCGCAGCAGTTAGCCACTCGATGTGGTAAATCGAAATTACTACGCATAACCGACTGAGTAGAGCATCACACAAAACATGCGCGAAACTTTTCCCGCCTCACTTAAGTTCCGCACGGAACGTTCAACTTACGATTCGGCGGCTTCGGCGCTACAAAATTTTGACCACAAGCGTGGCTTACCAGGCTTGCTGGTGCATGGTTGATAAACAAAATGTAGAGCAGCAAATGACTAAAAACAAACACGAAGAGCCCTAGCGCTACTACCAACCGATTATATTCCGAAGCGGCATACTTATACGCCAGAACGTGACTACATGTTATATCATGCACAAGCAGGTTTAGTAATGTAGAAACGCGAGCTCTTACTCCCATAGGAATATCGATGGAGTGCTGACCCTGGACGACGTCACAAAGCGCGGTGCGTACTGCTCACTTCGCCTCAGCAGAGTTCATCATCATCATCATCATTTATTATCCCTTAAGGGCCCTGGTTTGGGCATTACATAAGGGGGGGGGGGGGACAAGAAAGTATGGCCATGGTCATATTTATACATAGAAGAAAAACACAACGAGGCATGGTGATGTACGTGCATTTCTATGATCCGTGCATTTTGAAATATAGGGAAAACAAACGGACGAAAATTACACAGGCAGTTATGCTCCGCATACTTTTAACAAACAACAAAACAGTATATTCACACACAAAAAGGAAAAGCAATCGGGTACTGAACAAAAAATGCAGTGTATTATTTAACAAACAACAAAACAGTATATTCACACACAAAAAGGAAAAGCAATCGGGTACTGAACAAAAAATGCAGTGTATTAGAGATAAGTATAGCAAAAGAAAAATGAAACCCTATTGCTGCTCATCAGTTTATTTAGAAAAATGAGCGGATGTTAACTGCCTGAATTTTGAGTTGTCACGCTCATGGACAATAGTTTCGGGAAGTGAATTCCAGTCATCAATAGCCAAGGGCAAGAATGATTTATTAAATGCATTTGTGGAACCAGTAATACGCTGCACGCTCAGGGAATTGAAGAGCCGACGGGACGTTCGTACAGGTGGTACCAGAAGGGAGGTTCGCAGGTCAGGACGGTTGTAATATAGATTATGAAATAAACTCAGCCGTAATGTCTTCCTTCGATGAGTTAACGAGTCGAGATCAATGGATGATTTGATGGCACTAACGCTGATCCGTGTATCATATTTTGAGCAGATGAAGCGAGCTGCACGATTCTGGATGCTTTCTAGTAAGTCAATTAAGTATTGTTGATGAGGGCTCCATATTGCGCAGGCATATTCAAGTTTAGGTCTAATGTATACTTCATATGCGAGCTTACGAATGTTACTGGGGGATAAAGAGAGAGAACGCCTGATGAAGCCAAGTGTTTTAGATGTGTCCGCCACAAGTTTCGTGATATGCTCAGACCAGTTCAGTTTGTCTGTGATAATAACTCCCAGATATCGGTATGATTCTACACGTGAAATGATCATGGAGTTCAATGAGTATGAATAATCAAGGTTGGAGCGTTTTCGGGAGACTTGCATGCTCTTACACTTGGACACATTCAGTTTCATCAGCCAGGTGGCGCACCAGGTTTCTATTGTGTTGAGGTCTTTCTGCAGGAGCAACTGGTCAGATGTATTAGTGATGCGACGATAAAGTACACAGTCGTCAGCGAAAAGGCGGATTGTGGATGAAATGCCTGTAGGGAGGTCGTTTATAAAGACTAAAAATAAAAGTGGACCGAGGACAGAGCCTTGGGGTACGCCTGAAATGACATTTGAGTTTTTGGAGCGATGGTCGCCAATAACAGTGAACTGAGTGCGGTCTGAAAGGAAGGAGGAAATCCATGATAGTACCAAGGGGTCAAGAGAGAGGGATGAGAGTTTAAACATCAGACGTTGATGTGGGACACGGTCAAAGGCCTTAGAGAAATCCAGATAGATAATATCAGTTTGAAATGAAGAATCCAAATTGAGGTTAAGGTCCGTAGTAAATTCGTAAAGCTGGGTATCACACGAGAAACCAGAACGGAATCCATGCTGGTTGGCAAAGAAGAAGGAATTTTTGTCTAGATGAAGAGCAACCTGTGAGTATATGATATGTTCTAGCATTTTGCAAGCAATACATGTTAATGAAATAGGGCGATAGTTTGATGGATCAGAGCGATCACCTGACTTGAAAACCGGAACAACCCTACTTAACTTCCAGTCATTTGGAATCGAACTACTTGAAATTGATTGGCTAAAGATTATTTGTAATATCTGACATGAAATTTCTCTAGTGCCTTTTAGTATTTTTGTAGGTATCTCGTCAGGTCCAGGGGCGCTAGACGACTTCAAACTGTCGATAAGTTTACCTATGCCTTCGGCAGAAATGGAGATTGGGGGCATCTGGCTGAAATGAGAGCTGTTATGGTTGGGTACATGAAGGACGGGTTCATGAGTGAAAACGGAAGAGAAGTAATTGTTCATAACATCTGCACAGCGATCTGCAGAGACGTGCGAGCCATCTTGCTCACGCAAGATAATACCCTGCGGCGAGTTATGGTTTGGCAACAGAATCTTCCAGAATTTCTGGGGGTTATTTTTAATTATGTTTTGCAAATCATTATTAAAAAATTTCTTTTTGGAGCGTCTCAAAAGATTCGTATAATTACGGAGACATTCGAAGTATTTATCCCATTTTGAAACGGTGGCGGAATTTTTGGCTGCTCGGAAAAGACGCTTTTTCTTTTTTAATAATCTTCGAAGAGAATTGGAAAACCAATGCTTATCAGCATCTCCGCGTATGCACACAAGAGGCACATATGACTCCATCAGCGATAGCATTTTCTGTTTGTAAAGCAACCAGTTACTATTAACTGTTCGAGAGGGAGCAGAGTTACGGAAATGACAAAGAAACTTTTCTAGAACCTGGTTAATTTGAGCATAGTCAGCTTTGTTATAGTCGCGAATATATTTTATTGATGGCTTGCGGGAAGGAATGGCAAATGACAAATTAAAAAATAGCAGGTTATGATCGCTAAGGCCACTGGTACACGAGGGAGACTTAAACAACTCAGGCTTCGAGACGAATACAAGATCGAGGACGTTGTTACCACGCGTTGGAGTATTAACACACTGAACCATGTTAAACATTAGAATTAATTCAAGAAATTTTTTTGACTGACGAGAAGGTGCTGACAGCTGATCCCAGTCGATGTCGGGATAGTTAAAATCGCCACAAAGGACTAAGTGTGCACGGGGAAAGCGGGACCGCAAGTCTAGAAAGACTGAATACAATTCATCAACAAAAGAACAGTCAGAATCTGGCGGCCGGTAACAGGCGATAAGTATGGTCGCGGTAAAAGTAAGGGACAGGTTAACACAAACTAATTCAAGGCTACAGCCGACTGGCACGAAGTGTGAGCGTATGCTAGATTTTATCAGAACCAGAACACCCCCTCCTCTTCGGCCAGCTCTGTCAAATCTGTAGATAGTGAAAGATTTACTGCCCTCGAGTAGTTCATTGTCTCGAATGTCATCGGTAAGCCATGACTCAGTAAGGATAGCAATATCTGAGCAGTGATCTTCGAGTAGCGCTTCCACAGCCTCTCTCTTGGGTAAGTAGCTGCGAATATTTGTTAGCATGACAGCCATGTGATGATAAGATGGGATGGCGCGTGAAACATGCAAAGGCTGGGGCGGCGCTTTAGAGGGAAACTTGGAGGCGGACGATGACTGCTATGATGAAAGCTCGACTACTGAATCTGTGTCGGCGTTATATATGTATTGCTTTTTGTTGATAAGCAGCTTGTCGTAACGTATTTTAAACGTGACATCTCTTTCCTTGCCAAAACAATATAACTTCTTTCGGGCTAATCGAACATGCGCTGAATAATCTTCTCGAACAGAAAAGTTTGTTTCTTTCAGCTTTGGTCCTGCAGCCAGAATCTTTGACTTGACCTTAAAATGTGCCAGTTTCACAATGATTGGGCGGTTTTTCGATTCCTGAAAGCGGCCCATTCGGTGGGCGCGTTCTATATCATCACTGTTTATCGACAGTTCAAGGTGTTGTGAACAGAAGGTGACAACCTGCGCCTCTGATTGCTCCCAGGTTTCGTCGCTCGTGTCCGCGATACCAAAAAAGATTAAATTTGACCTGCGTAAGCGATTTTCTGCGTCGTCGCACTTTTCCGTGAGCATTTTAATTTCAGAGGAAAGTCTGGTAATGTCGGCGTTCGAGCTTGAGGGCGCAGCTTGTTCTTCGGTTTGACCAGCATGTACAATTTTTTCCAAAGCATCAACCCGCAATGAAAGGGCGCTGACGTTCTTTTCAATACTAATCTGTGCACCACGTATGCTGGAAAGCTCGGACAAAACAGTATTCTGGGACAATTCAAGGCGCGATATTGCCGCAGCGATTGATTCTAGGGTTGCTGGGGTGTCGGTTTGGTCAGGTCCAGGGTTCATTTCAACATCGCCAGAGAGCATAAGCAAGACACGAAAAAAATAGGCGTTGATGCAATGTAAACACATGTCGAACAACAGTTTGCGGCAAGAATCAATGAACTCAAGTGGGCACGACACCGCGAATAAAAAAGGGTCGCTTGTACGGGTAGAACAAGCGTTCGGTAAGTAACTAACCTGCGTAAGGAACGGAGTTGACATGACCGTGTTTGAAGCGGTGACGTGCCCCAAGTCGCGCCGGTGCTTGTGCCACGTATTTATACACGAAGATCCCGCGTTGATTGTGCCACCAGGTTGCCAGATGAGAGGTTCGTTCCACTCCGGAAACAGCGTGAATGCCGAGGTTTGCTGATCAGTGTTCTCGATCCGAGGTAGCTGAAGGAACGGCTTCGTGGGATGATGTTCCTCGACCGGGTAGAAGTGGCCGAAGAAGAAAGGCAGCGTCGATACGGTCCATATCAGGACAGCCTGCGTAAGGAACGGAGTTGACATGACCGTGTTTGAAGCGGTGACGTGCCCCCACTCCAAGGTCATTGGAGTTGATCTGTACTCAACCTCCTCGCACGCCATTCACTACGCTTCTGAGATGCCTCGTTGAGTTTAGTTTCCGTTTTCGCGGAGTGGTCGCGTGATTTCACCGTTTGAGAATACGTTTTGTGTACCTGACTGTATGGTCGCCCCGCTGGCCTCACGGAGCCTAAAAGAGTAGTAACAGCGGTGGTCATGACCAAAGCGCTGATAGCCTTCAGTGTGGCGAATTCAGTCTTCACGGCAGGACAACCTCGTCATTCAGTAAGCCGTGGTGGCTCAGTGATTATGGTTCTCGGCTGCTGACCCGCAAGACGCGGGATCGATTTCGGCCGAGGCGGTAGAATTTGGACGGAGGCGAAATTCGAGAAGCACACGTGTACTGTGCGATATCCTGTCCGTCGTGTACCGCCTTTTTCTTGTCCGTTGTGTTTTGTGCGCTGGTTCCTTCAGAAGTATGTATTACCAACTAGCCCAACAACAAGTGTTGCGATATCAGTGCACGTTAAAGAACTTCAGGCGGACGAATTTATCCGAAGCCTTCCATTGCGGCGTCCCTCGTAGCCTGAGTCGCTTGGGAGCGTTAAACCCTATAAAACCAAACTAAATCATGTAGTGGCGCTGTTGTGACCCGCGTGCTCATGCGCCATGCGGGGAAGACAACCTAAACGGGTACTCCCAACGCAATTGTCGCCGCTCGGCAGGGTTGAGAGATTCAGGTTGAGAAATTCAGTTGGTCTGTCCATATTCGGCCGCACCGGAAGTGGCTGGACCGCGTGAAGGCTCCCTTAGAAGAATAATGTGAACCGGAAACGACACGTCTTCCGAACTTCCAGCCCCGTCTTCATGATACTGAAGCCATACGGTCTGCGGTAAAAGTGGTCGCACGGCAGCAATTTCGTCGCGAGCAACCGTTTTGGACATAGACATGCTGGCCGCGACGCCAGCATGTATCAGCAGTAGGCCAAAGGCCACGTATGCGGTCCTACGTCGGCACGGTTTATGTAAGCCCGTTGGCATGCGACATTTGCTGCCAAAGCCACCTCCGGTTATAACGACGAAAAGAGGTGCTCCTTTGACTTCGTTATAACGAGGTTCAATTGCGTCAACTGCATACCTCGTGTCTACGTGCAAAACACAAGAATCAGTGTACTAAACGATCAACCGCATGAGGTGAAGACAGGACACACGGTGCCAAACTATACTTCGTGAATGCAGTGTATATACTTGTAGAGAACCTTTTTATGACGTGTACTTATACAACGTCTATTTGGCCGCCGCGGTGGCTCAGTGGTTACGGCGATCGGCTGCTGACCCGAAAGACGCGGGTTCGATCCCGGCCGCGGCGGATAGAATTTCTTTGGAGGAGAAATTCTAGAGGCCCGTGTACCGTGCGATGTCAGTGCACGTTAAAGAACCCCAGGTGGTTGAAATTTCCGGAGCCCTCCACTACGGCGTCTCTCATAGCCTTAGTCGCTTTGGGACGTTAAACCCCATAAACCAAACCAAACAACGTCTATTTGATATAACGTGCGAGGACGTTGAGCAGGCTTTTACCTGCAGCGTGGTCAGATACAGAAAAAAAAAATGCTCCGCCGCTTAGACAGTGTAGCCCTCATCTCCTCGCTTCCCTGTACAGATCATGGATTTAATGCTGAGCTCTCTAATTTATTGACCATTCAGGCCGCTGTGCACTCCTAGCTTATCTCACTGTTTTATCTTAGTCGAGAATGAACAGCATGAACAGCAGGAGAAACATGGTAGAGGCCTTTGCCCTGCAGTGGGCTTAGTAAAGCTGATGATGATGATGAGGAGGATGCCATTAACCCGCGTTTGTTCCCGACCAAATATGCCCTCTTCCTGTCCGTTAACGCCGCGCCTATTATTTTTCTTTCCATAGCTCGCTGCGTTTCCTTAACTTAAGCTGAACCCTTTTCGTTAGCCTCCACGTTTCTGCCCCATAGGTGAGTACCGGTAAGACATAGCTCTTGTATACTTATCTCTTGAGGGACATTGGTAAACATGATCTGAGAGAACCTGCCATATGCGCTCCAGCCCATTCTTATTCTAATTTCCCTCTCGCGATCGGGATCTGCGGTCACTACCTGCCCTAAGTAGACATATTCCCTTGCCACTTTCAGCACCTCGCTACCAATCGTGAACTCCTGTTCCCTGTCGAGACAGCAGTTGTCCTGAGTGTCCCTTTAAAAGTTCGAGGACAAGAAGATATGTGAAGCCTTCAAACAGCTGCAACCATTCCCTGCCTTGCCTTCTTTAAAAAAGAAAATAGCGACATGAAAGAAATATCGAGGAGTTGTGTTTCACATGCAGCATCAGACATAGGGGTGCCGAGTCCCTTGCACTTGAATGCCTTACTGAATTTTTAATTAAGGCATCATATCCAGCTGAAAGCTCGAAGTGCCGATTCCAGCGCTTATTTCATATGCCTGAGGTTGTTTTCGACCGGGGCAGGTTCCTGGAGTTTATTAACGTTATTTTTTTTCTTGCTGCTGATCCGAACTTTAATTGGCGCCTGATTTGCCGACAGCTAGGAGAGGGGAAAATGTGCGTTTCCTTGGATGTAAAGCCACCGTCAAAAGCTTATGAAACATGAGACTGGGGAAAAAAAAAAAGGTTTTCCTATCCAGGGCACTTGACGTTTAATGTTGCGCCGTGCGATTCTCACACTCAGAATCAGGCTGCATACATGTTCTCAAAGCTGCATGCAAAGACGGCGCTGAAATTTTTTTTCACTACTACTGAGTTCCATAAACTTCTGACTGCGGGCGTACTTATCTGAGTCGCAAAGACAACGCCATTGCATGTTTGGCCGAAACGGACTCGCGGCCTTCACATTTTCTTGTTTTCCGTTTTAGTTTTGTTTTTGTTTTTTTGCAACGCCGCGTACAAGTGGCTAGAAATACATTCCCACCCAATGGCCTAAGAAGCCCCTGTACGTTCGTGTGAGAAGAAGCCTTAGCTTGGAGGCAGCTATACAGACGAACACATAGCAAAACCTCAGCCTCTTGCACCACAAACACCCCACATTATAGCTATGCGGGGAATGCCCCACGCCGTATCACACTACATGGGCTTGCTAATGCATGCATGCAGCCCTGAAAATCCCAAACCCACAACCTGAGCAGTGGGAGGCCGCGCTGCCCAGCTCAAGCCTAGAGGACCAAAGACAGCTGGTTTACCGGGCGCAGAAAACAGATAAAGCCGTATAAGAGCCCTGGTCTTGGGGCCTCTCCCAGTTCGGGAGGGGCAAAGCTCTTTACTGAATAAAACCTTTTTCATCATCACCATCATCGCCTGTATTATATCGTGACTGTCTTCTTCTTCCTCTACTACTTCATCTGTCTATTCTTCATTTTCCCATTCTTCTAAGCTCACCTGCACAGCATCGACAACCTAGTCTCCAAGCTGAATGGTTCAGTCCTGCAGTATTGAAACCTTAGCTTCCTAAAAACACAGCAACACTCTTTTTTTAACTTCGACAGAAAGTCTACTTTCGAATTACCATCTTTAATGGGCGCAGCCACTTCCCTTTTCATGTCATTAAGGATCACTTGCGGCAACTTGAACCAATTTGGCGCCTGTCCATTTTGCACAAAAATCACCCACCGCCCCGAGTCTGCGGCCGACAGATAAAAGACACGTCATGTGTGGTTGACGCCCAAGTCGAGATAAAGTAAAAGGGAGCAGAAGAAGCGGGCTTGCAGATAAAAGCAGGCCTGCGAGGCTAACAGTGGCAACGAAAAACGGAAAGAAGAAAACTCGCTTCTTATTTCAAACTTTAACCTCCGCGTATATCCGCTCCCAAGCACGGCGTAAAAGTAACGAAAACGGAAGACAGTGGCCTCGAACAATGCGTTCCGCACAAAATAAATGAATAAAAAAGCTGTAGAACTTACTCTGCGCGAAAGATTTCAATTAAGCCGGTCAGGAGCTTTTTCTTCACAAAAGCCAAAGTAATTACGCTGGCCCCACCTTTTTAATCCGCTTACCCGAAAAAAAAAAAAAAAAAGACCGGATGAGGCGCCTTTGAGACGACGGCCGCGCACTTTTTTGTCCGACCTTTTTACACACACTGTCACAGACTACTGCTTTCCTTTTTCTTCTTTTTTTTCAAATCTAATCTTTCAAAAAGTTTCAGCTTTTGACACCAGCAAAACATGATTAGTGTCCGTTTGCGTGCGATTTTTAGTTTCTTATTACACACTCATAATTTGACGCGTTTTGATAGTTTATAAGTCAAAAGAGGATTTATTCATGGTTTATGCTCAGCATCACTTAGTTTCCTAACCGTTCTAACCATGTTTAGAAGAACTTCTTGTTGGGAAAGTTGGTGCATTGCGTTGAAGGAACCAAGTTGCGCTATAAAAAAGACAGCCACAGGAAAAGCCAAGGAGACAGACAGAGCGCAATTGTCGTGCTCAGTGATACGTGCTCAGTAACCATGTCGTGCTCCATGATTCGTGCTTTCAAAGTTACTTCGCTTGCAGTACAGTCCTCTCTAATCAGCATACCATATTTGGTTTCCTTTCATTGCGTTAGATATATTACAGCTTCCATTTTTGTTTTTATAGGTCTGAATCCGGCTGGCAGTGATGGAACCACTGTAGTTACGCTTTATTGACAAGACGGGAAATGACCACGGCGTGGGGAAGGGCACAAGCAGCATATGGAAAAAGTAACCTTGAAGTTGACCTCAAGCAACTAAGATAGCCTTCTTTTGGTCCTTTTGATGGAAGAAAGCGGTGGTACACTGCCACCGAGGCCGAGCACCGATCGAGCTATGATCCATGCTCCACGTAGCCGTCGTCTGCCACCACTGTCGCCGCTTTCGATAACAGCGATGCACAAGTAATGATAAATTGTAAAACTAAGAAACAGTTTTTGTTTCCACTGAAAACTGAAATCAGATAAAAAGCTTCAAAAAACAAAACCATGGACAGCATGTAGTAAGGTTTGACAGTATGTTTAGGAGAAAAAAAACGCAGACATACGAGCAATCCATCTGTATACGCCAGAAAACGAACCACGTGTGAAACGAACATCGCTGACGCAGCACCAAGCCACTTGGCGTTCAGCTGACAAGCAATTCCATGGGGCACATGTTTTGTTGCTAGTCCTCCAAATGCATGATAGAGTGAGAAGGACACTGTCTGGTTCACCTAGTGAGAAGCGCATCGCTGAAGAGTTCTTTTTTTTTTTTAATAGAGAAGTGCGTCTAGAATCAGAGAGAGGAACATCTCACAGCATGAAGTGTCTGGAGGCAGTAAGAAAAAAAATCACTCTCATGGGCATCGCAGAAGCCCTCGTGGAATGGTACTATCTGGTGCAATAAAAAATCTAAAAGAACAAATTTTGGAAATAAAAAAGGATTTTAGAAAGAAGTGAAGCAAAAGCCAGGTCCCAGTCAAAGGGAAGTGGCCTGGTACTGCCCGGAGTCCCTGTACGTGTTTTGGCGGTGCGTTGTCATGAAACAATGCAGCGCACCTGCCTTCGTCCGAAGAGGGCAGCGATATTTTTAACTGCTTCTTAAATGTGCGTCTGAATGATGCCGTTAGGATGCTGCGGGCCAGAGACACATCAAACCGCTGCCTTCCTTTGACGTCATGAATGGATGAGATTGCAGCACTGCTCGAACCTCAACCTACAAGTACAACCCTAAATGGGAATAATGGCCGCAGCCGTTACATCTGCAGTCGCGGTAATCCAGCAGGCACAGAGCCACATTTTCCTCGCTTTCAAGCAAGTCGGAGCAAATCCAGTGAGACGACCAGAAATCTCTTTGTTTAAGAAGGCTTGGGATCTCTTGGCTTGGGCCTTCAAGGTGAACTTTGAGGCCAGTCCTGTACGAAAACATGTCCAACATTCTCGGACAAAAATTTTGAAAGTTGAAGAATTGTATGACCCTGTTATGGAAATGTTGAGGGTAATGGTTCATTCTTCTGATATGTAGCAAATTGTTTATTTAAAGTGTTTCCATCGCTCGCATCGAGAAGGGAAGACTGCCATAGAAAACCAATGGGGAACGGTTTTTACGATAGCAAAAACGTTAATAGAAAAAAAATACAAGACTGCCGTCGGGTGATTTGCGGATATATTGATTGTTATAGTTAAATTTACATTATATGAAAAAATTGCGTTCATAGAGGATTTTCCACTCAAAAACGCTTTTGTCCAGAATTGTCGGGTATGGCTGTGCGTGGGCCTTTCAACGAAGCCGCGTGAGCCCAACGACGCTGCCTACGCATGCGTTTACCGCAATTCGGGTAAGAAAGAAAGTGATGGGGGAGCTGTCGCTTCGTTAAGACTTTCCCTCATAGGCATGCACCGAGTGAAACAAACTTATAAACGCACGATTCAGAGACAGCCGCAGACTTCATCATCACCGCCACCTATGGGAGAACATACCTGGACGTGGGTTCACACTTGTACGTGCCGCGTGCCATAGTGCATTTATTTACCTGTTGCCTCAAGCGCTCCACTTGCTCGACAGGATCTCAAACATAACCACCACTTCTGGGCAGCTGCCTTGCGCCATCCATCAGGTGCTGCTTAAAGTTACTGGATTGACTTTAGTGCCACTCAGCGATGGCACGCGTGCGCAACTCTGTATGGAAACCCGCCTTTGATGATGAATGGGATAAAAATTTGTGGACTTTTGAGTCTTTCAGAATTTATGTTTTATAACGGTAATCCCAGCTTGCTCCGCGAAACGTAGGAAAGGCAGTTATCAGTTGGTAGAGGTTAGAAGAAGCGTTTCTTCAGGACTGCACTGCAGTGATCAAAGCGCAGTGCATTTAGTTTATACTTAGGTTGTTTTTCAGTCGTACCCTGAACTTCGTGTGAAATGAAAAAGCTCACTTTCTAGCCGGATTTTGCGGAAAATACAAATCATCGGTAAACCTTGGGGGCGCCTGGTGAAAGGAACACGAACTAACGGGTTGTCCACTACTGCTTCACACGCGTTCCTCGGCCAGCAACTTGAAACGTTCGTACATCAGCCATGCATGTAGATATGGCCGCCACCCAAAAGAAGCCACAGACTCGAACGCGCAGCGCGAAATACTAAACAGGAGCCAACCAGAGCCACACGGCGCAACACTCCGACGCGGGACACCCTATCGCTCAAGCTTACGCACGCGAGGCGTAGACCTCCGAAGCTCTTTTTTGGGGGGTTACCCAGGGACTTGTCGCCGACTAGCCCTCTCGCGGGAGCGGGGCCAGTGACAAGTATAAAAGAGATGTAATGGCGATGCCGCGGGTTCCGGCGTCGACGCCTCGCGGCCGCGTTGCCCACGCGGGTCCCGCAAACACGCGGTGCGTCCGCAGGGGACGGGCCATCCTCGCGGCACGGGCTATTTGGGGTCCTCGGCTAGCATTCCAGAAGCGACCTCCTCTCGCGAGCCCCGTGGACTGCGGCCATAAATCACCGAATCCAAATATTGATAGCGGGGATTTGTAGCTCGCTTTGCAACGCCAATAAAAACACCCTGTTGCAACGACACCCCCGCGGCTGTTTAACTTGCCGGCATTCAGCGGACGGCCTTTCAGCGTGGTCGCATGTCACCGAGCCCGCAGCGCCGCCGGCCGAACACTTTTTTTTTAGTTGCCAAGAAAAAAAAACGGAAAGAAGACGAACCCTGTTTTTCTGCCCGTAAGTCTCCTCGCTTCTGAATCATTGGACGAAAAAAAGCTGCACGTACCTCGGGAGCGTTTGCTGAGATCTATGCCTACCCCAACAGACCCCAGAAATCCTTCAAGAAAGCCAGCGGTATCATTACTCAACCCATTCTGAGCTTCCTTCCAGTTTAAGAATAACTTAATAGTAAAGAAACCTCACTACAGTGAATAAATTTCAGTGGCACAGGATCATTACGTGTTCCTCGATAGAATTGATCCGTGAAGCGAAATCAAACATCATTATAGTAAGTTATTTCTCTTTATTTTTTTTTTATTTGCGGCCAGAACCTCGAAGAATTGTCGTGAGTGTGACTAGGATATACGGCGGCACTTTCGGGAACGTTTTTCCTGGCTGGCTGCGTGTCTCCAATTGGGGCGGATTGAGGGGCTTGGGACAGCGCAAAATGCGTCAGGAGGAAAAATCGCGTGCTCATTTCCGTCAATAGCTCAAGCGTCAAAATTGTAGTAGGCGCCGCTTCAGATTCTCTCACTGGGCGCATCTAGTGAAGTTATCCTTGCATTTAGGGTCTTAGACCATTATAGCAGCCTCCTGAGCCATCGCTTAGTGCGGGTGTGCTCAATGATGAAAATTTTCTCGATCGAGTTTTTTTTTCCCCTTTTCTTGTCGATCGCATAACCAAAAATGATATGCGACCGGCAATACGCCAAGGCAAGAGGCATTTTCCTTGTCCACTCCCAGAATTCACCCCTACCTCGCCACGTTTTACTGGCGAAAAATGCTACGTTTGGGGGCAACCGTAAGCAGTGCCACGTGCTTAATACCGAACAAATACGACCCACTGAGCGAAACTTATTCCTTTGAACTATGGCTTCCTGTAGGGTAATAAACAGAAGTATATAGTATGTTGTCTTCTCAATGTATGTCCTAAACCGACCCGCCGGGGTGGCTCCGTCATTATGGCGTTCGGCTACTGATCCCAAGGTCCGGGATCGAATCCCGGTGGCGGCGACCGCATTTCGATGGAAGCGAAATGCAGAAACGCCTGTGTGGTGTGATGTCAGGGCACGCTAAAGGACCCTAGATGGTCTAAATTAATTCGGAGCCCCCCACTACAGCGTCGCTTCGGGACGTTAAATTCCACATATGTCCTAAACCGGAGAGCAACATTTTTGTTCTTTCGAACCTTCACTAAATGATGCACGACACAAACAAAATCTGGACAGGGTAGTTACTGAGGGAAGCGGAAAACATTCGTCCATAAATATTGACGGTGGAGGGAGGGCGAGGAGGACAAACAAGTATATGAGCACGCGCGAGAATACGAATAATGCGAAGGAAGGTACACATGTGATTCAGCAATTTCTTAAAACAAGAGATCTGAGAACTCACTTTCCCTTTAGGAACAATCAGTGCTAACAAAGGCAGTCACACTTTTTATAATCTGGCGCTCTACGGTCAGTTCACGTGCAATTTTGTCTTTACTTTTGCTCAAAATACTAGTATCTTGAAGCCTTGCTTCACATATTTTTCTGTTCTTCCTTCCCGCAGTACTTACAATGATGAGGAAAATGTGTACCTGTTTCATTTCTCAACGATAGTTTATGCTCTCGTTGGCGTTCGTTGATACATCGGCCCGTTTGGCCGGTATACGTACTATTTCCCACACGGCAGCGGGGTTCGTAAAACAACCCCGTCTACACACCTCACAAAAGGATTTACATGCTTCGTTTGACATTCTATTTCCTTCATACTACCAGATTAAATCATGTCCCGTCATCCGCATGTCTCGTCGTCCCTTCTTCTCTGTGCTGTTATTTGTTGCGCTTCATCTTCTCAAGCTATGCACCAACTCTCCCAGCAACGTTCGTTATTGTTGATAAACATTGATCAGCACAGGAGCAAGAGATTGTCAAATGCTATTTGTTCTTCCGTTCACTAGTTCAATTTTTTTTGAAAACGCACAGCAAAAATATATTTGATTGAAATTAGAATTAATTCATTCCTAGATGAGAGGCTTTAAATTGGCTTCACATGTTCGTAGTAGGAGGAGGAGGTAAACTTTATTAAAGAAGAGGTTTTAGGTGCTCGTTAGGGTGGTGTTCCCCTCCTCGCGGTGAGCTCCTCTTCTAGACCGGACGCCAGGTGGCCGACCGACGATGTCGTTCGATGACCTCTTCGGCCTGCTCCGTGACTCTGAGCTGAACCTCCGGGTCCGAGCCGAGCAGCGCGGCCTCCCACGGCGATTCGGTAGAGAGCTGCAGACTTTTAGATTGCTTGTCTTGATTACTTGAGTATAGGATGAGTGGTGTGTCTGCCTTTTGGGGCCCTCAGAGGTAATAAACGGAGCGTTAAACCATTTGGAGTACATGTACGGATTAAAGAAAGTGTCTGTTTGGAGCTGCCACCAACTCACTTGTTGTGCTTTACTTAGAGATCTAGGGGGTTCTGAGATTTTTTTTTCTTTCTTGATTTGGGTTGTAATTTCTTTGTTGGATGTCACTCGCTCCTTGGCCGGGTAGCGCATCCTCCCGGTTAACTACGAATCCTCGGGCACATTGGTGCGCTGCCTCTTTCCAGGATAGTCTGAATGGACGGGGACCCAGATGAGTGTGATCTGGCGGGTATTATAGATTTTTTGCAAGATTTTGATGACTGTGGAGTGGGCCCTTCCTTTCGCAAAATTTCGAATTGCTGTTTTAGAGTCGCTGATGATGTATTTGGCAGTGGTGGAGGTAACGGCTAAAGCTATGGTAGCCTTCTTCGGCCTCCTCCGGAAATTGTTTTATCTATCGTCACCGATGCAAGGGGAGATTCTCGGTGACCGACGAATGCCAGAGAAAAGGCGTCTCGGTTCGCATGTTCTGCCACGTCCACGTGCACCATGTGTTTGTTAACTGAAAATATTTCGTGAAGTTTTTGTACTCTAGCCTTTTCTTCTGTCCTTATCGTAGTCTTGATGCATGTTTTTGGGCAGAGGACGGACTTTTAAAAGTACATGCACGTGTCTTGGAATTGGCAGGTTGTGTGCGGATTCCTTCATATTATATTCCAGCTTTTTTTGGTATGAAACTTCTCATTTCAGTGCCTGATAATAGTATTTCGTATTGTGAGGTGAGATGTGCTTCCATCATTTCCGCTAAGATGTTATGAACTCCTAACTGTCGTAGTTTTTCATATGACATATGACGGGGGAGGTTGAGTGCAATTTAGTAGGACTGTCTAATGAAAAAATCCAGTTCGTCTCTTTCTCCGACTGTGAGGGTGACGTATGGTGTAGAGTAGATGACTCTGCTAAGAACAAGGGCCTGTATTAGTTTCCTGGTCTCGGCTTCTTTAGCTCATCCTCGCATGTTTGCAATGCGTATGTTGAGGAGGGAGATTTGGCTGACGGTGTCCCCGAGTTTCTTAATGAGTGTGTCGTCTTTTTTATTTGACTGTATCAGCATGCCCAGGATTCTTAGTGTTTCCACTTCTGGGATGGCTGCTTCTTCCACGAAGATTTTGTCTTCAGGAGCTTTATTCTTTCTTTGACGCTTTGGGTGCCGAATGAGCCCTTGTTTTTTTGTTTTTTTTTAGGGGGGGGGGGGGTTGAACACTCGACTCCCGCGGCTTGCGCCTCCTCTATTACTCTATTACTACATCTGCCGCTTGTTGTAGCGTATCTTGTATCGTCCCGATACTCCCCTTGGTGGTCCAAAAGGTGACATCGTCCGCGTACGAAGAGTGTTCTAGGTCTGGGATTTTCGCGAGTTCGTGTGTCATTTTGATGACACACGAACGATTATTGAATAAGAAGGGGAAGAGGACCGATCCTTGCGGCGTTCCTCTGTCTCCTAAACTAAAGGTGTCGGATTTGATTGTGCCAGTTTGGATTCTGCCCTTTCGATCGGAGAACAAGTCCTTGATGTAGCTGTACGTACATTCCTTCGCCTACATTCAAGGGTGAAAGGGATTCTAGGATTGCTTTGTGCTTGACGCTATCAAATACTTTGGTTAAATTTAGAGCTAGGATTGCCCTGAGGCTCTTTTCTTGTGCCTGAGATAGGACTTCATTTGCTAGTCTGAGCATCGTAGCCTGTGTTGCTGTGTTGATAGATGTGGTCTAAAGCCGGCCATAGTGTTTGAATATACATTTTCTTTGTGCATCTGGGAGCAGAGTCTGTCTAGTATGACGACCTCCATCAGTTCTTCTATGCAAGAAGTGAGCGAAATAGGTCTGAGGTTTTCGAGCGTGAGCTTTTTGCCCGGTTTTGGGATTAATTTAACGATGGCGTGTTTCCAAGACGCTGGGAGTTTTCCCTCCCTCCAACACTCGTTCGCAAAGTCCGTGAGGGCCGCGATGGAAGCTTTGCCTAGGTTTCTGAGTGTCTTATTGTAACGCCGTCCTCAACCGGGGCGGATGCCGTGCGTATCTTATGGAGGGTTGCTTTTATTTCTGCCATTGTTATGTTCGCGTCCAGGATGGGGTTAGGTTGTCCATTATAATCGGGTAGGTACTTTGTCCCTCGGGTTGTGCAGAAGTATTTATGCTTTATCGTGTTTATAATATCCTTATCCGTGCCCGGGTCTGTGTTTAAAATTTTGGGAATTTCCTTTTGAGTCGTAGCTTTGTTGTATTCCGGATCAAGGAGATACCGCAGAAGATTCCACGTACCTCTCATGCCTAGATTGCCGTTTACATTTTCGCAGATTTCGTTCCACTGCTGTCTCGAGAGTTCTGAGGAGTGGAGTTGAAAATCCTCCGTGAGTTTGACTATCCTGTTTCTAAACTTTGTTATATTTTTGCTCAAGCCATCCTTTTCTGGGCTTTCACTTGCCTCCCACATGTGTGTAAGTCGGCTGTCAATCGTATTTACACCTAGGTCGTTTACTACTTCTTTAATGGCTTTTCCTACATCCGATATGAGGGTTTGTGTCCATTGATGTAGTGATCGTTTCCGCAATTTTGATATAGAATAATCCTATGTTTGTCGCAGTGGGTGATTTTGTTTTTCCTGAGTTTGGGTTTGAGACTGCCAATGGTGATTTTAGACGTTATGATACCATGGTCATTTCCCAGATTTTGTCTGGTGTTGCTCCAGCTTAAGTATGGGAGATTTTTGCCTATCGTGAGGTCCGGGCACGTGTCCCTGTTCACGTTGTTGCCTATCCTGGGTAGGTTGCATGGGGTCTGTGTATTGGGTTAGCCCTCTTTGTTCGATAATATCTATTAGGGCAATGCCTTTCTTGGACATTCTCGTGTGTCCCCATTGCACGTGTTGAGCGTTGAAGCGCCCACAATTGGGGTTGAGTTTTGACCTGCGATTCATAGGGCTTTGAGTATAGCGGCTTTTGCTGGCCCAGCCTGGGCCCTAGGGTGGCTGTATGCGTTCGGAACGAACAGAGAGGAGGAGTGCGTAGCAAGATGCGTGCGCAAGAACTCAAAAATTGGCGCGCTAGTTAGTTCTTCCAAGCAGCGAACGAGGGCGCCAACTGTCCGGCTTGAGCTTGCGTTGGAGAAATTCTCGTCGTCTCGATTTTTGTCTTCCGAGATTCGAGGCACCTTAGTTTTTCTCAAGTGCTTGAAAGCAAAGGGAGTCTGTGGCCACGACTGACATGAGGTATGTTTTGTTAACACTGTATTGCGGTCACGGTGTCTCTATTTAGTTTTTAGGTATATAATTTCAGGTTCCATACAAGGCCAGTTTTCAGCTCCATAGTCTTGCTAGTAAACTGGCACTAATCTCATTCTATTTAGTCTTATAGTGAATCTCAAAGACTTGTGTACTATCGTAAAGTTCTCATACCTTTGCTAAAAATGATCTTAACAAGTTATATGGCCTGTAAAACTTGTAATGTAAATAATCATTACTGTAAAGAAAACAAAACAATGACAATTTCCTAAACTACATTTAGAATAAATGTAAATCAACTTATTCCCATGAGTACTCTGTTGGGCGCAATTGTGTTTCTCCAAGTCGTTCTTACTTGACCGAAAATAATAATCATCATTTCATTTACGGGGAATCTCGAAAATAAAACGCTTCATTTTGTTCATTGTCTATATTTTTTTGTACTGTCTGATAATACGTTAGAAGAACACATTTACATTCAGCAGATGCATCAGTGATTGTTGGCGTGCAGTTTGATAAACGCAGGGACAAGAGAACTATATAAGCGAAATTCGTAGAAGGCCTCAGCTTCCTTGCAAATAACGAAACGCTGCCTTGCTTAAACGCGATAATGTAAAGTTCGTCTGCCTCAAGGATGTATTACCCGAAATAACTGCCTCAAAATTTAACCATTTATCAGCGAACTAAGATGAAGAGATAAAGGCCAGCACCTAGTAGACACATTTGCATTGGTGTCTTGTTTTATGCAGCGCCGTGCTCGCGCTTCAATGTTAAGCGAATAAAACCAGTTGACAAATCTTGAGCACTTTGCACAGCTATGTTGCTCAACGTGCGGCGTAAATATGGAAGACAAAACCATTTCTGGCCAGTGATGATGACCTACACGGAAAGCGTGCTTTCCGGCTGCATTCCGCGACACTGAGGAGCAGCCTAACATAAAAAAAAAAAGAAACTGCGGTGGTTCGTAAAAAAAAAAAGGGACTCAAAGCCATCTCAAGCGGCTTAAGACCTCAAAAGCCCCGTATTTACTGAGCATGCCTGATACACCAATAACTTTGTTGGCCTCTAATAATTCAGTCAGTAAGAGCTGATACCTTCAAAAGACTGCTATTTAAATGGCCTTTATCGTGATTTATTGACTTCTATTTCAAAGCTACTCATTATTTAGCAGCGATATCTTGGTCATGCGTGAAAATGCGCGAGGTCATTTCGGTTTCGCTCATGGCTTTCGTTCACTGCACAGCACCGGCCCGTTTTGGGGGCGCTGCATGCGCGTTCTAACTGACGTGGCCGGATAAACCGCTAGATCGCGTTCGCACCATGCCTGCCCCAGCGTAGGCGCACTTCTCTGCTCTTAGAAGCCGACGCCAAGGTGTGGAAGCATGCCGAGTATCTTTGCCCTCCTTCTCTCTAGCTCTTTCATGCACCAAGTCAGTGATGAGCTCAGGAGCCATGCAACATATGCAGGCCTATAGGCACCTTCGTTCGCGTTTTGCACTTGCGGACAAATATTTTCTGACAGTCAGCAACACAGCTGCTATGATCGCAACCGCCTCGGGCAAGTACATCGCTTCAAAAATGAAGGGCAGCTGCTTCCATTAACGACTGAGAGGAAGCGTGGACCACCCAAGAATATAAGGCCAGCTTCGTACGACGGTTAAGTCAGAAAGGACTTTCCTCGGCACAAGTGCCTCCTGATAGCATTCCAGCATAGATGGGGCTGGACTGAAATTATGCAAACAGCGTCACGTGTCGAGAAAACTATGTTCTAGAGTAGGCTGCGAGGGCCAGAACGCCAACATGGATCACTGCAGAAATTTACGTATGGATTACAGATCATTACGACTTTCCATAGGAATAATGTTTCGTTTGGCAATCCAATAAACTGCAAAGTCATGAAAACACGAGGAAGCAGAATAAATAGACAGGTTGTGCTGCAAACGCGCCTTCCCAGAATGTACCAGCGTATATTCATGTTTTTATTGACACTATGCCGTAAGAGGCTCCGAATTTATCGCTTTTTTATCAGTCTTCTCCATATTTGCTGTACCACGTTTGCCTTTGATTTCCTATGCCAGCTTATGTTATTGCTGTCCGGCGATGTCGAAGAGAACCCTGGACCTCCCTCTAATAGCGACGACATTGAAATCCAGGAAGCCATCAAGCGCTTAGAGCTTGCAAGGGTGGAAGAGCGGGCTAGTTGGTAGTTCATCTTGAGGAAAAACACAGGACTAAAGCTAGGTGAAGATTGTGTTAGCACACCCTCGATAGCGCTAACGAAACGTGAGTTAGATTATTTGAGCCAGGCATAGAGCAATTTTAATCTGTAGGATTCCGAAATTCGTCTTTTAGCCTCTTTTACCTTTTGGACAAGGTTGTTATCTGTCTTCTGCTTTTAACGTCCCTTTTGGTTCTTTTATCGGTTTTAAAAATTTTTTAATGGTCTTTTTGGCCTTTTAGTGCATTTTGTTCCCTTGTCATTTCCTAGTGTTTTTTGTCTCTTGTACTGCCTGCTTGCGTCATCCTTCTAAGCGTCATCCTTTTAAGCCTGATCCGTTTAATCGCCCCTCCACTTGTCTCTTTATCTTGTCTAGTTTTCATTTTTTGTTCCCTCCAAGGGTCACTCTTGCCCTCATGTTATTTTCAATTGCAGTTTGTTATCTTTCGGTCGCGTGCAAACACAGCAGATGTTACTCATGTCTTCCCGCCCACTTTTCCAACGTATATATATATGTTGCTCCACAATAAAATAATCAGTTGAAGTCAGCGCTGTATCGTCTTGCCTTTCTTTGTCCGTGTCTTAAGAGTGCGCTGTGTTTTTCCTCAAGCGCTTAGAGATCAGCCTTACAGCGATACACGCTGAGCTTGAGCAAATTAAATTGATTCAAAATGCACAAGAGAAGCGGATATCTGACTTTTTAAATAGCACAAATAATTTTGATGCAGATAAACAAAGTGTCTCGGGCAATGTATTCGACGCAGGAGTGTCACATAAGCTGGAACGTGAAATAGCCGCCTTGAAAGCAGCAAGCGTTGACACCAGCAATCGAATGCGCAGGGCAAATCTTTTGTTCTTTGGGATCAACGATTCCTTCAATGAGCAATGGAAAGATTCCGAGGAAAAAGTTCTTTCGCTCTGTGAAAACAATCTAGACCTAAAACTTGATCCTTCATGCATAGAGCGTGCACACCGTCTTGGTAACTTTTCAACATCAAAAAAGCGCCCTATAATCGTAAAATTCGCTCATTTCAAGACAAAAGAAACCATACTGAGTTGCGGACGTAAGCTCAAAGACACAGATTTTGCAATTAGAGAGGACTTCGCAGCTCCCACGCGGTTTGCACGCTCAAAACTGTTGGCTTTCATCCGGCCGCTGAAATGTGCATTTAAGCTCAGCTTTGATAAACTGTACGTGGGAAGCAAGTGCTACTTTTATGACCCCGCATCTGATAGTGTCAAAGAACACACCATGCCTCGCCCCACACGTCACAACGCCGCACCACCCGATAGCATCCATGACAATGGTAATTGACGTACTGCCACACAACCCACCCGGGCTCCCTTCAGCACTCGACCGCGCTCTTTTCTGGATTTAAACATCACATTTACTAACATACGAAGTGTAATGCCGAAACGTGAAGAACTTCTCTGCTTTATCGAGGACAGCAATACAGACATCATTCTACTCACTGAAACGTGGCTACACCAGGACATATACGACCACGAAATTTTTCCCTCCAACGCTAACTTAACACTATATCGTCGCGACAGACAGGGCAAAAGAGGAGGAGGAGTACTTCTAGCCGTGAAAAGCACCGTATCATCATCGCTCATTAGCCACGACGATATCATAGAACTGACGTGGGTCTGCGTACAATGTACAGGTATCAAAACAGTTTTCGGTATCTGCTACCGTCCTCCTGGAAATAGCCCATCATTCTGCAATTCCCTTCGCCTTTCACTGACATCGATTCGGAGCAAGCTACCCAACGCGCCTATCTTTCTTTTTGGTGACTTTAACTATCCGACTATCAACTGGCCTCTGCTATCAGAACCTCACAAATCACAATCAAACGAAGCAAAACAGTTCCTTGATTTAGTTCTAGATTTCAACTTACATCAGGTAATAACATGCCCAACAAGAGGCGACAATACACTGGATCTTTTACTGACATCTAATCCAGACGACATTAAAAGCATAAACATATTACCGGGCTTCAGCGATCATAGCCTACTTCATATATGCATCTCATTACCTATCAAAAAGAGATCCCCTACCCAAAAGCTTATCACTGATTATAAGAGAGCGGACTTTGAAGCAATTAACCGGGAACTTGAACAGTTTTATGAACACTTTAGTACTATATACTCATCTCGCTCTGTCAACACGAATTGGGAATTATATAAAAACATGATACTTAATTTACAAGCTTCTTACATTCCCACCGTCCTTATAAAGACTGATTTAAACAACCAATGGTTCAACAACCGTCTTAAAAGCCTCCTTAACAAGAAAAAACGGCACTACAGGCACGCGAAACTAGTTAATAGCTGCACGGCATGGGAGCGATACCGTCTTAGTGCAAATAATTATGTTAAAGAATTGAAGGCGTCTAAAAAGAAATTTTTTTCTTCTGATCTGCTATCAATATTACAGTCAAACCCAAGTAAATTCTGGCGAATTCTTTCCCCCAAAAGCCATACTAAGCAGTTCGAACTCTCAGGAGATGATGACCAACCGGTCGAGGTAGAACAATGCGCGACGGCTCTTAACAAGTATTTTTCCTCAGTGTTTTCTTCCACTAACGCTATTGTTCCTTCCATGCATGAGTTTCCAGTGACTTCAATGCCAGAAATAGAAATTAATGCCGATGGAATAGCCAACTTAATTAACTCCCTCAAACTATCGTCGTCAGCTGGATGTGACCAAATTAGCACCAAAATGTTAAAGAATACTACCGCAATATCAAGTAAAATACTATACCTGTTGTTCTCACAGTCCCTAAGTACCGGCGAAGTTCCTCACGATTGGAAAAAAGCAAAAATAATTCCTATTTACAAATCAGGAGATCGGTCAAAACCAAACAACTATCGACCAATTTCGCTCACCAGCATCCCGTCCAAACTCCTTGAGCACGTTATAGCATCAAATTTAATCGCTCATCTTGAATCACTAAATTACTTTTACCCGCACCAACATGGCTTTCGAAAACTACTATCATGCGAAACACAGCTCGCCGAATTCACTCACGACATCCTTCAGTACATGGACAATCGCCTACAAATTGATGCCATCTTTCTCGACTTTTCTAAGGCATTCGACCGTGTTCCGCATAATCATCTGCTAGCTAAACTTGCTTTACTTGGAATCCCGCAAACATTACTTATCTGGCTCGAGCACTTTCTTAAAGGGCGCGTGCAATTTACATTCGCCAACTGTTGCAGCTCATCGCATACTGACGTCACATCAGGTGTCCCCCAGGGCGCAGGGTTATCACCGTTGTTATTCTTAATCTACATAAATGATCTCCCATCTAACACAATAACCAAACTTCGACTTTTTGCGGATGACTGCGTCGTTTATAACATCATCCATGCCCCTGAAGACACCATTAATCTACAAAATGATATAGACACAATTGCATCATGGTGTGAAAAATGGCACATGCCACTTAACCTAGACAAATGCCAACTCATGTCCTTTTCTCGTAAAAAAACCTCTATTAACTGCACATACCATATTAATTCAACTCCCATTGCCCGAACTTCCTCTTACAAATACCTTGGCGTTCACCTTTCTTCATCCTTGTCATGGGTCACTCATATTAATTCAATATGCTCCCAGGCCTCACGCACTCTTGGTTATCTGCGACGGAACCTAACATCAGCACCACCTGAAATCAGACAACTAGCTTATCAGACATACGTACGCCCAAAGCTTGAATACGCCTCATCCATCTGGAACCCTTCACAAGCATACCTTACAAATGAATTAGAAGCCGTTCAAAATCGAGCTGCACGGTTTATCATGTCAAAGTACTCGCGTGATAGTAGTGTCACTGCATTAAAACGAGCCCTTTCCCTCCCAAGTCTCCAATCACGTCGCATCGTATCACGCCTATGCCTCCTTCATTCCTTTTTCTACCGCCCTATTAACAGGCACCCTTTGCTGCAGCCGCCATCAAGAATATCCCCTCGCCTAAACCACACTCATCCCATAGCTCCCATGAAAGGCCGCACATCAGCTATGAATGATTCATTCTTTCCAGATGCAATAGCCCGATGGAATGCCCTGCCTGATAATATTGCTTCTTGCACAGATCGAGCAATTTTCCGCACTTTATTAGCGAATCACCTGTGTCTTACGTGATGTATTCGGCTTCATCAAATAATCTGATCAAGTGTTACTGTCTCCTTTAATGTTTTTTTTTTGCTCTGTTTCGTTTCATTGCTTTCTGTTTTTGTTTTTGTTGAGCTGGTACTATATGTTACACACTGTTCTTGCCCCCGCCTTATGTAATGCCCACGGGCCCTTAAGGCTTCAATAAATGAAATGAAATGAAATGAAATTTTGACCACTCGGTGTTCTTTAACGTGCGCTGATATCGCACAGCGCACAAGTGTATTTTGTGGTTGCCATAACCTGCTAGCCATCGCAGCGCGTAAAGGAAGCAGACAATGCAAAGAAACAATACAAAGGAAAGAATGCAAACAGAACGACACCAGAATGCAAAATGCAAGGGTGGAAAAAAATGCAGGCAGTAAGTAAATAACAAATAAAAATCAAAGTCCGAACTACCGCAAATGAAAAAAAAAATGCAACAGCCAACAATGAAAACGCGAACAATGGAAAGGAAAGTGATGCAAAGCGAACGCGCAAGCCACAAGTGTAAAATAAGTAAAAATACCCCCCCCCCCCCCCCCCCCCCCCCCCCGCAGCTCTGCTCATACAAAAGAGCGCTTGTTTGGCTTTCAAATATATCAGCTTATTCAGCGTTCCAAATTTATTCTGGAAGCCAAAGAAAGAAACGAATTTAAAAAGCGTCGCAACGCGAAAACTCTCTTTTGCTATTATGGTTATTAGTTCTGCACGAGTAGAGAAAGGGTGGCCTGAGCTGGCCTCAAGTACGCTGTTTTACCTGGGTTTATGTATCCGCGGTAAAGAAGAAAAGAAGGGGCTTCTCGGCAGCGACGCGCTGTCTTGACATCAGCTTGAAATACTTGCTTGTTTGCGCCCAGCAGTGATGCTCTCACACAGCGAGTATTTGAAATAAAAAAAAAATCATGCCCAAATAAATTACGCTCTCTGAACGTGTTATATGTCAGCAGCTGAGACTGCAGCTGGAAGCGTACGGTGTCTCCTTTATGAGTTCAGCTGGTACAGGCTGATCTGCCGTTCAACATCATTATAAACGTTTAAAACCGGCGTGCTCTATTGTTTATTGACAAGTGTAGACTGATTTGATCGTCAAGTGAATGAACAGGGATAATTGACAAGTGTAGACTGATTTGATCGTCAAGTGAATGAACAGGGATATAAATCAGACAATCGTCTGAGAAAAGTCGGGTTGTTGAGTTAATTTGAACACATGTTGGAATATTGTGAACACACGCGCGCACAAAAATCAATGAGGACCAATACCGACTTTTGGGGCGCAAACCAGGAAACGCCATTATTCTGCTGCGGCTGGAGACAGTTACGTGCACGCTACGCTAATCTATGCGCAGAGCTGAACAAACAAGTTGCTTTAATTTCTTTTACATTATTTTTGTTAACGTAGTACTGGTGTCCTGTACTTGCAGCTGTGTGTTGCAAACGGTAATCCCCTAAGAAACTTTTCTTGTGGCTTGAGACTAGCGCAAACCTTCACGGCACTCATGACCTAACATGAGAGAGAAAGGGACGAAGCAATGGCATTAGACCTGTAGAGTTTCATTGGGCTTTTTATTTTTATCCTTGATGAGCGTGTTTTGGAGTACTCCGAATGATGCGGAGCAACAAATGTACGGATACAGCCCCGAATGTTCCGCAAGGGCTGCTCACGATCACAGAATCGTAAACGATTTCAACATTTTACTTTTAACCAGTGATGTAGCTTCTTAGCATGATCAGAAACTAAAACGTGATACTCGTCGATTCTAGTTGGCGCGTTACTGACTGGAGAAGGTTGCGCCTGAGTGCTTTTGCTTGTTTTCATTTCAGTTGCTTCCTTTAAAACAAACTTGGCGTGGAGCTGTAGTTGGAGTTTTGCTTTGGCGGAAAAGCCAGCTTCGTTCACTGCCGCACAATTTTGCTGAATACACCTCAAGGACGACCACGTGACGGGTAAATCTGCAGTCTGATTGGCTCCAACTGAATTATATCTGCTGTTTTGCGCTTCTCGTGAGCCCTTCCGAGTGAGCGCCCGTCACCCGAGATTATGAATGAGTCTAGATAGGCTCGAAATGCATATTTTAGCTTATACTGTCGAAGTCATCTAAATCTACTCATAGCGACTTGAAAAATTACATATTAAGGTAGTGACAAGATTGGAGTTGTGACAGCAATACCTTTGTGGCATCCCAATCGTCGCCCTATGACTCACTCGCTTCCAGGCTAAACTGGACGACGTCACCACATGCCCCACTTGGACAGCACGGTCTCAATGCGGGATGTGAAGATGGGAGGTGTGGACACTTTTTTTCAATTTCCGAGCTCTTTAGTGCCATCTGTATTACAGCTCCATAAGAAAGGTTGGGGTGTGCGCATACGTGCCGATCACGGGAAGAGTCAGGTTTGCTCCAAATATTGAAGCCGCTCGTCGTTTCCTGCGGACCACATGGACTTTACGAACCCACATTCTGCAAGGTGGATTGCGTCATGAGCGTCGGATCGAATGTGCTGCTGAGGTCATGAGTTCTTCGCAGCGGTACTGTTTTTGATGCAATAAGCGTTTTATTCAACGGGGAAACAGCTGTTGGTTCTTGTGATGAAAGGACAACGGCGATTAGATGCTACATCCACTGATTTCCACTAGAGGTCTGGATGGCGCATCCGGCGGCCTTACCCGAGCGTGAAGCCACCAGACCATGCCACCAGAAGTAAGCGGCCTTGTCCCGGAAGTCACACTTTCGCAATGCGCTGAATAGCACCCCAAACGAAAAAAAAAGAAACGTTGAGTCCTATAGGGGTTTCTAATTGGATCCATTCTGAATGTTCAATTGGTCCCACTGTGTACTTGAAACCACATGGTTTCAATTGGATTGTTCAATTGGAACCAGTTGGAATGTCTAATTGTTCCAGTTGCGTATTGGGAACCAACTGAAATGTCCAGCTACCAATCAAACTGCTGTTCCCTTCCGAGATTTTTGAATACTACTAAATTTCCTACAGATTAATTTTTAGACCCACGATTCTGCTTTTCCTGTCCAAGTCAATGATCATGCTTTACAATTCATCACTTGATAAGTGACTCAGCAAGGCAATGTCATCAGCGAATCGCAGATTACTGAGGCATTCTCCACCAACTCTTCTCCCCAACTGTTCCCATTTGAGGCTTCTGAATACCTCCTGTAAGCAGGCGGTGAATAGCATTGGAGAGATTGTGTCTGCCTGCCAGACACCCTTCTTTACTGGAATTCTGTTGCTCGCAGAAAACGAAGCATCAAATGAAATCATGAGGTACGTGTTGACATACAAGACGTTTGCAGACGTCTGTGAATACTGTTATCCTTCATACATAAATTAACGATCTCGGTGAAACAGCGGCACCTTGCTTGGTCGACGAAGGACCCGCAACGAGACTCGTACGCGAACGTTGAAACCAGCTAGTTCAAATGACGCGCCGTTACGAAGGCTTGAGTGACAGCATTGCAGGTGGCGACACTGCCAAAACTCAACAAATTTTATTTTTTTAGTAAACAAGTACCCAATATTCCAGAGCATTATAGCACTTAGAAGGATTAAAATTTTATGCTTGTAACTTAGTGGTTTGTTACTTTTTAAAGTAAAAGTTGTAGTTTCGCTTGCAGCAAAATTTTAGTAATGGCGCTGCGTGCGCTTTTCTCTATTTGCACCCCCCCTCTCTTTTTTTTTGTGGCGCGTTAAATGAAATCTGTTGTAAAAGATGCTTGTAGTGTTATTGTTCCTGATTACTGTCTTTTTTATGCTCCGCTCTGACTGTCTTATGCCTTTTCCAGGTGCTGTTAATGCTAACGAACCATAAAGTGACACAGGCATCCCTACAGACTGCCGGCGAACCTTCCCACGCAATGAGCATCATTTCAGTAAGTGTAACAAGACAACTGGTAGTTGTGCGGAAGAAAAAGGTGATGTGTGATTTCTCGAATCTCAACGTACTTGAGTGCCATGGCGGCAAGTACAGTACCTGCGCTAGAAGGTACCGTACTTGCCGTTCGCGTTTCGCCCGCAAATCGCTATGTGAAATAGGCGGTAACGATTTGCTTCGGAACGGTTAAACTCCACGTAACTCAGCGGCTAAACAATATTTTCTGGCTGCATATGAGCTTGTCTCCGCGAAACTTATGCCCGAAATGCTTTGACTTGAATTTAGCGCGAACATGATGCACGCGGCTTTTTTGGCGGTTCTAGGATCATCGAAATGGAACGTCGGGTTTATACTCGCAGCTGACCTCGGACGCAACCTTTTGAGCTCATATTGCAAGTGTGCTGCTGATCTTTTGTGCATGATCAACGTATGGTAATAGGTTGCTGACTAATTGAAAATGTTTGTTTGAAATGTGCTGGCCGCTTCTTTCCTTTGTGGAGCAGAATAGTAGTTCACTAGGAAGGAAGCTTTTGCACAAATAAGAAGCTTTGCTTAAGTGGTGCACTGTAGAACAAGAAAGAAAGCAGGATTATTAGTTAGCTGACGGGGTTGCATACTCGTTAACCTGATCTTTGTAAGTGCGCTGCTCTAAAGTATAGGTGTAATAGCTGTCGGTTGGTTCTTTCCTTATGTATTCTTTTAAAACATTAAGTGAGCAGAGCCGCACAAAAATGTGTGGCTGAAACACTGAAACGGGCTTACTGAATGAGATGGCGAATGAGATATTTCTCTGTTCTTGCTCAAATCTAAAGGCAGCAGATTTCATTTCATTGTCAGCTTGATTTTTGCTTAATTAACTTGCTTCAGAATATTGTGAATAGCCATTTGGCTTCCCAGTGCTCATCCATCTGCTTGTTAAGATAGCCATTCTTGTGGACGAGAACTTGGAGAAAGCTTGTTTGTCCATCTAATCCGCTGATAGTTGCCTGCCCCGTGGAAATGGTGCATGGTCCACCATCGTGGGGTCTGTGATGTCATGTGCGAGTCATCTCATGTTGCTTTTATGCAGTCCAGCTTTGTGCACTTTGATGCAATGCCGTTTCATGCTTCTCAGAAAGGGCAGTATTTATGATAGACATCTGAAAACCCTAAGGGACCTTCAGGATTTACCCAGTGCATTCAACTCGGGCTGCAGTATGTACATGTAGTCAGTCAAAGTACCGCTATTTTTGTGTGTACAAAATAAAGTTCTACTTCTTGCATGTTGATTTTTATTGGCCAGAACATATTAGTTGCTGCTAGGAAAAGCTGCAGTTTAGAAGAAGCTTTTGAGTGCCTCTAGCTTTGCTGTGTTATATGCCTGGTTAGTATCGTCTAGCATGCTAAACTTTCCAGCCTGTGTGCAAGATATGAGAACATTTTTACATTACTTATCACTAGCAAAAAGAGGGGAAAAAAATCTGCTTCAGTCCGCCAAAATGTCTCATTCTGTACACCGGTGTAATACATGTCAGTCCTCTGCTTCATAATATAAAACCGCACTAAAACAAGCGAAGGAGCCATTTTTCAATCACACTTTGCTATTGATGCTAATTGATAACCAACAATTTCGGAACGTAGTTAACAGAACGGGTAACTCTACAGTTAATCTAAGAGCATCAGGTACATGGCCAGGTACATGGCACATTTCCCAATGAAATGTGCGCAGATGTTCTTAATGACATGAAAGCTGATTTTACAAGCAATTTAAATATCTCATATGCTCGTTATCTGCCCTGTAATTTCTTTCTTGTGGACGCCATTATTATAGATCCTGCTGGAGTCGAAAGAATCAAGAATCACCTCCATGCGATGTGGACAACATCAACTCCAAACTTCTAAAAAGTATGAAAGTTTGTAGTGCTATCATTTTTGTCTAAACTATTTCAGCAATCTCTTGAGTCTGCTTTGTCCCCAATGATTGGAAGATGGGCAAGGTGGTTTTATGGCACAAGTCTGGAGGCAAGCATTCTTCTAACAACTGCCAACCCTTTTCATTTATTAGCATCCCCTGTAAGATCATGGAACATGGCGGCATGTATACTCTCTCTCGATACAAGTTTCTTAGGGTCAAAATCCTTTCTGAGTCATTGCTAGCAAGGGTTTCATAAAAAATTTTCATGCAAGACACAGCTTCTTTGTATTACACACGATGTGATTTCATCTTGGCCAGGTTTCTATGGCAGACTGCATATTCCTCGATTTCTCAAAAGCCTTTGAAGAGTTTCCAGACAATTACTTCTCTTCAAATTCAGTAATCTCAATCTCAACACTAAAGTTATTTCATGGCTAGTCTTTCCTCACTAATTGTTCTCAGTTTGTGACTGCAGATCATACTACCTTCTTTTCCTCTGCAGTGGGCTGAGGCATTCGCCAGGGTTTGGTACTTGGGCCCTTACTTTTTCTCGTTTATGTAAATGACTTGCCTAACAACGTTGTTTCTTCTCTATGTCTTTCGGCTCTTGATTGTGTTGTTTACAGTGAAATTAACAGCGACTCTTATACTTCTGTTCTTCAATCTGATATTAACCAAGTTTTGAAATGTTGTAACATGTGGTGCTAGGAACTTAGCATTAATAAGTGTAAACACATGTGTTTCTTAACGTGGCGTTGTAACAGCCACTTACAAACTTAATAATACACCCCTGGAAACTGTGTTTGTGCAAATACCTCAGTGTGCATATAACTTCTCACCTCTGTTAGAATTGCATTTTGAATTTACTGCTAACGATGCTAACCGTATGTTAGGGTATATGTATCTGCATCTAAATTCTACCTTTCCTATAGTTCAGTTAAGTTACTTCACTCATTTGATATAAATTGGATAGTTTCATTGGGATTAATGTCCCAAAACGACTCAGGCTATGAAGGACACCATAGTAAAGGGCTCCGGAAAGTTCGACCACCTGGGATTCTTTAACGTGCACTGACATCGCACAGTGCACGGGCCTCTAGAATTTCACCTCCATCAAAATTCGACCGCCGTGACCAGAATCGAGCCTGCGTCTTTCGGGTCAGCAGCTGAGTGCCATTACCACTCAGCTAAAGATCTAAATTGGAGTATGTACCATCAGTCTGGGACAGATCACTAGCATCTCAGTTTGAATCTGCACAAAACCGAGCATTGCGATTCATACTTTCCTTTTATCACCATAGCTCCAGTGTTACAACTATGAAGGCTGCCTTATCATTACGACTGCTTTTATGCCAAATAAAAATTTGTCACTTATGTCTGTTTCACAAGATCTATGATACCAATCCTCTCCTTAAGAGCTGGCTGCTAGCAGCCCCCTACATGTTGCAGGCCACATTGATCATCTCCACAAAATAGGTGCTCCATCCTGTCACGCTGAACATTTTCTTTATTAATTCTTCCCCAGTACCTCTGCGAGTTGGAACCATCTTCCCCGTCATGTAGTTGACATTACTGACTTTAATACTTTTAAGGCTGGCTTATGTGTCTCTACACATTTTTGTCTTTTTTCTTTGAATTTGGTTTCACTGTCTTATTTCCCACAATAATTGTCTTTTATTCGCTTTCCATTCTAATACTTTTATCATGATATTCTACTGCTTCTTACAGAGAGTAGATACGTATAAACCAGTGTCACTGCCTGTCCAGTGTTTTGAAGTTTCACTACAGAATGCCTCCTTCTAGAGTGCTAACTGCTAAAGCCTCATTCCTGGGAATGACATAAGTTTTTGTAGCCAGGAAGTGTCTCTGGCGAATACGAACGACTGTGGCCAGCGAGCCTTCTCCGCCGCTGTGCCCGTGTTGTAATGAAAACAGATCTGAAGGAACTGCGCACATATGCCACAGCTAGGCTTCAAAGGAAAAGGAAAAACGCTAGAAATAGCTAAAAAGCGGGAATGAAAGCCATAAAACAGTCCTGGCACTCTTGACTAACAAACCCCCATGAAAGCCTTGACCCTTGCAATAACCAACATCATAGCAGGGAGCCGCAGGGTTTGATACGAAGTGTCCTGCTCTTCGAAGTCACCGCCACCATGCAGCACCGAGTGGGAGAGAGAGAGTGGAGATTATTAATATAAGCTTCCTCTCGAGGGAGGGGTGTTAGTGAAGAATTAGCAGTTGCGCAGCCGGTGCTGTAATTGTCTTCTTTAACAGCTGTACTGCTACTGTGTCTTTCCCGGCAACCTTCATTCTTGGAGTTAGCACTCTAAAAGAAGGTACTCTGTATTGAATTTCAAAACACTGAATGGAAGGCACGCATAATGACTGCCTTGGAGCATATGAAAATATAATAGACTATGCAATGCGGTCTTCTTTCACTCCTTCGTTCAGCCCTTAAAGGCGTCCATTTGCTGTGGGATGTCATTGCACGTTAGAGATCTCTAGGTGGTTGAAATTATTCCAGAGCCCTGGTCTATGGGCTCCTTGTCTATGGATAAACCCAGGACTACGACTATCGGGGCAGTCGCTCTATCAACTAAGCTAACCAGGACGTCGAGTAGCTAGATGGTCTTGGTCACCTTAGTTCGTATAGCATCTGCACCCGATAGGCGATAGTCCCGGGTTCAATCCTTGGACTAGGATCAATTTTTCCCCTTATTGAAAGCTACTCCATAATGGGGTTTCCCCTGAAACGTTTCTTTTGTAGCAACACTATAACTTTTGTTGGATGTGTTTCGTCTGTAAAATTTTATAGTGTACTGTCATGACAATAGACACTGCAGTTTTCTGTCCACCACAAAGGCTTGTTGCCTTGGTTGCACATAGATCGGTGCGGTATACAACAAATTATTTTGGGACTAAGAAAAAGAATTAAGAAAAAAAGAGTCCCAGCCCGTGCCACTGGGTGATGTGGCATATACATAGATTATATTGGGACTTAAAAACAAGAAACAAGAAAAATGTGTCCCAGCCTGTACCACTAAGTATAACATAGATTATACTGGGACTAGAAAAAGAAACACGAAAAATATGTCAGTCACATTTCACTTTAATTAGCTCTGTATATCAGTTATGATTCCTTAGTCCTATTAGTTGATGGATAGCCATTACTGTACGAGCCGCCGCGGTGGCTCATTGGTTATAGTGCTCGGCTACTGACCCGAAGGATGCGGGTTCTATCTCGGCCGCAGTGGTTGCATTTCGATGGAGTCAAAATGCTAGAGGCCCGTGTACTGTGCGATGTCAGTGCACATTAAAAAACTCCAGGTGGTCGAAATTTCCGGAGCTCTCCACTACAGCGTTCCTTATAGCCTGGGTCACTTTGGGACATTAAACCCCATAAACCAAATCAAACCATTACTGTACAGCAATTAGTTAGTCATCATATCCTTTTTCTCATTAATTCTCTGTGAAACAAGATCAGGCTTTGTGCAGCACCACTTATATGTGTGAAACTCAGTGCCATTTCAGGCAGGGTTTATGTTTTGCTGTCGAACTTTTGTGCTTTATTTGTAATAATATGGACCATGTGGGCAATGACAGTGATATGACAGGTAGGGCAAGTAAAAATAGGTCCAGTAATTTATCGAGGCTGACTTGCTTGCTGGAGCTGGAATACAGACAGTTATAGGAATTGCATTTGCAGGATCAGTGCTGGTTGGGAGCCCTGCTGTCTATTATGTTCCAGTGCTGGCCATGGTTTGCTGCCTTTGTGCTGCAGTTGCTGCGGTGTGTCTACAGCAGCACCTAACTCCAGCAGTTTCTCCTGGCTTCCTGACATCGCGCACTACTGGTATGTTTCTAGGGAACGATCAAGACTCATGCTGAAGTGTCATTTAAGAGCTGATTTTTCTCTAGCATAATGACTGTTCGTTGTGCTTATTCGTAAGCCGCATACAATAGCGAGGGAAGCCCTGCCTGCTCAACCCAACTGTGCTCTGTGCTGCATGATGTTATTCCAAGCCCATGGCACAACTTATTGAGGGGAATAACTTCCTTTAGAGTTTGTGGCAGTAGCTTCCTTTGTATGGGGCACTGAGGGCTGCAGCATCGCGTGAGAGGCTGATCTAGTCTTTTTGCTCTGTGGGGATTGGTAAAGGACGCAACCTGACACCCATCAGCTAGGGTCAGGGATAGGATGCTGACTCAGTGACTAATAAATCTGTTTTAATAAAGTCCATGTGGTTGCCAATGTTTTATAGATGGTGAAGCCATCGAATGGCTGATTCAAAATGACGACCCAGTATCATGGCCGTGGATGTGACGTTGTACTGTATGGAAATTTTGAAGGGGTACGTAAGTGCTGCAAAATGTCTTGGATAACTGAAGTTGATGAATACATAAAAGAGGAATCATCACTACTTTCAGCTGGAAGATGGTGAAGAAATTACCTAATCATAATTAAATCACATGGGGACAGAGTGGCTGCTTTCCCCTTAGCACTGCATGTCTATGTCATGGGGCTGATGTAGACTCGGATCTGTATCAACTGCAGTGTAGTGTCTCAGAGCCTTGCAAGAACCTGCTAGGCTGGAAACTTCTTCGCTTTAATCTTCTGTGACTCTGTATCTTTTAACCGCAGCTAGCTTAGCTAGTTTAGGTGGCTTGCTTGGAATCATAGCTTATGCTTGTGGCGTCGGGCTATTATATTGGTTTCTGAAGATTTGCTAAGACTAAGCCTGCTTTCCTGTGCATGCTAGTTTTTGTATTCACTTGGTTAGTGCAGTGTTCAATTTTAGTGGTGTATCTTGTTTGAATGATTTCATGTGCAAAATGCTACTTCATGTTTGATTCATGCATATTGCATCGCAAAACAGATAGCTGAGTGTTTTGCTACGTTGCACTGGATATGAAGATACGTATTATGTTCTTTGCACTTTTTCACATGCTGTCGTGTTGTTGCGAGAACTGCGTAAGCCAGTCCTCAAAGGAAAGGTTAAGGCATTTTTTCTTTACGGCAGATTTTTGACTTGTAGAAAGTTGTGGAAAAACCCGTTTCCCCCCTTCGTTTTCGACGCGGCTGACCATCTTCATCATTCTGCATCAGGACAGCGCCGGCTGGGCGAGGAGGAAATCTCACTTATGGGGGAAGCAGAAGCAGTCACGGGAGTGCCACCTCGAAGGCTACGCAGAGCTGGTGAGAGTCTTTTCGGGATCCGGCGAGCATCACGAGCGGTTACAGCCACACGCTTTCGTCACCTTCTGCGGCAGGCGCACGGAGATCCGAGGCCCTTGCCGCTAGACTTCTGGTTCCAGGGAGTGAAACGAGCGCAGCAAACGCGCTCTCTCGTCACCTCCCCCAGCAAATGCTCGGGGATGGCTTTGCCCCAATAATGTGGCGCGCACGGGAAAACCCGGCCGCCATTGCTAGCACTGACAAACGTTCACCACCCGTAAGTCAGAAGCCCTTCTTACATAGCTTTCTATTTCTGAGCAATGCCTCGTTGATGTTCTGTAGCTAGCTGCCCGCTATGTGTATTAATTTCAAGTGTAATGAATAGCATATGAGTGTTCACGCTTTGCCGTCCCTCCCTTTGTTCTCTCGAGCACGGACCCCTCCACGGTTGGCGAGCGAAAACGCTGCATCCGTGGAGTGGAAGTGCGGTGCGGAAGGCTGTCCCCGCATGTTTCCACAAAGTGTTGTGTATCCTAGTTTTATCTCCTGTGGACGCGACTTCTCTGTGTGTGCAGAATGGGAGTTTGTGCTGCATAAAGCAAGGCCTAGGCTTATTACCAGCATTAGAACTTTGACAGCAGTTGCTTTATGAGGGAATTCTTCAGAGGTTTATGGTGGCCGTTGTTGAATTTGTATTATATTGCGGTCAGAAACTCCCCATTTCACTTGCTGGTCAAAGACAACATTATTCAGCCGTGCAGCCGTCACTTTTTTGTCCTGAGAGAGAGCAAAAAGCCTGAGTGTTCCTTTTTATTATTATTGTGCTGACCTGAAAGCAGTTGCAGGTTTCACAGATTCACAGAGGATCTGCCTATCTGCTGGGCCACATCTGTGATGACAGACACCCTGGTGATTTTGGCCCCACTGGCTGTTCTGGGCGATGTTGCTGCTCGGTGTTGGGACGTGCTGATTTGGGGCTGTGAGCAGAGTATGTCATCTTTGGATTAAACTCCTTTAGGGTTGGTGCGTATATTAAATCATTCAAGAAATTGTTGCTGAAATACAAGATCTTGACAAGAGTCCTCAGTAATTTAAGTTTGAAGGTGCATGTGCTAACCTGTCCCGATGCCAGCATTACTGATAACATTGAAGTGCATGCAATGCGAAACCTGTCATTGTTTTCAGTACCTTCTCTATTGCAAATGCCTTTCTCTGCAAAAAGGTTGCTGCCACTCACGTGCATCACTCTTTTGCCTACTACAAAGTATGTAAACAGTGCTTTGCCCAGTATTTTGGTTGAGAGCATTTGGTATTCCTTCCCGCAGTTACTTTATCTGCGAAACGCTTGAACTTGAAGTCTGAAAGTGGACTTCGCATTATGAAGAGTGATGAAATATTTTGTCGGTTGTGTGTGAGTGCTGTGAACTGAACTGGCTGATAAGTAACTTCAACAGCATGCTGAGAGCAGTGCATGTGTGAGCTTTGGAGCAAATTGGAGGAATCAGTGCAGATGTTCAGGTGTTCATCGATATGCACCTCTCTCAGCAGCATTTATTGCGCTGACAGAAAAAAGTCAACCCTGTGGAGCTCCTGAATGTTAATATGGGGTGCCTCTTATAGTTTGCAGGTATTATGTATTGCTGCAGATAATATTGGCATCACTAGCTTGTGTGTGGATTTTAGTCACTACAGCTATGTTAATGGAGTTTGGTGGTTGGCATGCTTATCCTTGTCCTCTGGAGGAGGGTAATACAACTGAACTTTTTTTATATGCCACTGTTTGTTGTGTGAGTGGGCATGTCAATGGAAAGATCAAGCACTGTTTTGGAATGTGTGGTTAGCATTATTCTTGATTGCAGGCTGTTGCTGTGCTGTAGAAGCTTAAACAGAGATGAGGGGCGCACTTTGGAAAAAAAGGAAGACATGCATAGATAAAAGATTTCTCCTTTCTAAATTCGGATTGCTGTGTTTGCCGAAGCTTATGCAGCATATGAGCTATTCCGAGTGTTAACCAACGTAGCACAGTGGAAAGCACTGCTTAATTTCTGTTAATGCTGTTGGTACATAATAAGTGTGGTAGAGAATCATGTGAAGGAATCTCACTTCTCCTGATGTTTGCAAGAGCTCTGTAAGCGCTTCAAGGTCTATTGATCACAGGAGGTTCTGTGGCATTTGGTAAGAAGCGACGTCCAACTCTTAGCCTCCACCTAAGCACAACCATATGGCTACAAAGGAAAGCTATACAGATTTCACAGGAACCTCGTAGTTGAATAAAAAGTTATCCGGCTACTCTTCCTTGGGGAATTTCCTTAAAAGTTGCACCAACACTGTTTTAGGAATGCTATGCGAATACATTAAATGAATGCGCTATATGAATGTTGTTCCAGTGTTTAGGGGAATTCTCCAAGGTGGAATAGATTTGTAATAAGGGAGTACTTGCCATTCTCACTTCGAGTTGTTAATCAGCTCGCTCTCACCCTGCCGTCTGCTAGCCATCCTGGTTGGCTCAGTTGGTAGAGCGACTGCCCAAGAGAGGCAGTGGTTCTGGGTTCAAATCCGGGCAAGGGCAAGTTTTTTTTCAGCTATGAAGTTTCTGTGAAAGCTGTATATCTCTCCTTTGTAACCATATAGTTGCTCTTGCGTAATGAGTAGTTACTCCCTTATTATATACTATGCCACCTGGGGGATTTCTTCTAAACATTTGACATACCATAAAGTCATGTCGATGCATGACTGATGTGCTTAACTCCTACTAGTTCCCTTTGCATCTTACATCTGCTTTATTCTGTTGTGGAGCGACTGCTACGACCTGCTCATACCTGTGACCTGTGCACTGAGTTGTGCTCCACTACATGCAGTACTCTAGAAGCAGCCTGCTTGCTGTACCTGTGGGAGAGAGAGCATATGAAGTGCTGCCATGGAAGGCCACTAAAGCGAACTGTTGGACCAGTTGTTTGGGCAAGAACAGCGCAGTAGACGGGACCAAGAAGAGAGAACACACAGACACAGGCGCTGACTGTCAACTGAAAGAAGTTTATTGCAGCAACAGCAATATGTAAGAACCCATATCTTGCCCACATGATAAAAAAACATGAAAACATTAAAACTAAGTGATAAGTTTCATTGCAATCAGCCATCGAGAAATCTGATCTCCTTTCTTTTCAAGTTAATGGAAGGAGTACTGACACACTTCTCTCCTCATTGATGAATGGCATACGCTTCAAATAATTCACGTTCAAGCTGGTTCTTGTAGCATTTAAGAACCTTTGTCTCCTCCAAAGTGGCAGTGCACTGGCAAGTGGTCACGTGTTCAGCTAAGTTCTTTCTTGTGCCGTCTTTTATATCTCTATTATGCTCTCTGAGCCTGTCATTCAAACAGCGCCCAGTTTGTCCAATGTATGATGATGCACACGATAATGGAATATCGTAGACAACTTCCTTTGTACAGTCAACGAAAGCTTTTTCATGTTTCTTCCCACACTGTTTTGGCAATGTATCTACTTGGTTGACCACCTTGCAAAATTTTTCCAACTTGTTTGGCACAGAGAAAATCAACTTGACGCCGGACCGCCCGAAGGCTTTTTTCAGCGGATGGCTCACGCCATGCACGTACAGGATTACAACCATTTTTTTCTCTTCCCTCGTGCTCTTGCGTCGTTGTGGCCTCTTGCCAGAAGTCTTTCAAGATCTTGTTGCCAACACTACGGAGAACTTCATCCAGGAACCTAGCAGTGTGCAGTCGTTGCGGCTGGCCCTTGAAACTTTCATCGATGCGATGATGACATGACCTGTTAAAGGCGTTCTTCAGGGCGCTTGTCGCTACTGCTCTTTTAACTAGTTTGGAGTGTGCTGAATGGTATGGCATGATGCCTTTCTTTGAGCGTTGAGAGTAGCACCAGCAGATGTGTTGTGGGCGTATGAAGAGGCGCAAGTCAGGGAACTGGAGTTGGTTGTTTTCAGGTAATTCCTTTGTAAACGTGAAGTCTTTTAGAGTCTCTGCGAAGATCTTGAAAAGATCTACATCCCTCTGGGGTCCTGAATTTAGATGCCTTGTAGACGATCAGAAAATCGTCCACATAACGGAAGACTCTCAGAGAGCTGCTGGTTTGCAGGGCTTCTTTCAGCTTCCTGTCATAACGTCCAAGTAGCAGATCACTAAGAAGAGGTGCAACGCATGATCCAATGTACACTCCTTTTTGTTGGATGTACAGCCCACCATTGAAAGTTATGAAGGTGGAACGCAGGTAGAATGCCAACACTTCAAGGAAGAAAAAACTGGTAATGGCACAAGAAACGAGGACACGGAAGGCACACAAAAGACAGGACTGACGCCAACTTGCAACTTTTTGTGTGCCTTCCGTGTCCTCGTTCCTTGCGCCATTACCAGTTTTTTCTTTCAACACGAACCAACTCGCCTAAACTAGAGTTTTACTTGACTTCAAGGAAGCTTGTACAGCTAATGCCTCAATGCTTTCTTTTACCGCCTCGTGTGCATCATCATACATTGGACAAACTTGGCGCTGTTTGAATGACAGGCTCAGAGAGCATAATAGAGATATAAAAGACGGCACAAGAAAGAACTTAGCTGAACACGTGACCACTTGCCAGTGCACTGCCACTTTGGAGGGGACAAAGGTTCTTAAACTCTACAAGAACCAGCTTGAACGTAAACTATTTGAAGCATATGCCATTCATCAATGAGGAGAGAAGTGTGTCAGCACTCCATCTATTAACTTGAAAAGAAAGGAGATCAGATTTCTCGATGGCTGATTGCGATGAAACTTGTCACCTAGTTTTAATGTTTTCATGTTTTCATCATGTGGATGAGATGTGGGTTTCTACATATTGCCGTTGCTGCAATAAACTTCCTTCAGTTGACAGTCAGCGCCTGTGTCTGTGTGTTCTCTCTTCTTGGTCCCGTCTACTGCGCTGTATTTACGCAAGGAATGTACCAACTAGCGCGGCTTATTCCTCTCTTGGACCAGTTGGTTCATGGCTACCACTGAAGGGGCCAGTGGGAAGAAGATGCAGGAAGAGAGTACTCAACAGTGAACTAAAGAAGTAATGTGCAAAGTAAATAAAGCAACCCCATTACTTTTGTCCTCCTTACCTTTTTTTGTCTAGCATTTAACTTGCTGTCTAGTAGGTGCACGCCCGTAATACATGCTAGAGCAGTATTTTTGCATGTATTGTGGGTGTTTACCTACTAGAGTGCAAGTTAATTGTTCTTCATGCATATATTATGTGGTTACTTTTTGTGCTGGGTGCTGATGTTTTTTTTATTTCCGTTAGTTTACTGTTGAGTGAGAAAACGGTATGCGCAACAGTATAACTGATGTCCTTTGGCACGTTTCCTTTATTCAGGATATCCCACTCGGGACATGGCTGGTGATCGAAGTGGGTACCAACCTGCAGTGCAGAGGACACCGATGAGTGCGTGTGTCTTGTGAGCTGTACAGCAAAAAAAGTGGGTCTTGCCAGCTGGTGACTATGGTGCCATCTGCACTTAGTACATTGTTGGTGAGCTTCATTCCTGGCTACTTTGAAAATTTTGTTCACCCAATCTTTCATGTATCAAGCTGTTGTTTGGTGGATAATTAAGGATTCCTGTTACATGTTGTGATAGTAAAGAAGTTCTCAGAGAAGCTTTTTTACTACTTTTATTACTCCCCCCCCCCCCCCCCCCCCCCCCCCCTTGTGAATAGGCATAGCCATGTTAGCAACGTCAGGGTCAAAGGTTGTGTTGCTTGTCCAGGCATGAGGCAAGGCAAACTGAGATATGCTTAGATACTTGACTGCATGCACAATCCTGGTCAAAAGTCTTGAGGGCACATGGTTTGCTTTTGAGCTGTGTAGTGGGCTGCCACAGCACCTCTAAACACCAGAAGGTTTTGAAAGGTGAGGATGAAGGTTCTCGCCCTACAGAGGTTTAAAACATGGCTGCTATCATGTGTGCTTCTGTACATGGCTGAAAAGTAAACTGGGTGGCATGAAGACTTTTGACAAAAGCTGTATCTGAGGTACCTTTTGGTAATTGCTCTTCTGATTTCATGAAAGCAATTATCAACTTTGCAGTCATAATGTTGTTTATCATGAAAACAGGTGTCTGCAGCCTCAAGTACTCTAAGCTAATTCTAAAAGAGAAGAAAAGGCAGATAGGTTCACCTGGCATAATGCCTTGTTGGCTGTCCCACCCATGGAGAATAGGTAGGGAGGAGGAAGGCATTCTTTATAAGCGCTAGCTATTAAAGCGGAGATTCCTGGCCATAATGCCAGCTATCATCATGAGCAGCAAGAACCTGCATATATATGCGCGTGACCACCCTGTGCATGTAGCCCTTGCCTTGTGCCTCGTGCTAACGTTGTCGTCACATGGGGCATGAGGTCAGAAAAAGGCGCTGCCAGATGCCCTGAAATGCCTCTTGTGAAAACATTCTAAAATGACTTGATGGTGTGGCATCCTGCATGTCACCGCAGTAGTGGCCATTCACTTATGAAAAAGCTGCCAGCAGTGATGCGGAACGCCAGTTGCGTTGTGGGAAGGCCTTGAACGCACCAGAGGTGGAGCATTGAGCTCGGAACATTGCACGTACGCAGGAGGCCAGAGCCGAAAATGTGCGCCAGGTTGAACAGTGGATCAACACTATCAGGACACCATTCACGAATGCACTGCATGACTGGATACTAAAGCCAAAGCATCACATTTCTCACACCATAAAGCACACTCTGGAACCTTCCCAAAGCAGAAACACTATTGTTACACACTCATGCATGGCAGCAGCATTCAAAGCTAGTGCAACAATTGCAAAAGCACGAGTTGGACCAGGTGGCACTGATCATCTGCATTTCCATTGCTGTAACTGCAATTAAGTTTTTGTTGCAGAAAAGGTAGACCACTGCCAACCCTGCCCTGCATCTGATTTTTCTATGTTGCGCTATTTCTTCATTCATCCATCATCGTCATCATCATCATCAGCCTGACTCTGCAGGTCAGAGGCCTATCCCATGTCTCTCTAATTAACCCTGTCCTTTGCCAGTTGCGGCCACCTATCCCTGCAGCCCCGCCACGGTGGCTCAGTGGTTACGGCGCTCGGCTGCTGACCCGAAAGACGCGGGTTCGATCCTGGCCGCGGTGGCTGAATTTCGATGAAGGCGAAATTCTAGAGGCCCGTGTACTGTGCGATGTCAGTGCACGTTAAAGATCCCCAGGTGGTCGAAATTTCCGGAGCCCTTCACTACGGCGTCCCTCATAGCCTGAGTTGCTTCGGGACGTTAAACCCCAATAAACCAAACCTAAACCTATCCCTGCAAACTTCTTAATCTCATTCTCCCACCTAACTTTCTGTCGCCCTCTGCTACGTTTGCCTTCTCTCTTGGAATCCACTCCGTTACCTTTAAAGACCAACGGCTTGGGCAGGGCATGTAATGCCTTCGCATTGCATGCCCTGCCCAAGCCCATTTCTTCCTCTTGATTTCGACTAGGATGTCATTAACCCATGTTTGTTTTCTCACCCACTCTGCCCGCTTCCGATCTCTTAACGTTACACCTATCATTTTTCTTTTCTTTCCAACCATTCTTCAACCACTCAGTGGTTGAAGTGGCAGTCTACTGACTTTTATCGACTATGCTTTTTTTTTCATAAATTGAAAGCTCCTTGCCTAAATAAATGAATACCTGGCTGTGGTGCTGAGAAACACAACAGACCAATTTGAAAACTAAATTATTTTTATGGTAGTCTTGTTTCCACAATGGTAGATAGTGTCTGTAATACCTGACCTCTAGGACATGATATAAAGTTTATGTTACTGTATTCAGCTCCAAGACATGATTACTACTGCGCTGCCTAGGCGACGGGCAGTAGTAATAATCAGTGCAACGTTAACCGTTTTAGGTGCCATTTTCTGTTTGCGTTTGCATCGAAAACAAATATGTTTCCACCTACCGTATTTTCCGGTGTATAAGACGCACCCTTGTATAAGACGCACTTGCCATATATGCAAGCTGTCACTGGAAAAGTTCGTATATAAGACGCACCCGTGTATAAGACGCACCCCAGTTTACCCAGTTAGGCCAGTGAGGCTTAATTAAATACGCTTGCGCGACTATCGCGAAATGCACCGTACCTGTAAGCAATTCTTAAGCAACGCTAAGTGATCGAAAAAGGCAACACTCATGCCATACTCGTCCACGTTCTAGCAAAAAAGAACGGAAAAACGATACAGCTCCCCATATGTCCATAACATTTTATTCTACTTGAAACCTTCGAAGTCTTCATCTTCAGATGCGCTATCAAAAGGTTCACCCGTTTCTGGAAGCAACTCGGCTGAAACATGCACTACGTACACGGAGCAAAAAAAAGTTGCAAAGGGTGACTAAAAAAGAACGCCGGCTTGTCTTGACAATGGCGAGAAGCGCGATTGTCACCATCTTTTGGCGCTTCTCATTACTTTTGCTTGGGGCCTCCGAAACAGCCGCGCGTTTGTGATCCCGGAAGTCGTCATCCCCGCCGTTTCATAATATAGATCACCTAGAATGTCGCGCACGGCGGTCCCGGTATTGAAGTATTAACCGTGTTACAACCGCGTTATTGGTAGTGATATTTTTTAGGTGAAAAAAGCTTGAGCATGAACTGGAGTAATCGATGAACGCGCAAAAAAAGATGAAAAATTCGCATATAAGACGCACCCTTGTATAGGACGCACCAGCAAAATTTTCGAAAAAAAGCCGCGTCTTATACACCGGAAAATACGGTATATAGTATACTCGGACCTCACTAAACACAAATTTTCAGTTTTCCAGTCCAGTGTACCAGTGATTGCTTTTTTACAGACGTGCAGAATTTCGTACCAAGTGTCACAGTTATTGGAAATATTGACTTCGAACCAGGATTTGTCAAGTAAATTCACGAGAAATTGTGGAATTACTTTCTGTTTTGAAGATGCACATTGTGCTCTAACCTGAGGAAAGAGAATTGATGTTCTTACTGGGGACAAAGTCTGCATTCATAAAAATGGTGCATGACGTGCTAACCAGTTCACTGTTTTATGATTTATTTGCTGCATTCTCTGTTCAGCATAAAAAAAACAACTTATTTGTGACTTGGAGGATGCTAAATTCATCTCAAACAAAGAAATCAATGCTAGGTGCAGCATGCTCGCAGACAAAGTTGTGAGTTTGCTTTGTACACTATTGTTTGCAAAGCACCTTAAAGGAGTCTTAGACACCTAATTTTGGTGGCATGTTTTCTTCTCTAAATGATGCATAAGACTTAACTGTGCTTCAATCACTATGTGGTATTCGCCTGAGACTGCTAAATAATTTATAATCGAATATTTCTGTCATGCTGTTTCAGTTTCGGTTTCAACAGCCAAACGATGGCTGTGATGTCAGAGTGTGGTTAGTATAAGTCACATAAGGCATTGAAAAACTGCGATGTAATCACTGATTTATTGTATTAATTCACTACAGTGCTGAAGCCAGCCTTTATCAAGAGCCAGAATGAGAATGAATGTGGAAGCAGCGATTATATTGCAGTTTTTTCATGCCTCACTTGACCTGTAACCATACATTGACGTCACAGTCTTCGTTCGGGTGTTGAAAATGAAACTGAAACAGCACGAGAAAGAAATTTGACCAGAAATTATTTAGCAGTCGTAGGAGAATACCACCTGGTAACCCATGAGTAATAATGCCTTATGCATCATTACAAAGAAGAAAACATGCACCCAAAAGTTAGGTGTCTATACTCCTTTAAAGGGTTAACCAGGTGCATAGATTTCGTTAAATCTGCAGTTGATTTAAAAATCTGCAGATTTAAAAAGTAGTATCTGTAAAATAAGACTGGTGATATATATCATGTGTACCATCAGTTGCTTTTGCAGGCAGAGTAGCAGCAGCCGGCCTTTTTGAAGACGTTTGAAGAAATCATGAGCAAGCATAGGTAAACCATGCAAAAAAAGGTGATGAGTTGAAAGAGAAAAAAACAGGCGTCAGAAGTTTCTTCCAGCAAAAATAACAAAACTAATGTTATGTATTGCATTCATATAGTGTAGTATATAAACTCCAGGTGACATAGACAGGTTACATGGAGAGCCGCAAATTTCTAACACAGCATGGTGCAAGCATCGGCTGTGGTCCAACTTTCTTTGCCAATTTTAACTATAAATTCCTGCCAAAAGCCCAAGTTCTGCCCTCATTCTTGTCATCATAAGGAAAAAAAGAATATGCCGATATTTTTGTACTTGCTCCCGGCAGTAGGCTATCATTTTAAGGTGTTGTGCTATTTCTTCAGTTATCCATTAATCCTAATATATACAGCATTGTCTGGGCTTCCTCTGTGGCCCCTCTTAGTACGAGTCTAGGTGAGGATGCTGGTTCTGAAATTTACTTGAGTAAAACACGTTTTTGGGCAAGTTGGTAACATTCTTGATTCATATTGCAGCGAAGAAGCACGAACACAAGTAGAAGGAACACGCAAAAAACACGGACGCGTTCGTCCGTGTTTTTTGCGTGTTCCTTCTACTTGTGTTCGTGCTTCTTCGCTGCAATAGGAATCAAGTTCTGAAATTGTTTACTTTTACTGCTCGATCATATTCATGAAGGGGGTGTTTTCTTTATGTGTTTCATTTTTAGCTTGTGCTGTGGTTATTGCAGGCTGTCCTCTGCATGCCAGTAATGGAAAGACAAAGCCTGCTAGCATGGCACAGCAGCCATTTCTGTGGTCAAGTCGAATTTTATTTTCAGCACCTTGCGCCCACTGACAGCTTTGGCGTTGAAGGGGAACAAGCAGAAAGCCTAACAAGAGCTTGACAGACAGGCCCCAGATCAGCCTAAGCGAAAACAATCCAGTCCCATTACCTGCTGCTGGTATCCAAAACGTGACATAACCCTTTGCAGCTTGCCTTTATAAGAGAAGCTCCTAGTTACCTATCTCTGCCTTGGGAGGCAGCAGAAAAGTCTCCTAGTGATCTGGACATAATGGGAGGGCAGCACACGGCTGCTTCTAAAATCCATTTTTGTCTGTTTTACCAATCTTAGCTAAAGGAAATATGTTTTTGCATGAATTTACCCCAAACTTCAGTTAGCTTGCTTTCATTTTTCAATTGCAGTAAAGTATTTTATTCTTCATTTTGCGTCATCTGTGTTCATCCTTCACCTTTATTACTTGCAGGTGAGAGACAGCGCTGCCAGTCCAGCCTTGGCAAAAACTTGCTTCCTTGGTCTGGCATCACTGCAAACAACAGACTGTCTATTCATTTTCACTGAATGAGGTAAGTATGGTGCCCAAATGTGTCATTAAACAAAAATCGCCATGAAATGCCACCTCTCTGCAAAATCTGAATGCAAACATACGAGTGATTTACGTGAGGGAAGCTTTCAAATCTGCCTGTCAGAGTGAAACAACATTGAATACAGAGAGGTGTCGTGTTAAAAGAAACAAGGTCTTTTACTTTGTATAACAAGTTGTTTGAAAATTAAGAGCTGTAGCTTGATTGAAATGGCCCTTATAGTGTGACACACATTTCAGTCATGCATGCCAGTCCGTTCTTTTAATGTGAAATCTCTGTGATGTCTTCAGGGCTATTACTGTTGTGTTCTAGCAACAGATTGATATGAGAGCCTCCATGAACTGTGAATCTTTACGATCCTTAATGACCCTTATTGTCCCTTAATGAAGTAGCGGTGGTGTACATGAAGGGGAAAAAAAAAACTTCCTATTTACTATTAGTAGCGCCTGTAGCACACAGGCCTAACTCCTCTTGTGGTCCTAGGAAGGCTCTAGGCTGAATACAGAGTGCCTTTAGGTGTTCCATTTTCTTCAGTAACGCTAGTGCCATGTCCCCGTTATGCCGGGGAGAGTATTCTAAAGGTTCCAGTATCATGGCTTGGTTGTGTAATGGATTCCTCAGTTATTTATGAGGTTTCTTTTTCTTCACCCTCATTATCATGTGCTAGTCACTTCAGCTGCACTTTCTTGAAAATTTGCAGTACATACCTATTATCTTCTTTTGCTGGCTGGCAGTAATGTTTGAACCACAGACTTTAGTCACATATCGTATAGAGCTGCATCAAAACATTGAGCTAGTTTGTTCTGCCTTTTCTTCCTGCATAGTGCTTTGTCCGCTTGCTTCTGTATGCTGTTGTGCATGACGTCTTTCAATGGACAGGGAATTGAGGGGCTCGTTGGTCTAGCATCATTGCAAGCACCAAACTTTAAATTCTTCGGCGTACTCTTTGGACTTTTCTTTTGTTACCTTGTTTTCTTGGCACTCTGCACTGTCCTGGTCCATGTCATGTTTACTGCTGTTAGCGGCTGTGTGGGGCAGGAAGGGAGCATTAGTAATGAAACATCACATACTTCTTTGTAACAAATACTTCACTAATGGGCACAAAACACTGTTTGAATATCATTCCTGGTACCCGGCAGGTGAACAAATGATTTATCCATAATGTGTGACATATACATAATAGAGCATCTCTTGCTTCTTCACCATGCCTGTGTGTTAGATTTCTGCCACGTGCCACTTGTTGTTGGCTCTAGTTTGTCCAAACTGTAGTCTGCTGACAGGCTGTCATCTCATGCCATCTGTTTTGGTTTGCACTGTGTAATGCCTTGGCTGGGGACCAACCTGAGTGACAACTATTTTTTGCAAAGTATTCTTGTGCCTCACCCTGACAGGCTGGTGCCTTACAAGAGTCAGAAGTCTGTCAGCTTGGATATCTCAGTGCTTGAGCTGTGCAGTCTGTCTGCATTGGAAAAGTTTCTAGTGTGCATCAGTAGAGAACAATGGTTTTTGGGCTTCTTATAAGCGTCAATATGAATGTTCTCAATTTCCTGCCCATCAACAACTCTGCAGGCGAACATGTTCCTTTGTTGGCCTGTTAGTTGAGGTGGACCAAGTGCAAACCTTTGCCATCACTGTATGACATGATCATCATGAGCTTTTAATAATGTGTACTGTTTGTTCCACCTGATCATTGGAAATTGGGCACAGTGGTAATGATGGTTAATGAACAGTGTCCCATCCTTGCAAGAATGCTCGAATGCTTCTGAGCAAATAAGGGTCCCTTATATCAGAGAAGCTTATTAGAGATTAGAAATGTGTGAAGATGTCTTTTAGGAGCAAAGTTGCTATGGTAGTTTCAAAGCATTTCACTTTCACATACTTTGAAAAGCAGTGAACAGCAAGGATATAAGTGCTGCCTCGGTGTCAAAGGGAGAGAAATGAGCAGCTAATTTTTGGAGCTGGCAGGTCTCTTTCAAGCAGCAGTTGCTAAGGGTTTTCTTTCTTGTTGGATTAGCAAAATTATCTTGTCAAGTGGAGGCTAAAAAGCACCCTGGGTTGCTAACTTTTTACATGTCACACTGCCTAGATTTGTGTGAAAGGTCACTTGTTGTGAAAATATGATCATGCGACACGATGAACTTCAGAGAAGTGATCTGTGCATCTAGTTGCTAAGGAACTGCATGTTGCTTTTTGGATCTGTTCGAGCATGGTTAGTGATGCTTGAAATAACCTGTGGCCAAAAGTCATGGATCACTGTTTCCAGTTTCCATCTTAGCTTCTGGGTTAAAGGACTTTGGTAGTGTATTAACCACGATCAGCTGCTTTTTGCTGTTGCCCTGAAGCTGGTGCAAAAGTATTTGCTTTGGTGACATTTTTGCTAAATCCTTCATTTGTAATTCAGTTAGAGGTTGGGCTGTTTCAATTATTACAAAGCAGCCAAAAGTGTAATGCTGGAGCCATTCTTATGTGAACACCACAGCTAGGAGTTCTTTTTGTCTGTTCATTATTGTGTTGAGGAGGTATGAGTGCTACTGATAAGGAAAACAGGTGCTATCACAATTTTTTTCTCAATCATGTTGAGAAGCTCACATAGAGGGCTAGTAGTTCCTGCGATGTTTGGTATAAACTTCTCATTCCCGAGAATCTCTGTAGGTCTGACTTGTTTGATGGAGTTGACATGTGCTCGGTATCATTTATTTTCGGTAGCCACCCTTTCCGGCAAGTGATAGTGTCCTAGATGTGAAATTGCTGGAAGTTGTCCAGGTTGGCCTTGTCCAGCTTCAGGTTGTTTTCCCAAGAAGTTGCCAGAACAGTTACTCTGTGCTCTTTGAGAGTCCTTGAGGTCACCTGCATGTTATCAAAATGGCCTCATGAGGAAATGTCCTTCAAAAATCTTGTCAATGGCCTGTTGGAACAGCGAGTTCCAACAGTGCTCAGAGAAAGCAGTGGTGACTGAATGGTGTTGCAAACTTGTGTGCTGGGAATGCTTCATTCAGAGTAAGCTGCCGGAGATCAGTCTTGGCATCAAGGTCTAAGAACACAGCAGAGCCATTCATGTTTGTAAAAAGCCAAAAGATTCTAAACTTCTTCTGTGCGAGGGTTGTGTTGTGTGTGTTCAGTTTCGTGCATTTTGTGCATTCATAAAGATCTGCCAGTCTTCTCTGGACACCATTTTTGAAATTCGAACCCATTGACTACGTGGTAATTCTGCAAGAAAAACAGATAATTTTTGCACATTGTCATAAGGAAACCACCGTGCATCATGAGAAATGTGATTTTTATGTTGATGCAGACATTGGAAGCTCTAACACATGTAACAGGTAGCAAATTTGCCTAGTATCCTTCACTGTAGGATGACTCAAAAGTTGGTGTCAAGAAAAATACTTCCACTAATAAAAAGATGATTCTAAATTGTAAAGTGGAATGAACATTTTATATGAAAAAATATTTGAATTTCTTCAAATTTCTGAAGTTTTGGCATAAATGGGTTAGGTATTGCTAGAAAAATTCCTCCTGAGAATTTTGCCCTGGGTGCCCATGTAGCACTCCAACTAATGGTAGATGCAGGAATATTGAAATGGTGTTTATTTCACAGCGGGCTGGTTGCCACATTAGATCAAACAAAGGGTGGCTGGTCAACCACTTAAATTTATTTTAAATTTTTACATATTGCTGCCTGGTGACAGGAAAGGAGAGATGCACAATTGGTGTGGCCCCTAAAATTTTTTCTAAGCACGAGAAATTATTAATGACGTAGAGGTGGAGTTGCGTGCTTATGTGCTGTGCTGTTTTGACCAACTTTGGTTATGAATTACATAAAATATAATAACGTTCAGTGCCTGAAAATTGTTTGAATAAATACGTATATGGATGTTTCTATCTGTGCTCAGTTATTTTTGTCTGTCTAGAAGGTATAAATTTTTTTATAAAATTTGTTGGTCTGCCCAGGGAATGCTTTTCTGTCTACTTTGCAGGTCTTTATCTCAATTAAGGCTTGCAGTAGAGAGCAGCAGTAATTCTACATTATGTTCTACTCAAGCTGATCATTCGAACTGCTGAAGTTCATATTTATGTGCCTTTTTGACAGAGATACAATCATGCTAACTTCAAGAAAACACTGAACAGTGGATACTTCTGATGGTGGTAAAAAGAAAAACCAATTTTTGATATTTTTAAACTTATCCACATATTCTCCTCTATATCAGCTTTCACAATCATTAACATGTTCCATAATTTTGTTGCTCTAGTAGTTACACTCGCTCTGATGAGGCCCTTGTGCAAGGATTGGCCAATCATGTAGATCTGACTTCTTGCCTGATGCATCTATATAATGCAGGCAAGACTGGATTTCAGCTTCTTAAAAAAAAACTTGGAGTAACGGAAAGGTGTTGGTGGCACTGAGGACGTCAATTTTGAGAAGATTTGGGCTTGAGAAAGGCCATGAGAGCGGGGCTGCTGAGCAGGAGCGCGTGCACTCTGTACGCTTGTTTTAAGAGGCGATGCGGTGGGAGTTCATTTTCGTGTCCTCGGGCAGGCATGTGGGGTAGAGGAAACTGCCGTAAACTGGTCCTTTGTTTTCAGATATGGTCGCGACAGATAGGGATAATGCACGCCCGCCCGCCGCTGCAGGACCCTGCATGCCAAAGAACCACTGGAAGTGAGGCCTTTGTGTGAAGAGTTCAGCACGACAATCTTTTCGGTTTCAGCACTGTGATTGGAGCCAGATGACACCTGGGTTCCCTCCAGATGGTTCATTAGGGCAGGCCTTGGGAGCAATCTTTGTCAAGCAGACAGGGGGTGCTCTAGCAAAGGTGGGATGGCTTCTTCCAAAGGAGACTTTCTGCTGCCGCTGCCATGGCTATGCTGGATGAGCAAGTCTGCGTTCTAATCTGCTTAGGCTGGAGGGGAGCATGGGCACAACACTTCCTAGCGGTTACCAGACGTTCACTTCCATCACAAATGAACGAGAGATGTACTTTCGTTCTGCTCTTACTCCGCTACTCACGTGCATCTCATGGCGACACAGTGTAGCTCTAAGCGAATGTCTTGTGCAGATTACCTTTCGAAGCCAAAGAAGCTCATTGCAAAAGAGTGAAATTTTCGCAGCGTTACTGACCTAGACATCAACGTTTTGAAGCAACTGCTAGTATCCAAAAGATCTGTGAATGTCAATGGGACGGACTAGGTACTTGTGCTACTCGTGCTTTCGCTACTTCTGCATGAAATATCTTCACACAGCATGCAGTTGCACGTTGCCACTTTTTTAATCATCTTCGGGTGTTAGTGGCAAGGCGGATTGTGCACAACGACATTAGGAAGGCACAAGGTAAAGCCATCTACGGGGAAAAGCGATGCACATAGTGTGGGAGCATTGTATTTCACTTCGATTATTGTATTCAACTTCAGTTTTGCCGAAAACTCGACTGTCGTGCTTTCTGACGAGTTCTGGGCATACCACTAGCAAAAGAATTAAGTATCAATATCTACATGTGTGGCCAGAGCGAGAAAATCTACAAACAGTTCCATTGTTAGTGATGACTTGAGCCACGAATCTGCTCACACCTGCTTTGCTGCAAAGAATGCGAGAGAATAGGTGGACAACAATTTGCCGGTTTACTCCAAGGTGACATGTGTGAGTGTTGGAGCCACCAGTCATTTCAAAATTAGATACCAGGTTTTTGAGTTTGGAAACAGTGATTGTCCCAATACTCAGTGGATATTTTCAGCAACTGGACATCAGAAAAACACGTGCAGCGGAGTTCGAGGACTCTTCAGGTACCATGCAGTACTCAACAACCTGAGGATAAACCCTGAAAGCGCAATTGATACGACAAATATGATGGTGCACGCCTTCCATGGCATTATATCTTGGCATGCATGGCAGCTATTCAGGTCATCAACAGAAGAATCTTCTGAATCATATGTGGCATGGCCAGATCTGCATGGAGGAAACTAAGTGTGCAGGAATGAAGGCATTGTGCGTTGCCGAATCAGTCGAATACACGATTGCAGCCCTTGCTGAAGAATAAAATTTCAATTTCAGTTTTCATTTTAATTTCAATTAATCGGCAATATAACTTTCAGAGCCTTTTAGTTATGACTGAATCCCAGATTCAAGAGTTTGGACTTGCTTAACAATCTTGTGTGTGACACTGTCTGGTTTGCTAATTGCTGGTCTGTGCTTGTATATACACACCTTTTGAAGGCTTTGTGAGTTCTCTTGTAGAAGAGGAGAAGTTGCCTTGCTCAGGAGGCTACCACAGTTGAAGTTCCCGTCGGAGTAAGCGGACTGCTGTGCCAGTTTTGTTGGTTTGTGTATCAGTATTGCTCCCTTCATGTTCCCTTTAGTGACTGCATGGTTCTTCTGCTTCAGTCACTGTTTTCATTTCGTTTAGTTGTCATGATGTTGCTTCATACATGTATCTCTCGGTCAGAAGTTGGTTCATCGTCACGTCAGTTTAGAGGGGAAACTGATGGAACTTTGAATATCTCATGCCAAATGCTAATTTCAACTTTACTCCTGTGTTGATATCGGCAAACGAGCAGTTATTTGTTACTGCACGAAGCTTTATATAGAAAGTATTTTTGAGTTTTTCATCTGCTTGAATTGTCTTTTCAAAGTGAAAGACCATGTACTCATGTTTGACTTTTGCTCTGAGTTGATCATGGAGCTTTTGCTTGGCTTTTGCTGAATCATAATGGGGTGCAGTAGAACTTACCGCTTTTATCTTTACAGTGGGGATGCTTCTAGAAGGTGCTGGGGTTGCACTGGCGGTAGCGGAAATTACCAGCCCTAAAATGCATAGTATATCTGACGTTGCAGCATCTTTGCCGGTTTTTTCCTGGGCTAGTTTTCAAACCTGTCAGTGTAGAGTTCCCTTCATTCTACAAGCGTTGCTGGAGATAAATCAACATCACAGGGCTGAAAAGTCGGCTAAGAAGAGTGAATGGCATCTTGTTTTCGCACATTTTAGAATGTGGGTGTCAGGAGTTGAACTGTTCTTTGCGTCTGCTAGGTGGCTTGTAGTTGTTCTTTGTTCTGAAGTCCTACTGCTCATGTGCGATGCATTTCTCATTGTCCTTTTTTTGTGTTCTGTTGTATCAACAGATGTGAACAAGAGCTGTGTGCTCATTGAACCACATTTATTGTTAACCCACTCGGTGCTTGTCTAATAATAATAATAATATCTTTATTTTTCCTTACCTACAAGAAAAGGAGGAGCAGCCGCAAAAAAGCTGCTTCAGTGAGCAGCTTGATGGGGCTGCTGATGTGTGGCAGATGCGTGGCAATTGCAACGGTCACGAGGTGGTGGTGGTGGTGAAACTTTGTTTCCAGCGGATACAGAGGAGTGACCCAAAGCCGCCCCCCACTTAAATGACGGCCGCTATCCCTTGGGTAGCGGCAGCGTCTTCAGCCAGCTGGAGGAGCTTGATCTGTGTCCCCGGGTCGGGGCTGAGCATTAGAGCATCCCAATGATCAGAGTTGGTTATCAGTAACTCGCGGGTAGGGACTGCGGGCAGTTTCACATCATATGATTTAGATCGGCTTTACTATCATAATTTTTGCATTTGTCTAAGTAGAGTCCTTCGGAATAGAAGCTACACAATTAGGGATTTGGATAGGCCAAGATTACGCCAGGCTTTGGCCTGTCGTTTGGAGAGTGTTTTATCTTCTGGGGGAATCTGAGTCTCTCCAACCTGTAGTCGCTCTGTGGATAGGTAGCCCAACTTCTTGTTTGACACATTTTCTGATTATGGCCTCCACCTTGTCTTTTTCAGTTGACTTGAGTGTGGATAAGGGCATATGTAAGCTATGCTGCTGATCACAGAGGCTTGTACTAAACGGCGAGTATTGCTTTCCCTCAGGCCCGAGTGGCAGTTATGAATGCAGCGAATGAGTCGCATAATTTGCTGTGAGGTTCCCTGAAGCTTTTCGATTGCGTCACCATTGAAGCCGTGCTTTTCTAGCATTAGGCTCAAGATTTTAATTTTGGGTACTCGAGGAATGGGGTCTCCACGAATAGTTAGTTCGATGGCCAATGGGGATTGCACAAGGAATCTGGTCTTGCGGAATGCGAGAAATTCAGATTTGGCCGGAGAGCACTGCGGCCCCCACGATATCAATGGCACGCTGGAGTCTCTCCTCGATTTGGGCATCACTGCCCTGGGTGGTCCACAAGGTGATATCATCCGCATAGAGGCTGTGGTGGAGTTGTGGGATCTGCTCTAATTGATGTGGAAGTGTCAGTATTGCAACGTTAAAGAGAAAGGGTGAGAGGACCAATCACTGCGGGGTGCCCTTGTTGCCAAGGGGCAAGTCATCCAAAGGAATACCTCCTACTTGGAAAGAGGCCTTTCCACCCGAGAGAAAGTCGTGGATATAGCTAAAGGTGCAAGCGGCTCCCACCCCGAGTTCGTGAAGGTTCTCCAAGATTGCATCATGCGGTCAGAAAATCACAAGGGATAGAGATTGAGAGAAAGAGAGCGAGAGACCTTTTCTTCTTTCAGATCCTTCTTGGGGTCAGATCTTGTTTTTTACTACAGATGCTAGTGCCAATTCCTCCTTCAATTAAGTTCACAACGGATGGTGTATGGAGGTACGGCTTCAGCGGAAGTTTCTCCAGTTAGCCGGGACGGAACTGGCTCGTGCTTTCCTCCACCTGCCCTAACCTTGATAGTTCACCAGCGCCACCCTCACCCAAAGCAGCGGACATATAACACTCTTTAAAAATATTTAAAAAATAGTGGTTTTTGAGGAGAGGAAATGCCGCTGTGATGGTGTCACTTCTTGGTGAATGCCACAACTGCACCACCATTTCTCATGCTCAAGTTGCTGATCCCACCTCATGTTCAATCAATTTGTTCTGTTTGGGTTCCTGGCCAAAGGGCCTACATTTCAAGAAGTTTTAGATGCTTTAGCGAAGACACCTCTGAGTGGTTCAGTCGTTGACCTCCTATACTGACTTCTGCATACTTTGTGGCGGCCAGGTTTCGTATGTACTTTTTAATCCAAGAATGTGCCGCATCAGCACTTACTTCCTTAGATTATTTTCAGTACCTTCTGTTTCCTTGTAGGAGCAAAAGTGTGGCAATCTCGCAAACTTGAAGTTTCCTTCACGTGACTTTGCTGTCATGTGCCGCAGTTGAAGTTTTACCGCTCGCAATCTCCCCTTTGCGCCCATATTGTGCTGAGCCGGAAACAATAGATCACTTTCTTCTCTTTTGTCGCTGCTTTACTTTGTTAAGGAGGTGACTGTTAGAAGTTCCATTCCAGAAACTCAGTTTTCGCCTGTCATCTGCGGTTGTTCTGTCTGTCCCTTGGTGCCTCTATGCTTGCATGCAGCAGTGGAATGTTTTCTCCGCCATTCAAAATTTTCTTCTCCAAACAAAACATCTTCCCTCATAAATTATCGTGTTTTCCTTTTATTTATTTTTGCCACCTTTTTTATTCCTTTTTTGTTTTTGTATTCTTTTGTTGTTTAACTCCTACAAATTTAAGTTTATTAGGCACCTTTACCACCCTCAACCATCTCTGTCACTGAATTTGAGTTGATCCTTTTCTTTCTGATCTCATCTCATTTCTGCAGCATAAAAGTAAAAAAAAAAACAACAAAAAAACTTGTAGTCACCGCCTTGGTCATGGCCCGTCCCCTTTGTAGGCATGTGCCTTTATATATCGAGGACAACAACAGCAACAGCCGGAATAATTTCGACCATCTAGGGATCTTCAATGCGCACTGACATTGTACAGCACGTGGGAGCCTTTTGCGTTTCATCTCCGTCGAAATGCAGCTGTCGTGGTCGAGTTCGAAGCCGGGAACTTCGGCTCAGTAGCCAAGCGCACTAGCCACTGAGCCACCGTGGCGGGTAAAAGAAAGTCCTGAAATACCACAAGTGCCATGTTGAATGCGATCGAATTGTGAGGGCGGCAGCTGTGCGAGAACCCTCTAATATGCTGTCTATGGCAGACTGCCAGCACCGAGGTCCTATTGAGCAGACAAGAGTAGGTATACATGAGAGGCTCGTTACGACAGACTTGATGGAAACCAACAGTCACCAAAGCTACCATAACCAATAAAGACTTAGGGAAGTTTTTTGTTCCATTTGGGGTATTGATCAATGGGAAATGTGTAATCTTTTTTTTTCAGGAAAAATAATTGATTAGAAAGTAGAAGAAAAACCACATGCCGCCAGTGGGATCTAAGCCCACGATATTATTCCAACAGCCAGCTATCAATTTACACCTAGCAGGCGCCTGTTAGAATTTAGCTATTCGGACGGGGTCAGTGCAGTGTCGTAATGCAATGTCTCAATAAGAACCGTGCCTGCTGCTGCGAAGTGACGGCTTCCAGAAATGATTGGTCATTTAAAAACGCTCACCTCGTCCTAACCAAGCTCAAAGAAGACTACACATAATTTACCCAAACAATAACTTGTGTACCGAGACACAAAGGAATTAGAGGGAATGGTAAACGTGTTTTATCATAATTAAAATATGCCAGCATTGGCTAGGTTAGCACGTTGGTCATTATACGTTTGTTTTTTCGCCGCACTACACAGGATTGAAATGTGCACAGTTTAGTTCTTCACAGAGTGTAAAGGCTGCCAGTGGGCTAGCAAACTATCCATGCAGGCCACCTTGCGCACAGCGCATCTCAACACGTCGCACTGCATACGCATAAAAAGCCTCATAATAATTAGATTATTTTGGTTGCATTTCGTGTGTAAACACACTATGAAGGAGAGAAGGGTCGACGTCCCGTTGATCTCAGCAATGTTGTAGTACAAATAAATTAGTATAACAAGTGATATTAACAGCGACTGCCAGGAAGCACGCAAGCAGGGGAGAAAGTTGGAACCGGAACACCAAAAATAGGAAGTAGCATGGTAGCAGACGACGTCCCCATGATGCTCTTTTTCACCTATTAAGACGAGAGGGGCCATAAAGGGGCCAAGCCGAAGCCTGTGGGAGCCATTTTGGCTGGGACCATATTACGGCACGCTGTCAATCGCAAGCGACTCACAAGTGCCAAGCGCTTTCAAAGCCCCTCTCCTAATGGGCTGTGCGTGCACTGGTGCATGCTGTACGGTTCCCATCATAGCACCTTGGAGCTGTTGCTGTTAGTCTTATTTTTAAAGTGCACCGGTGTTTTTGTTTAGCGCGGGGCTGCGAGTGAGTTGTACTAGCTGTACTACGAGATTTCGGGATGATTGACCACACTGAAGAATTGCCCACCACCATTCAAATGAAACCCGATCCTTGATGCTATGTCTGCATTTTACTCTGTGCAGAAAACTTAATCAATGCTGGCATTGCCTCAGTAGGCCTGTATTTTCCCATTTGGAACTGCAGTGGCGGCATTTTAATCTCTGCATAAGACTTATTCAAAGCAGGAATCGCTTAAATAGGCTGTGTTCTTCCATTTGGAACTAGAGTGCAGTCTTTTCTTTCGAGCCATGCTTTCGTGCCTTCTCTGTTAACTATGACTAATTACACTAGAATGCTGGAGGACGACATTCATCAGCACCTTTATTGCGCTGTGTGTGTGGATGGTGCAAAATGAGGTGAAACTGCTAGCAGATGTAGAGCCTCTCCATTTGTTTTTCTGTTTTACTTTTATTCCCTTTCCATTCTAATACTTTATCATGATATTCTGCTGCTTCTTACAGAGAGTAGGTGTGTATGAACCAGTGTCACTGCCTGACCAGTGTTATTAAATTTCACTACAGAATGCCTCCTTCTAGAGAGCTAACTGCTAGTGCCATGTTCCTGGGAAAGACTTGAGTTTTTGTAGCCAGGAAGTGTCCATGGCGAATATGAAGGACAGTGCCCGCAAGCTTTCTCTGCCACTCTGCCCGTGTTGTATTGAAAACAGATCTAAAGGAACTGTGCATACGCCACTGCTAGGTTTCAAAGGAATAGGAAAAACGCTAGAAATGGCTAGAAAGCGGGAATGAAAGCTGCAAAACAGTCCTGGCACTCTTGGCTAACGAACCCCCCATGAAAGCCATGACCCTTGTAATGACCAGCGTCGCAGCAGGGAGCCGCGAGGTCCGATGTCGCCGCCACCATGCAGGTGCAAGTGGGAAAGAGAGAGTGGAGATTATTAATATATGCTTCCTCTCGAGGGATGGGGGTTAGTGAAGAAATAGCAGTTGCACAGCCAGCACTACAATTAATTGTCTCCTTTAACAGCTATGCTACTATGTCTTTCTCGGGAACCTTCATTCTTAGAGTTAGTGCTCTAAAAGGAGGTACTCTATAAATTTTGAAGTAGGGAACAGGGAGTGGCCATAGTGACTGCCTTGCACCGTCTGATTAACGGACTGTGCAACGCAGTCCGTAACACCTCTGTCTCTCTTCTTTCACTCCCATTTCCAGCCTTTAAAGGCATCCGTGGGCTGTGGGATGTCACTACATACGAGGTCTGTTAGAAAAGTATCCGACCTTTGGCCGAAGAAAAAAAACTGGCATAACTGGAGCGTTAGAAACCTAATAACCTTCAAAGTAGTCTCCTTGGGGCTCCATATGCATCTCCCAGCGGTGCTGCCATTGTTGGAAGTATTCCGAAAAGGCCCTTTTCGGAACGGAATTTAGCTCTGCTGTCGTTGCAGCCATAATGTCCTTTCTTTTCTGAAATCGCGCTCCTTTCAATGGCCTCTTGATTTTAGGAAACAGCCAGAAGTCGTAGGGGGGCATATCTGGAGAGTAAGGAGCCTGTTGAACTACAGGAGTCTGGTTTTTCGCCAGAAAAGTCTGAATCAAATGCGAGGAATGTGCAGGAGCAATGCCGCGAGGGATGCGCCAATTTCTTGTTGACCTCAATTCCGGTCTCTTGCGCCGCACAGCACCATGTAGGCGATGGAAGACATCTCTGTAGTACTCTTTAGTCATTCTTTGACCCTGTGGGGTGCGTACTCGTGGTGTGCCACACAGAGGGAGTCAAAAAAGCAGTCAGCATCACTTTGACATTGCTGAGCACTTGGCGGCACTTCTTTGGTCTTGGTGACGTGGAATGCGTCCTCTGTGACGACTGTGATTTGGTTTCCAGGTCGTACCCGTACACCCAAGACTCGTCACTAGAGATTACGGCGTCGGTGAAGTCAGGGTAACTGTTTGTGGAATCCAGCATCTCCTGTGAGACTTCAACACGAAGCTGCTTTTTCTCCACTGTCAGCAGCTTCGGCACGAATTTCGCTGCCACTCTCTCCACGGCAAAATCTTCGGTGATAATGGAATGTGCAGAAAAATTGCTGATGTCCACCTCTCCCGCAATTTCTCGGATAGTCACACAACAGTCCCGCATCACCACAGCGTTCACTTCGGCAATTACCTGGTCATTTCGGCATGTTGACGGCCGACCGGAGCGTGGCTCTCTCTCCACGGATGTGCGGCCGTCTTTAAACCAGTTGCACCACTGCTTAATCTGTGTGCTGCTCATAGCATCATCACGGAAAGCCGTCTGAACATTTCGAATGGTTTCCACTTGGCTATCGCCAAGTTTCTGGCAAAATTTGAGGTAGTAGCGCTGCTCCTCTCGCTCCGCCATTTTCCTTGCAACAAAAAACCGACGAGAGCACTGCGCACTGCCTCACTCAAACGCTGCTTCCCAGTGACTGACGCTATCGGCAGGCTGGAAAAAATTCATGCATGCGCACGAGGGTTCAAGGTCGGCTGCTGTAAGCGCGCTTGTTTCATATCCATCAGGTGTTCGCAAAAAAAAATAAAGTCGGATACTTTTCTAACAGACCTCGTATAGAGATCCCTAGGTGGTTGAAATTATTCTGGAGCCCTCTTTCTTTCCACACCTCTTTCTTCTTTTGTTCCCACCTTCCTCTCTTCCCCCATGGCACGGCTAACGTGTGCACCGAGAAATAAGACAGTTAGTGCACCCTTCCATTCCTTAAAAACCAGTTTACTCCGAAACTGTAACAGTACACATGGCCAGGCGCCTGTACGAGGGCTTGGGGGTTGGGAGGAGGTAGGGGCATCGAACTAAAGACGCTTGCAACCTCTGTAGAACATAGCTGTTCTACTGTTATCTTCAGTCCCTGCTCGCTGGCTTTTGCGGAATTCGGATGTGCCGATAGCGAGAAACTCTGAGGATGGGCTAAAGCCTACACGAGTGGTATCCACGATGAATAAATGGGATTTAAACATCATTCTGTCTCCATAGCTAGTGCTCATAATCAACATTACCACTTGCATAATCACCATTATTTTTTTTCTAATCGTTCATGATGTGCTGTTTATGAGTCATAGTGGGATTGCCAAATGGTTGAATATTACGCTGTTCCCATCGAATGAGTAGTACATCAAACTGAGTCAACATTTAACATTCTCAACAGAATGTTAAAACTGAAAGTTGATGGAGGATCTTTTGTTTCCAGCAGGAAATGTTTTTCTAGAGCTACGGGAGCATATACAGGAACACTGGTTTTTCCTAAAGTCCCTTGATAGTATAAAGTAGCGACACTCTCCTCCGCATGATGCTTTCCTCCTCGTTTCTATTCGCACGCCGGCTCCCAACGCTGCACACAGCACGCTTTTTTGTCCAAGCGTCCGCCAGCCTGCTACAGCAGTCAGTGGATGTGCGTGTTTTTGGGCCAGGTCAGCACTCCAGTCATGTGCAAAATTTTGAAAATAGGTGATAATGGCATCGAGAATACTGAAAGTAATGTTTTTGAGGAGATTGGTTTCTCCTTAAAGCCGTTTGAATGGGGAATACTGATGTAAAGTTAGCTTTGAGGCAAGTTCTATTCTCCAGTCATTTTTTTTTAAAGCCACATAATAAGATGGTCTACTTAGTGCATCTGATGTAGTGTTGCCTGTGGCTTTGTTTGTGTTTGACTTTTGTTTTCTTGTTTGTGTGGATGTGTACAGCAGGTTTCATTTTGAGCGTGCCTTCTTTTAATAAATTAGTTATGAGTGCATCGTCCTTCCATATGTTTGTCTTCTCAATGTGAAAGTGGCTTTTGCACTGTAGTCTGAAAACTGAATAGAACAGCTGCGCAGTTTCAATGGGATCAAGCTGCGTGGGCAACCACTCATTGACCACAATTTACTGAATATTCTTTAGGCATTGGTGTCAAGGAAGCTTAAGAAAATACTCAGCAGATCTGTGAGAGAACGCATTCTATATCTTTAGGCAAAATAAACGTCTCTGTGTGATGTATTATAGTACTTTATGCATGGCATTTGGCTCCATTCTGTAGCAACAGAATTAAAGCTTGTATTTTGTTCAAGCATCACAAAAAGATGTATCATTAAAGAAAAAGAAGAGAGCATGGTCAGCAGGATATTTTATTTGCGTGCATGGGCAAAAATGTTGGCTGACAAGATACATGTAACCAAGAAAATTATATAATACTCAGCAACAATATCTAAGCTAGTATAGAAATATGCTCTGCAGTATTGATGGCAGTTGAAAAAAAGACATGCTCAAGAAAACACAGCAGTGGTACCAGTATGTCGTAGCTCGAATACATGTATACAGCAGTTTCAGTGCGACTGAAAGTTGATGAACAATGGGGCCTTGTGCTAAGAGCTTGTCTATTACAAATAACGGGTATGTTGCAATGAAAACGACACTGTAGGTGCAAGAGCTAGCACATTTTGAGCTGAGCCAGTCATGCATGCCAGTACAATGAATAAGCACATTCAAGATTTGAAAAAATGCAATGTGGACTAGCTAGCGCTCATTACTGTCAATACCACGGGTATACTTGTGAGTAATTTTTTTCAGTGTCATCATCCATTGTACCTAAGTAACTTGTGTAAACTGGAAAGAATAGCTCTTCTACAAGCCGCTATTTCGATCTTCAGTAAAACGGGCAGTGGATCCTAACATAATTACGAAAAGTACAATCGAGAGGTTGTGCCTTCGCACATATGGTTGACAGCAGAGAGCAGACTCTATAGTGCTGCTCCATTTCTGACTGTATAGAAGTGGCGCGCAGGGAGTGAGGAGGAGGTGAGGAGATCGCGCGGTGGCGGCAAAGTTTTAAGAAGAGTGGTGGTACTCTGTGTGTTGTACGCCACTTTTACTCATGACTGTATATGCCCTGGCACAGCTTGGCGCAGCAATGTCTTGGCACGATGGCACAGACCCCGACGGCACGAAACTGAGGTAGAACTAATGCTCTGAAATGGGTTTTAACAAACCAGGTACTGTGTTTGCTTCGTGCACGCCCGCCAGAAGTGTACCGGAAAGGGGGACAGGCCAGTGTGGGTGCTCACTCAACCCACAATGGCAGTCCACGGAACTCAGTTTGAGAACCCCTGATCTAGAACAAGTGGAGGCTAGCCCAGTGTTAAATTGAAAGCTTAAGGGGTAGCCAAGGTTATCTTCATGCAATCATCTTGCACACTCCTGACGCACCTTAACTTTACTTTTAGCATTGAAAAATGCAAAACTACACACTGTACAGCGAACTTGTTCCTTAAAAATGCTGTTTCCTGCATTTTACACTCTTTCTGCTTCCTTTTTCAGGTAGCCTTACAGCCAGCAGTGGCCATCGGTCATGGCATTATGTGCAGTCATTTGGACGAGTGACAGTGAGAAGGGAGCTTTTACCTCTGAAATCAGAAGCCAGAGGTGGTACACAACTGTGATGGAGTACTAATTGCAGGTAAATACTTTAGGTTGCTTGATTGCTCATTCTTAAACTTGCCTTGATCTGAACGCAAGTGTCACGCATGCAGATTCTCCAAGGCTGTATCGAGTGTGTTCAATAAACTTCGTTTACTTGGCAGTTCCATTTGTGGGTCTCATTTTTTCTGTAGGTTGGTTGCCATTTAGCCGAGAAAGTAAATCGCATCGATGTTGCACTTTTCGGTTTCCGAAAAAAAAAATTAAAGAAACGTGAGAAAAGTATGCTGAATTAAAGTTTCGAAACTGGTATTTAACCGAAAAAGGTCAGTATTTCATGACATGCACACTACAGCTAGCTGGATATTGAGTAGGAGTTACACTCAGTTGAAGGAGGAAATGAACAAAGTACAGAATCAAGGGGTGCAGTGAGGCACTGGTACTACTAGATTAGTGCAATTGTGTGTTTTTGGGCATAGCTCCGCTACCCCACATACATCTGCAGACCGGAAAGCTCCACCTCTGCGCCATCTGCTAGTGAAGTGCTGTTTGTTCACTCTCGTCTTCTCGGGACAGAGACTTAGTTAAGTAGGTCCACTGCATGTAAGGACGCTAACAGGAAATCATGCATAAGCATCACGTGAAGGTGTCATGTTCTGGTTACTGCGACAGTGCAGTAGCATTTTCATTGATGCTGTCGATACGGAGACCATGTGATGCCCCACCTTCTCGCTTGACCCAGGGCAACAAACCAGTGATAACATGACAACCGAGTTTTTAGATGTAAAATTCCACTTCCAGATGTAAAATTCCAATTCCACTTGCACTCTTGTCTGACAGCTTCATCATGTAATTTTGGTTACTTTTTTATTATTGGTTATAGCACTTTCATCTTCAAGCAAAGCTTTAAGTACAATTGTATGTGGATAGCTGGGGGGTAAATCGATTGTTCATGCTGAAGAGAGGTCAATATGAAATTGAAGGGACCTTTGGCCACATGGGAATCCACATTATATTGCCAAAAAGAACAAGTAATTCACCCGTACGAAATAATATACACTGGGAAAAAAACGATAACTACGTTCTGAAATAAACAGCGAAAAAAATTCACTGGATTTTCAAAAAATAAAAACTGAAAACTCCATCCAAATGCAGTGACAAACGCTCCTAAAGGAGGCCATCCAGCCAGTGGCGTCGACCAGTTATTTTTATGGTTTTAGGGGGCTTAACGTCCCAAAGCGAGTGAAGGGCTGCGGAAATTTCGACCACCTGGGGTTCTTTAACATGCACTGACATCGCACAGTACACCGGCCAGTTCTTTTGGTATTGTGGTTAATCTCCTTGGTACCTGGTAGTATGACATCACAGGAGGCTGGCAGGTGCTAGGGGATTAACCACGGGTTAACGAATTACCAGGGATGTCCTGACAACTGGAGGACATTATTGGCTGGAGGGCCTGCTTTGAGGTGCATTCACCCCTGCGTTCTTGAGTTGTATCCAACTATAGTTGTAAAGCATGGATAAGACTTGGACACTGGTGCATCAACTTTACATGTAGTGGTACATTATGTCTGCATTTAAAGAACATTGTGTACGAGAACAAAACTGTATGAACAAATGAAGAATGTTAGCAAGATGGCCTATATTCAATTAAAATTTCATGGCAACTCGAACATTTGGATAAAAGGTCTTTCTTAAATTTTGCTTATTTTTATTTTGTTGTAAATTTTCTTCACTTTTGTTTGAAACTTTGTTATATTTTCTAAATTTCATTTTTTCATGCAACAGATGTACTTTAGCTAAAACTGGTTGCTACAAGTAATATGTGTATATTACGCACCTCATCATCGGAAGGGGCCGGTCGAGGCTCGAAAGGGAGATTTTAGAAGCGGCACACATGCGCAAACTTGGGCTTGATATGTGTGTGAGTGAGCCTTCCGTGGCGCTTTTAGATAAAGAGACCCGGTTTCTGTTAAACCTGTGACGGGCATTTCTTTGTTTTTTGTTCGTTTCTTGTTCGTTTCGATGTATATCATTAATTATCTTGTGTGTTCCACGTGTCACTATCTTAGTTCCCGTACGCTATGCGCAGATGCAACCTTTGCTGCAACATGTCTTTTTTCAATAAACTTCAGTTGATAGTTACCGCTCGTCCTGTCCTCTTCTCGATCTTCAGTCCTGTCAAGTTTGCGGTTATCCCTCCTCCCCAACATGTCTGACCAACTGGCCCAAAGCTTCCCCTTGTTGAACCTTATTTCTCCTACATTGGGCTCTTTTTTGTGTCACTATCCGTCCAGCAGTAAGTGTGGTTTCTGCGCTAGACTTATCGCTTCAACTGAGTGCCGAGCAAGAACCTATGGTTATTTCCTTCGTGCTTCTATCTGCCCCCCGGACATCGAGAAATCGTTCGGGACATTTCCCCCTTCAATTGGGCACTGGAGAAGAATCACCAAAATTTTGAAAGCGGAATGCTGGCGTCAGGTGCGACTTCTGCACGAGTGGTTGAAACTGCTCTGCTTCGAGTGGTGCGGTTGCGGAAGCCAGGGACAGAGGACCCTGTCCGACTATCAGAAAGCGGCCCGCTCGTCCGTGGACTTCCTTTGGAATCACCAGCGGTTGAGCCTCCCGAGGAAACGCAGACAGGTGGCTGCTGAAAAGGTACCTGTTTTCTGCTTGTACGGAGCTTCCCTCACAGAAGAGGCACAAGCTTTACTCGAGCGAGGGCCTAAATATTGTTTGGATGCGCCAGTCAGCAAGCACGGCATGCTCGCACTCGTGCGGCGGATAGCGGACAAGGCGCCCAAGGAAGAGCGTCAGCGCTGCCATTTAGACGGTGTGGATGTAGTAATGAGGTGTTTTCCTCATAAGTCGCACAGCCAGGATCTCCTGGGTAGAGTCGCTGAGGATTTGCACAGGGGTGAGCTTGCATTGCTCCTATCCGATAAGGAAGGCGGCTTCACAGTCCTCCCGCAAAGTGTGTTCCGCGAGAAGGCCCAGCAGGCAGTGACCAAAAATTTCAACGAGACGAGACAAAAACCCTCTAAGGTCAAGCAAGCTGCACTGAATTTGCTCGAGGAGATGGACCTTCAAGCCCTGCACAACCAAGTGAAAGCCATGAAGGCAGATGCCCTGTCTGTGTTCTTTTCTGCAAAGACGCATAAAGACTCGTGCCCTCTACGAACCATCATCACCGAGAAAGGCAGCTGGCAGGGTGTCCTAAGCAGGTACCTCATGAAGCACCTCAACAACCTCAGTCCTGAAGATCCGTTCAAGGTTGCGAGCTCGGCTAGCGTGACAGCTGTGCTGCAGGAGAGCGTCATCGGCGCGAATTTCAGCATTTCTATTGACATTGAAGATCTCTTTTATTCCATTCCGCACGACGAACTTTATTCCGCGGTCAGCGAGCAGATTGATCTTTTAGGTGTTGTATCTTTCCAAAACGCTTGTGGTGTCTCCAGAGACGGGTTTTTAGAGTTGCTAAAGTACTACCTTTGCGCAACCCTTGTTAAATTTGAAGGGAACCTGTACACCCAGAAACGGGGCATCTGCATTGGGTCCTGCGTTGCGCCGGTCCTGTGTGAAATTTTCCTTGCTAAGTTTGACCGCAAGCTTCAGCTTCAGCTTGACGCTGCCAACCTTGGTGTTAAAAAAGTTTTCAGATATGTGGATGATTTCTTAGTCCTTTTAAATGTTGACCACGAAGCCTGTCATGACACAGTCGCGGGGGACGTTCTCGCGGTTTTCAAGCATAGTTCCCATTCCTTAAACTTCACCCTTGAAAAACAACAAGATCAGTGCATCCAGTTTTTAGACTTGCAGCTTTCTTTTAGCGCCAATGACCACGTGTGCTGGGCCTACAGGCCGCGTTCAAAAAAAAAAAAAAAAAGGCCGTGTTACCCTTCTCTTCCTGCCACTCCAAACTAATTAAGAGAGGCATAGCCATGACCTGTATGAGGTCAGCTCTCTTGAAGTCATGCCAGCACAAAGCTGCAGGTAGTTTTCAGGGCCAAGTGGATAAGTTGCTGCAGTCAGGCTTTCCACCACCCGTTCTCCAAGCAGTGGCGGAATCTCTGTTGTGGAAACTGCGGAACAAGGTGCGTGGCCAAGAGGAGGCGATCCCTCTGGACAAAAGGCCGCTTGAAGTTGTGCCCTATGTGCACAAGATGGCCCATAACCTCAAGAGGGTGGCAGGTAGGCAAGGCATTCAGATTGTTTTTTCAGCCCCTTGCAAGCTATCGCAGCTCTGCGGGCGCGTGGCGGAAGGTAAGCGCAGGGTCGCGTGCACGACGAAGCATGAGCACAGATATGTCAACTGTGCCACTGATGTAGTATACCAGTTCCCGTTGCGATGCGGCAGAGTATACGTTGGCCAGACGGGTCAATGTCTAAACGATAGGCTGCGACAGCACTTCCGCTCCTTGAAACCTGATAATGGCGCAAATCTGCCGAGACACTGCAGGGAATGCGATGGCTGCTACCCACAGTTCAACAAAGCCACCATCATCGGAAGGGGCCGGTCGAGGCTCGAAAGGGAGATTTTAGAAGCGGCACACATGCGCAAACTTGGGCTTGATATGTGTGTGAGTGAGCCTTCCGTGACGCTTTTAGATAAAGAGACCCGGTTTCTGTTAAACCTGTGACGGGCATTTCTTTGTTTTTTGTTCGTTTCTTGTTCGTTTCGATGTATATCATTAATTATCTTGTGTGTTCCACGTGTCACTATCTTAGTTCCCGTACGCTATGCGCAGATGCAACCTTTGCTGCAACATGTCTTTTTTCAATAAACTTCAGTTGATAGTTACCGCTCCTCCTGTCCTCTTCTCGATCTTCAGTCCTGTCAAGTTTGCGGTTATCCCTCCTCCCCAATATGTGTATGCTGTATTGTTAACGCAGTTTTATTTGTTTTACTTATCTTTGAAGCAATATTTGCATTTCATGGCGAGAAAACAGCCACCGTATACTGCCGCGTATAAGGCAGTTTTTTTTTTTTGCAAGAAAAATAATTAGAAAATGGGGTGTCGACGTATTCATGGAGCCAACCTATTCGCGGGGTTTAAGGTAGTTGCGGCCGAGCTGCGGGTAACACTCGCCTCTTGATGATTCCCATTCCGGCAGGATGCATGGGCCGTCATGTGTAAAAAAATGCCAGGGTTTTACCATAATTAAACCGAGTAGACGTGCGAAAGCGTGTGTTTAGCCTGGTTGGCTCATGGTTTTGCCTGCTGAGTCATCGGCACGCTTGGCGACGATATTAGACAGGTTAGGCTGTGATTGAGGTTAAGGTGATCTTATCTGTTCGCGCTGCAGATGGAAGACGATGACGACGATGTGCAATCAACAGCGTGCAATCAACAGCGCGAGAGTGTGTTGCAGTTTATCACAAGGTGAGATCGGCTGCGGTGATATTATATATAGTGCTCTCGTGCAGTGGCCAGCGAACCTAATCTGTTCGCGCCGCCGCGGGTTCGAATCCCACTCGCGGCAATATTTATTTCTCCAGGTTGGACAAGGTCACCCTCCTCCGAACTTACCCGAGTTGCTCCAAGGCTTCGCACACTTTTTCTTACTGGAACCGCGTGAAGTAGTGCTTTCGCACTAAAAAATCGTTAATCCATAGGCAGATCAGTTCTGGTAACAAAAATACGAACTGCGCGCCATTTACCCGACTCGCTCGTGGTTGCTTTCCCGGAAGAGCGGTCGGTAGCACGAGCGCAAACTTCCTGTAACCTCTTGAAGCGTGCGAAGCGCCGGAATCCGAAACTACGGGACCGTTGGCAGTTCGTCGTGCCGCTTACCAGGCTATTCAGCCGGGCCGCGCGCGAGCGTGGAAGGCGCGCCGTTTTATCGCCTATCACCGTCATTTGACTCCGACTAGTGGTCTTGCAACTACCTTGCTAAGATTATGTTGCTTTGAGTTTCGTGCACGCCGCGATGCCATCACACGGGAAACTACATAACAAAGAGTGGACCACCTGCCATCTAGGTCACGTGACCTTGTGGCGTCATCACAGCCTAAATAAATTGGTAAATTGGTTTTTGAGGAAAGGAAGTGGCGCAGTATCTGTCTCACATATCTCGGTGGACACCTGAACCGCGCCGTAAGAGAAGAGAGGGAGGTGGGAGTGAAAGAAGAAAGAGGTGCCGTAGTGGAGGTCTCGGGAATAATTTCGACCACCAGGGGTTCTTTAACGTGCACTGACATCGCACAGCACACGGGTGCCTCTCTCGTTTCGCCTCCATCGAAACGCGGCCGCCGCGGTCGGGTTCGAACCCGGGTACTCCGGCTCAGAAGGCGCTCATCTACCGAGCCGGAGTACCGGAGTAAAAAAAAAATTTGAAATGAAGGTAGGCTCGAAATAATTAGAACTCGGCCCCCTACTTTCATTTAGTTCGGACAAATTCCGAAACCTTTGTTATCTCGCCGTATCCACCTCGGTGGCTCAGTGGTTACGAAGATTTTGATGCATGTTAAAAGCCGCAGGTGTTCAAAATTAATCAGAGCTCCTCACAATGACGACCCTCATAGTCGGTCTTAGCTTTATCGCGCAGAAATTTATTCGATTAATTGCATAAATGGCTGGATGCGGTTTCAAAATACTTCTGATTTGCCTAGTACCAGCAGCACTTTCGTCTTTTACAAGCGTTTTGTTTTTTCGGGACAGAGTAATGTCCTAGAGATCTGATTTCGCATCCGTAAACTCGCGTGCAGAAATGTTGAAAATGTTAGAAATCAATGAAATGTGGGTGGTTAAGCGTCTAAAAAAAATGCGAGATAAAGAGCAAATATATTGGTCATTGAAAAATTGAACGAGCTTGTGTTGCAAGCAATTTATGAACGCTATATTCATGCAGCTATTTGTTTTTACGTCGTAAATGCGCTTACGTAAAAGCAAGTTGCAAGAAATGCTTTTTGTACGTGTAGCTGCTCATTTAGCAAATTGTAATAGTGGGTGACGAAAAAAAAAATAAACGCCGCTACAAGCTCTGCATTCGAAGGCCTGAAAACATGTCACCAATGTCAGCAGCTCTGCATACCGGCTCACAGTGGATCCGTTGTCAGGCGTTTCTAATATGAAGTTCCTTTTGTTTTCACGACGAAGCACATCTGTCAACGATCTTCAACGGTAGCGCTTCCACTCTGCGCCAAACCAATTGAAGCTGAAGCTGCTTGTAACATGAACACTACTTTCACGACACCTACGTTTAAGCGTGCCGTGACTGACAAGTGTTTACGGGATGCAGATTCACAGAAAAACATTTATTTCTCTACTACTTGCCAAGCCAGTCGGTTGTTGTTCGTTCCAGCAGATCGAGCACGCGTGCCTCGTGCTTCGAGGCTAATTATTCAACTGCTTTGCCTGGTGTAGAAATAAATTCTGTTCAACGAGCCTGCGTCTCGTAAACTTTTGTCCATTTCTGTACGTATGCGCAATCTTTAAGTGTTCGTACAGGTCGGCTGCTACTGGTGCCTAGCACGGATCATAGCTTGTATCAAGAATAGGTACCCTTTTAGGGCACGTAAACGGGCTGTGCTAGCTTCGCTTCAATATAGGTGTGTTTGTGGCGGTGCACCCTTTACAGGCGCTACTTCAATAAATATGCGGTATTGGAAATGCCGCTTCAGACCAGGGGCTCCAGAATGGGGGCCAAGGTGGTGATCGTGGTCGCACCCCCCCCCCCCTCTCTACATTCACCCCCCCCCCCCCCCCCCCCCAATCCAGTTGGCAGTCGCATTAGACTTCGCTGCCTGTCTACAGCCTGCTTCTTCCCTACCTTGGCATTGAAGTCTCCCATCGAAGCTGCCATGGCTTGGTTTGGTTTATAGGGGTTTAACGTTCCGAAGCAACTCAGGCTATGAGGGACGCCGTAGTGGAGGGCTCCGGAAATTTCGACCACCTGGGGTTCTTTAACGTGCGCTGACATCGCACAGCACACGGGCCTCTAGAATTTCGCCTTCATCGAAATTCGGCCGCCGCGGCCGGGATCGAACCCGCGTCTTTCGGGCGAGCAGCCGAGGGCCGTAACCACTGAGCCACCGCGGCGGGGCGAAGCTGCCGTGTCGGATAAGTGGTTATGGCGCTGTGAAAGTAGCAGCTTTCGTAATTAAGCTTAATAAGAGGTACAAACTAAAAGTGGTACAGGCCTACGGGCCTACATCTGGCTATGATGACCGGATCATAGAAAGCTTCTATGAGGACGTGGAATCGGCAAGGAGCAAAGCAAAAAAGTTAAGGCTGCGATTCGACTTGGCCGAACCGAGTTAACCGTATAGAGAGCTGCGGCGCGAAACTCTCGGTTATATACAAATCTCGAAGCTGACGTCACATGCACATATGCTGCTTTAGGTTGAAGGTTTATTTCCGCAACTAGGTGTTGCGAGGACAGCCGGGGAAAAAGCTGTGTAGACAGCTTGCTTCGGACATACGCTTGAATTATAAGACGGTATTAGCGTAAAACACAGTGCGGCTGAACTAGTGGACTTTGGGTAACCTAGGCCAATCATGTCACCACAGAAGTCTGATTGACCGACTCCTGTTCATCAGCATGTTTAGCGGAATTTAAAGAGACTACGCTTAAATTTTAATGCAGTCAATCTCTACTCGCTTGTACGTCTTTACGAAGCCGCGTACTTCATTTTAAGTTTTATGTGCAGTAAAGGTGCACTAAAGAGGAATCTGAAATCGTCTTTTTACCGCGGGAACTGGATCTACACTCTCCGAGCATTCTTAGAAACTTCGAATTATTGTCCTGTGTGACCGATTTCCCAATTAAATCGAATTAAATGTCCCGGCTTCCGTCTTTTTTTTTTTTTAACGCACCTCCGAAAAGAGGAGGAGTCAGCCAACGCGTGGACTTCCTTTCACGGAGTCGCGTGGTGGCTTCGCTTTCCTTCTTTTAGTTTTTTTAGATTTCCGTGAATAAATAGTTTCAGTCGCAGACTACATAGCTGCAGATTAGGCCCACGGAAATAAAAGTATGCGTGTACTTTTTGCTTTCATCGATCAGAGAGTGTAGACAGCGGAAAAAAGACGGGGACGTAGGAAGAACATAAACACGACCGCTAGATTACCAACTCGCCCTAGCGTCTGTTTTAGCCTGTTTCACCGATCGCTACGTATGACTCCACCGATGGCAGATCAGCAAGCCTCCACGTGGCTGGCACTTCACGCGTTGGCTGACTCCTCTTCTTTTCGGAGTTGAGTTAAAAAGGCGAGAGCCGGGACGTTTAATTCGATTTAATGGGGAAATCGGCCGCACAGGACAAGAATCTGGAGTTTCTAAGAACTCTCGGAGCGTGCAGATCGAGTTCCCGCAGTAAAAAGACGAGCTCAGAATCTTTTTTAGTGTGATAGGACGAAGTGTGATAGAACGAACCAAGCGTAAGCTGTCTGGCATGTAATAATCACTCCTACTACGTTTTTTACGTGGGCGTTAGCTTGGCGAAAGCTAATCGCACGTGCGTTTTTGTGATTGGCGTCGTTCAAACAGGAGGAGGAGGAGGAGGAACTTTCGAGGAAAGACGCGGCTATGCATCACTCCGGGTGGATCTCTGACTGAACTGCGCCGTGAGGGAGGAAAGCATGGGGTGAAAGAAAAGAGGAGGGGAGAGAGAAGTGCACGTAAAAACGGTTGTAGTCCACGCTGCGATAGTCGAGACACGGGTCGATCGGTACCTATTCTTGCGTGCGAACATCTTTGCCAGTTCAGCGCCTGATTGGTTGATAATGCTGCTGCAACTTTAGCAAAGCAACGAGGTCACAGTGCCTGGAGAGGTGGTGGTGAATCCCTGGTGACTGCGATAAGAGCTATATCAAAGTTAATAGACCTTTACACATGGCAGAGAGCCACTTATGACTACAGGAGCATGTACGGCTTATAGCGTTAAAAGTGCAGTAAAGAGAAAAAGGAGGGGAAAAGGCACGTGTATTAGACGCGGTAGTCTGGTATAAACCACATGGTCGAGATGATGGCTACTGTGATCCAAGTTCTGTGCGTTTATTCATTACCTGTCGCACCCGCATTACTTTGTAGCAGTACACACAACATCCAGTTCTGGGCTTCTTTTGTTTTCGGTAGTACTTCCGGTGAAGACCAAAGAAAGTACGGGCACCCTGTGCTCCCACACTTGGAGTCACATAAGCGTTTCGCGCAGAGCGCGAAATGCAGTCCATTGGCGATTTTTGTCATCTAGAGGGGGCGCCTCAAAATCATTCAATATGGCGGCGTTACGGAGGTCTGTTGCCGGGGTCAGCCTATGTGGAACGGGCTTGAAAATTTCACGGCAAACTCGCTCTTGTTTGTCTCTTGTGGCAACCTAACGTGAGCCCAATAGTGTTTTCCTTTTTTTTTTTTTTGGAGCGCGTAAAGGAAAAAACGATAAGCAAGGAAGAAATCACTGTCTGGTGTTCGAGAACGTCCGACGTGAGAACGGAACGGTAAGCAGTCGACGCACGATTTGGTGAGAATTTAAAATAACATCGTCGGTGAAGACTTTTGTACAGCGGTTGAATGATAAAACCAGAAGATCGAGTGAGCAAAACCCAGCAGGTATCAATTCGTTGGGCTGCTTTGCAGCAAAAGGCTAGAAATTTTGCCAACCACTGTCACTTGAATACCAACTGATCAAGCTGCGCTGTTTTTCCGCGCACTGTCTTCCCGGAGCAATTAACCGCACCTTGTGTTCTAGGTATGTTCCTGGGAAGTGGTTGGAAGACGCGTGATAATCATTCCAGCGACAGCGAGTACATGGGTAAATCGGAGTGCAAAGATAGTCAGAATGAAATGGAATTCCAATGACATATCTCCTCCACACCCTGGATAACAAAGCACGATACGCATGTCATATTAAGGCCTGTAATCACAGAGTCAGTCGTGCACAAAGCTCTTCGTGCTTGAAATGTCCCCGTTAGTTGTGTGTGCTCAGCGCATGTCTCATCTTTACATATATTTTCTTTCTAGACACCATGACCCATTAAGGAGCGCTGAGAAACGAGGACGATTAAGAAGTAACGCCGAAACGACGGGACAAGTTCTGTCCCGTTTATAGGCTGAGTGCCTGATAGGAACTGTGCTGTCATGGTCTTGCAAGTGTTCCACTACAATGTGGAAACCTCCTGTTGCCATGCTGTCACTCTATAAGTGGCACTAGAAGACTTACACAGTGGCACTTAGCTGCTCTTCTACCTCGTTAGGTTTCAAACTTCCACGTAAGAACGCTCCTGAGCAAAACTCTGAAAAAAAAAAAAAAAACGTCTCAATATGCCCGTGAACCACTGAGGTGACGGAACAAATGACGTGGTTTCTGGTACCCATCCCGCCGATGTCCGGCGTGACGAAATTCAGTGATTGGTCGAGAGAGGTCACACAACATTCTGACGTCGTCGCAACCTTTCACGTGAGGGCTTTAAAAGACGTGTTTCACTCAGTCAACCTGCCCACCGTGGCAGGGGGCAATTAAATTAATGACTGGCCGAGAGAGGAAAAGTCATCGCAACCTGCCCATCGGATTGCAAGCAACATAGTTTTTAGACAGCAACCTAGAGACTATCGAAATCAAATGTCAGAAATAAATGGTATATATGCAAACGTTGAGGCCCGTAGATCATAGTGGATACCTGTTATACTGCAGCTAGCAGTTCGAAGATGGCGGTGGATGGACCTACAGTTGTAAAGAAACTGATGCAAACACATACAGAAGTTGCAACGGTAGCTGCGACAAATGTGAAATCTAATCCTATCGCGTTCCACTCCAAAAGTTACTTAGGCGCCCCCTTAGCTTTTTTTTTATCTCATTTATCCTTATATTTATCTTTTCTTGCTGATCTATACCTCGCAAGACGGCAAGTGGCGCGCTGCAGAAACAGTCGGTGTTGAATATCTTAACACGCTTTTTTTTTAACAGTAGTGTCACAAGCCTACGCTGATGCCTCGAGAAAAGTGCACTTAAAAGACGTATAACTGAAATCACTCAGCTAGAACTGAGCATTAAAATGGGAATCAGATCATTTTGAACTCCAGTAATCGAATACAGGAACTGGGCATTCAGAGTGCTTTCTTTTTTAATGCCCTGCTAGCCATTTTAGCATTTTGTTGGCAAAAAACACCGAGTGCAAATTACAAATCGTATGACCTGCCGCGCTGGCGTAGCGGCTATGGTCTTTGGTTGTTGAGCCCAAGACCACGGGGCCGAACCTCGGCCGTGGCGGTCATATTTCCCTGGAGGCGAAACGCAAAAATTCCCTTGTGTTATGCAATGTCAGCTTACGTTAAAGAGCCGCAGGTGGTCTAATTTCATCCGGAGCCCTTCACTGCGGCGTCCCTCATAGCCCGTGTGCAGTTTTGGGACGTTAAGCCCCACATCCATCACTACCACGAATCATATGCGACCGTCTCGAATAAAGTAGAGAACCTACATTTTGGAGTTCTTTAATTGAGAAACAGAAAGAGCAGCACGGATTGGAGAACGGACACCAATAAATAACATCCTACTTGAAATCCAGAAGATCCAGTTGACTTGGGCGTGACATTTAATGCGGAGGTGAGGAGAGCCTTAGTCCGCTAGACAACGTTACGACCAAATGACGTCTTTGGGCCCTGACGAAGACAAGTCCTCTTGTCGAAACGCTGGCAAGTGAACTAAGGCTCTCCCCTCAACCCCTCTTCACTTTGTTTTGTGTTATCAAGACTACCGTCTCCCTGCTCTCTTTCTACCGCTGATTTAATGCGGAGGACATATATGGCCGGTTGAAGCAACATAGTGTAGGCAAAATAAAAAGAAATAAAATAATATTGCCCAGCCCGCAACAGAGTGAATTTCAAGAGGAGGAGAACGCAGCAATGCGCAGGAGAGGGTCGTGTGTAGAGATGTAAAATTTCAGGAAATTTTGAACGCCGAAAACAAAAAGGGGGGAAGAAGAATTTTTTCAAGAAATATTGGGAACGCTGAAAAAAAAATACTAGAAACGAATATGCGCACGATTGATTGTCAGGCACGCCTGGGGTTTCACAGCGAAAATATATTTTAACAATTCTTGTTCACTTGCATTCAATATTTCCCTTGATTTTGCTTCCCCAACAGTGCTGTGTGGTCCACCGGACATTAGGTCATCTGCTCAGTTAGAGCAATGCGGCGTCTCAAGGATTTCGTCTGGTTACAGCGGCTGATGAAGTGAGATCCGGGGGTACGCTGTCGAAATCTGACAGCACAAATGATAAGAAGAAAGCTGACAAACAAGCCGCTCAGTATACTTGTATAGAACCGTCCGTTGAGCGAACAGCACCACAGTGCCAGAACAAGTTTCATGAGGCCCTGCAACAAATAATATACTACACCAGTGGAGCAGGTTTGTTGGTTCGAAACGATAAAAGCTTGAATTAATATGACAGGGTGACGGGGCAAGCAGAAAAATAAAAAGCTCAGTACTTTGAGTGTCTGTGCTTACTGACCACCTGCTGCTGGACTATCGTTCACGCGGGGAGAGCGTGGTCAGCTGTATTGCAGCTACGTCAGGGGTAGGAAACTCCGGTTAGTTTCGGTTAGAACTACTTCAGTGCACCTGACGACTGGAGGTGAACTGGTGCTTAAAACTGAATGATTCCTGCCCACGCACATTACACGATAAGGTTATGGCCATAGCCGAATTAGCAATAAAGAAAAAAAAATGGCCATAGCCGAATTATCTGAGTGACCGGGATACGAAGCTTCTCTTTTTTTCGACGGTGGTGGTTCGAATCCCGCTCCGGTGTGAAGTTTTTTTCTGCTGGGTACCGCTGTCACGACGATGATACGACGCTCTAGTTGGCTTCCCTCCGGCCGCTTATTGTTAGGGAAGGATTGGCGCTGACGGCTGTATTTCCTGGACAATGGCGTACGTATATGGAAGTTTCCTACCTCTGGCTGCGTCGGGGCTAATCGTCTATACTGCTGCGGAAACTGATGATCGCGGGCAAAGTGGATAGTATACATCTTTAGATATAAACGCTTATTTCAGCTTGGCAATGAGAAAGAGTTTGCTATATAGTTACAGGCAATCCGCATAAGCCAGCATTAACCCGGGTCAAAACGCTGTGTTGCTGCGACCACGCACCGAACTTGGTTTTATCTGAAAGTAATTAAGCTAATTACGAGGCAAGAAGTTAAGAGGTCGAAAAGTAACTCTCACGTATTAGGTCTGCTCACTTTGCAATGCAGGATTCTGACGGAATTGATCTTTTTCTCTCTATCAACAAAGCGCTTGGCAGACAGCGGTTACGAATATTTCCAAAAATGAAAAACAGAAGTGCCGTTGCGCTTCCAAAGCCAGAAAGGACTAGGTTTTGTAGCGAGAGCTACATTGGCCATATTCTCGCCGTTTCGCTGTGGCCGGTGGCTACACCGCGAGCTGAGCCGTTGCCTAACAACCGCCGCAGCTCGCAGCGCCGCTCGCCCCTGGGACAGTGGACACCTTAATCGCGCTTCAAGCTACGAAAACGATGAAGAGCGGCAGCTTCGCAAGAAAAGGCGTATAACTCGCCCCTTGGGTCAGTGAACACCTTAGTCTCGCTTTAAGCTACGTGGCGGTCGTAGCAGATGTGCGCTGCATGCGTTGGCATTGACAACGGTGTGGCAGAAACGCGGCATTGAATCCATAACAACGTTTTAGGCGAATACCTGCCTACCTGGGTCAGTGGACATCTGAATAGCGCTTTGAGGTATGTGCTGTGGTGAGAGTTGTGGCAGACACGCGGCACTGCAGCAGTAGGCTGCAGCGTTCTTCGGTGAGCATCTCGCGATCAACCGTTAACTTCCACCTGTCGGGGTGGCAGGGTGGGTGCGCTGCCTATCCAGTGTCCGCAACGCGCTCAACGTTACAGACGCCAATAAGCGTATATTTGCCCGATACGACATAGCTTTCGCTCTCTAACCAGAATCAAGAGTAGTTGAACCCCACCTATTTTTATTGCGAAAGCAATACTACTTGCACTTTCACGCCTTTGCCGTGCCGCGGCCGTGACCACCATTGACCATCATTTGACCTTGATTGCATTAGATTGGATTAGATTGATTGGACTGGACTGGATTGGATTAGATTACATTAGATTAGATTAGATTACATTGGATTGGAGTGGAATGAATTGAATTGGATTTGATGGGATGGGATTGGATTGGATTGGATTGTATAACCGATGCATAACCACAAGCTCCACCACCAGCTACACTACCAGCTGTGCCATGGCGTAGGTACGGATATTGCTTTCGCAATTACCGGGCTTAACCAAGCTAAGCCACAGCGAATTTTTTTTCCCCTTTTCACATAGCTGATTGAGGACCCAGTTTAAAACTTCCGCCACACGCAGGCGCGTTCTCATGCAGAACAGAACCACGCAACACTTATTGATATTGTTTTGACTCCAGCTTGGTTTGAATGGAAAGTAAAAGGCACAGTAAGATAATACAGCCGGTCAGTACTTCATGCCGCAGTCACTGAGCCCCTTTAATGAATCTACAAGTAATCATGACGTTATTCTTTAACCCCGAATTATTTCGCAACTTAATCATAATATTAAATGAAGCGTACTTAGAATAACGGAAAGTTGGGCGAGTTGATTTTGCACATACATCGTAGCGCACGAAAGCGAGGATAAGAGACGAGACAAGCGCTAACTTTCTACGAAGGTTTATTAAAACAGAAAGGGAATAATTACACTTAGACGCATCTCCGTTTCAACGTATACTTATTCACTTTATGGTTGTGTAAATCTTTAGTTGAAAGTTAACGTTTGACTTGTCTTCTCGTATCGTATCCTCGTTTTCTTGAGCTACGATGTATATGTAGAAGCGTGCTTGTTCGTGTGTTTTTTTTTTTGACACTGCCAGGCATTGCACCTTCGATGTGGACTGCAATAATTGTTCATCACAGTTGTTGAAGGCTGCTAAACCCTGTCGGTTTTCTTCCCACTTTCCGTACCTCGGAGAAAAACGCGAAAACAGAAAAATAAAGTCCCCCCCCCCCCCCCCCATCAAAAAAAAAAAATGTTTTTCCGAGCCCTCGCATCATTAGGATTTGCGTGAAGATGAGACTGTAGGAAATTTGGGAGGAACTAAGTTCACTTTCCGCGTACTGCAACGATAAGAATCAGTTACTTCTACTTGTAAATCTAAATCTCCTACATAAAAGTATACCTCGTAACGTTGACCTAAGAAATAATAATAAAAATCGTAGCACCTGTTACTGGGGTGATCGCAGCGGTATTGTTAACGTTCACTTAAATAGCATGCCAGGGTATTGATTTTACTATCTTTAGTCAGTTCAGTTTCTAAACCACCGAGGATAATCGGAATAGCTTTAGTTTTAGGAACTGTAGAGCTTAAAAAAATAAAAGAAACAGACAGTGGATGCGTTTTCTGTTTTCGTGACGGTATACCTTTATTGTGAAAGGGTTTTTCGCGCTGTCTGTCAAGCGCACGAAATTCGAATTGTCCTCGACAGAAACGCGCCTGGCAGCGTTCCCCTCTTGGCTATTTATGTGGTGTGCCCAAGTTCCCAAAGTCGCAGTTGCTATCAAAGTGGGTGAGCGACTCAAGAAAAAAAAAAGAAAGAAAGCTCGTTCCGGTGGCCCGCTTGGCAATCGAGTCGCCGAGCTCTCGACCTGGAAACTGTCACTGCAAGTTCGCGCTCTTTGTGGGTCTTCTTTCTCGAGAGTTGACTTTGGCGCAGCTAGGTGGTAAAAAATATTATCAGGCCAAATAAGTATAACGGAACCTCACCAACCAAAAAATCAAGATTAAAGATATATTAACGGATTTTTAGACTGTTTATTAAGATTCACAGGAACCCAATAAACAGGAACGCAACTCAGAGCTCAACGCTGTGAAAAGATCTGGGATAAATAATAAAACGGGCCGTTCGGAAACACATCGCGCTGAGGAACTCTACATTTATTGCCTTGATGGGGGATTCTTATATTTTTTCGTATCGGTATTTTCATATGAAGAGATTTCATATGGTTCGTGATCATTTTTTTTTAATTTGGCAGCCCGCGGCACCAAGATTAAGCGAGCAGGTCTTCGATTACTTTATTATTTTCAACCCTTACTCTTTTCAGCCCTACTAGGCGAGTCTACAGGAAGAATCAGTGCTGATCGTTGCCTTCATTTACAGCCACCCAATGCTTAGTTCTGCTAGTAAAATTGCAAAATTTTCTGATTCTAGCATTCAACCCGAACACTATATTTAGAGATGCAATCTTGTCCAAGTTGCAAACATCTTTTTGGAGATTTTTTTTTTTTTTCAAGCGTATACTGAACTCCTTAGCCCATGCGCTTAGCTCCCGAATGCGTGACGATGAGCTTATCACTTTTATCGCTTTTCCCAGGTGGTCATTTATAAATGGTTTCATTGTAGTAAAATTTACTAGACATGCCGGTTCTGTTTCCTTTCTTGTCGTTTTCTGTTTCTGCTTGCAGTAGTAAAAATAAACCGCTATGAATTCGCTTTTATTTCTTTAATGCTTTTTTTTTTAAAATACCTCCGATCGGGATGCTTGGGAAAGAGAACCTTTTAGTCTTGAAACGAGGTTCGTCTTCACGTGTGTCTGCTTTTCATGCACGTGCGCACACAAACATGCCAAGACACGCGCACGCAAGGCGAGTAATTCCAATACCTTCGCACCGGAACGTCTCGCGTTGTTCGCGAAAACCAAGCGCCTAATAGGTTCCTAATTTATCCTGCTTGAATTCAGAAGTACTGAAATGGGATATTTGCGCGTTGTTCGGACGCCAGAGCGCGCGAAAGAAATGAAATGTTTTTCACTTCTGCAGCTGGTAGCTTTTTTCTTCTTTGCTAATCCCTTTGTTTTTCCCGGCGAAAATAAAGCGCATGTGCGAAGCGAAATGTTAAAATAACAGCAAGCTACAGTGTTAGACAATCCTTCATGCTTTGTCATATTTCGCTTTTTAGTTTCGCGATCATTTTTAATCTCAGTTGTTCCGCAGCTGGGCCTGTGATCGCGCCCATATTGCCTCAAAGCTGGCACTTTTATTTTTGTCTTGTCTTTTTACTTTAAAATTTTTCTATTCTGAATTTATTTATTTAGCGGCTGCTCGAAACTGGTTATTGCTTCAGAAAGAGAAGGATGGGGCTTTCATATCCACTGATGGTTTATTTCTTTATTTGTTTTACTGAATGTCGAATCACTGCCACTGCATACTAAACAGAAACGTCTTTGTACATTTCCTGAATGTATTTCATGGAAATGCGCTCTGGTGCATGGTTGTTTTTGTGGCTTCTTTAATCTTTACGGATTATGCACGGTGGCCTTTTCTGGGGGAACGGCATTGACTTCGAAGTCGCACGTGAAGCTTAAGGTATCGCATTTCGTCTTGAGATTCCGTTAGGGATTTAGTCTTTCCAAGGAGGCTTCTTTTTTTATGTATTTCCTTCATAAGCTCGTGGAAATGGTATTGGATGGAATGTAGTGACCTCCTTTTTAATGTGCTGGGGGCTGCGAGGAATGAAAATGTTGTTCATGATCTTTTTTTATTGCCAGTAATGTTTTTAGTTTCGCTTGCTGGTTTGTATAACTTATTACTTCGGAAATTTTGTAAATTGATACGGTAACGTCGACGGCATGGGCAATTTTAACGACGCAGAGGAGGTGTCTCAAGCGATCCAACAACGCAGCGCTGTGGAGGATTCTTCTGCGCTTGGCCTAGGAAGAATCCCGCTTATTGTGAAATTTCACAATGAACACGCGCTTGTTCATAGATGGTGGCTGGCTCGTGTGATGCAAATAGTACCGTTTCTGGAGGGGTGAAGCGAAATAAGCAACATTGTCTGGTGTTTAAAGACGGCTCTCGTGAAAGCGGAGCAGTAGACGCTCGAAGGTCCCTTTGGAGAAAATTTGAAATCAATCAAATCGGCGATATATAAACTTGCAGAACAGGAAAATGGCGAGACTGGAAGCGCAAGTTTTTTTTCATTTAGCATGACAGGTAATCAAGACACAGCAATTGTGATGCTGCTTGCGCAGAAAAGAAGCCAGAAAATTTTGCAACACTGTCGTTTGATGTTTGACTGATGAGGCTCCGCCCTTTTGAATTTTTTCTGCGAATTACTTTTGTTAACCACTTGCTACTTTAAATATCAGTTTAGATTTCTAATATGTTCAAGTAAAACTCTTGGTTTGAGCTAGTTGATTCACGGTGAAAGTACTATGAAGACGGCGCAACCAACGGGGACAGAAAATACACACAAACGACAGGACGTCTGATGAACTAGGCACAAGGTAAGGCGCATCGCTCTCCAGGGTGCCAATATGTGTCTGAAGGTATCGGCTGAAAAGGCACTGCCACGTTCCGCTTTCCGTACTGGTGATGCTTAGTAAAAAACTGTTTCTTTTCTTTCTTTGCCAGCTTTTTTATGCCTCCTAGATGCAAATCTTCAGAATTTGAAGGGCTTGTCCTTTTAGGAGCGGGAGCCTTGCCACGGAATATACCAGCCGGCATAACCGCTAGACCACCCTCTTGATCGGCCTGTAGCTGTACGAGGTCATTATTTATTTATTTATTTATTTATTTATTTATTTATTTATTTATTTATTTATTTATTTATTTATTTATTTATTTATTTATTTATTTATTTATTTATTTATTTATTTATTTATTTATTTATTTATTTATTTATTTATTTATTTATTTATTTATTTATTTATTTATTTATTTATTTATTTATTTATTTATACTGCAGCCCCGATGGGGCTCTTGCAGGAGTGGGAGGAACAAGAAAGAAAAAAAAAACAGAGAGGGACAACATAGTCAAAAAGTCAACAGCATTAAAATACAAAACAATAATTCAACAGACAATTACAGATCAGTAAAAATATTTTAAAATAAGTTTGATTCAAGGGAGCGTACATCACCGAGTAAAGAATTCCATCGTTCAATAACACAGAAAAAAAAAACTACATTTGAACCCGTCTGTGCTCGCGTGATGGGATGATACATTCAATGGGTGGTAGCTTCTTGTAAATAAAGGTTTTTGAAAATTGCAAATACTCAGGAAATGAAGCAAAGTTGGATGAATGAACAATACCATGAAAATATTTTAAACACACATTGTCGCGGCGAGTACAAAGGAGGGAAAAGCCTATGGCAGGAAGAGTGGATGAAGGCGAAAACTTTCTGTCATACCGTCGGCAAATAAACCGTACTGCTTTCCTTTGGACGGATTCCAGCTTACTGATATCGGACTGTTTATGGAGGATTCCAGATTATTGACCCATGCTCCAAAAGTGGACAAATTATAGTTTTGTAGGTTACCAATTTAGTTTCTTCGGGGGCAACACAAAGTGCACGCTTCAGGTATCCGAGCTTCCGCGTTGCATTATTACATATTGTGTTAATGTGCTTTGACCAAGACAAGTTAGACGAAAAAGGAAGGGCTGATTATTTGTATTCGGACACTTGTTTCAAATAGTTAAAAAGCGAGGTTCATTAGCACTTCTAAAAGCAAATCGTTGCGCCTTCGTAGTGCAGTTAACCTGAGCTAGCTTTCCCCGCTAAGATCTCATTGTGTTGTTCTTGTTTTCGTTGTCTTTTTCGCGCTTCATTTGTTGAATATAGTACTCACTGACCAGTAAGGTACGCACCATTGCAGTGTGGGTTTGCAGAACGCTATGCGAATGTTGGTCCGATGTTTAGTAGAATATCCCAAGGTAGAGTAGATCTGTAATAAAGGAGTGCTTACTGTGGGGTTCCCACTTCGAGTTGTTGATCAATTCGCTGTGCTGTTGCCCTACGATATGCTAGCCGTTTCGGTTAGCTCAGTTGGTAGTGCGGCTGCTTCGGGGAGCCGGTGGTTTCGGGTTCAAACCCCAGACCAGGACGAATTTTTCTTCAACTACGATGTTTTTGCTATAAAAATGTTGATCGTAAAAGAAGAGGTTAAAACGCACAACCCATGCATTTTAATGTTTAAACTATCAAAGAAATGAACGTGTAGGTGCCCCGAAAGTAAAACGGAGCACGCGAGCTGTGTACTAAATGCTTACCAGTGTGCTCTAGCCGCGGAAGTTCATAAAGACGGCGAGGTTCTGCGAATCTATCCTGCAGCTTTGAAGTTCGCCTTATCGCTGGCATGGGCGAAACTATGCCGCTTCCATCAGTGTCCGTCAGGGGCGCTTTTAATGCTTGATGCAAGGATTTATCACTGCACGCATCGTGCCAGAAGAGTTTGTCTTTGGCTGTCCGCGCCGCTTTCTACTTCGTCAGGTATGCGACCACTTTCAGCGTGCGTGCTCGCGTGCACACCGTGGTTCGCGCTTCGCTTGACTATGGAGGGCATCTTTCTTCGGCTGGAAATTCCGACAATTTCCGCCGATATAGATACGCGTGTGGGCGTGCGCTATATTTTCTCACTGCACGCGTCCAGATTTTTACCATGGTTTAATAAAGCTGCGATAACGGCATGACGCCTCGATTCGGTGGCTGAAGAATGATTGTGATGTGAAGCCTGAACCACACAGCGCACGCGACCATGCATTGCGAAAGTAGTCGCCTAGAAGAAACAGAAAGCGAAGCGGGCCGCCAAAGACTAACCCTTTCGGCACGGTGTGTGTAGTGAAACATCCTTACATGAAGCATTGCAAGTGCCTCTGACGAACACTGATGGAAGAAGAGCGGCTTCGCCCACGCCGGAGATAAAGCGTGCAGCAAACTGCAGGGTGGGCCTGCCGGCCCCTAGCTTTCTGCATGCGTTTCCGTTGCTAGAGGACGCTGGGAAGCAATTCGTACACCACTCGCGTGCTCCGTTTTACTTTTAGTGCGACTGTACATTTTAGTACTCACCTTTCTAGGCAGTTAAGGACAACCTCAGCTCAGCGAGCATGTTGCGAAGGGAGACGTAGTAACTGTCTCATTCAGGACGGACAACAAAAACTGCTCGGTGATGAAGGGACCATGAGGGGGGGGGGGGGGGGGGGGTGAAAGGGTGCATAGAGGGGCAAGTGCTGGCTCAGGTGCGGTCAAATTAATACGAAGCACAATCCGGTGTTTGAAATTATCTCATGCATTCCACGGAGAAGATATTATGGTTTCTTGAGTTAATACACGAGCTCACCAGCGGCATGTGCTAGCATACAGTATAACTTACACCCGGTGTTTCACCAAAGACGTTCTGCAATATTTAAAAATAGGTATTTTGAGTTAGAAGAGCGCTTTTTTCGACATAGCATTGTCAGCAGTGTTGCGCAACAGGATACTGCTAAGACATGCTACCAAACGTAGGCTGGTTAAGTAATATTGAATAGTTGAATATTGAATTGTAGCCCACCATAAGTAATATTCATATCAGTTTTTAAAATTTCGCAAACGCAGTTACCCTCGGTGCTGTGGCCCAACATATTTTGGCAATTTCTACGAGTTACGTGCAGTAGAGGGGTTCCTTTGCGTGCAGGCTTCCCGAAAGCTAATGTACAGCGCTGGAGCTGAGGCTGGAACTTGGCGCGGTATGGCTGTTACGCAACGCGTGGATTACAGGGGCAACAGCCAGTGGCCACAGTGGCGGGCATAGTGCAGCAGGAGGAGCAGCTGAGCTCTTCCAGGAATAAGGTACGTGGGGGAAGGGGAACAGGAATTGGCGTTGGAGGTAGGGCGGTGACTGAGTGGCGCGTGGACAATTAAGTCCAATATGTGTTTCTGCTTTGACGCAGAAGTGAGGTACCCGCCCTCAGAACAGACCCTCAGAACAGCTGTCATTTTAACCCTTCCCTTTACATTTACATTTTGAGTCCAGGCAGGAGAGGACCTATGGGGAGCCATCGATCAGAGTGGAATCGCTTCAGAGCTGATACAAACCTTGTGGCAACCTGTACGCGTCAACAGCTCAACATGTTCAATAAGAGAGTAATTACTCATTGGCATCAACCCAAGCGCAGCCGTACGGCTACAAAGGAAAGCTATACGGCTTTCTCAGATACTTCGTAGTTCAAGAAAAATTCATTCTTGTTCGGAGTTCGAACCCTGGGCCACCGCTTCACCGGAGCAGTCGCTCTGCCAACTGAGCTAGCCGGGACGGCCGTAGCACATGGTAGAGCGAATGCTCCGATTATTGATCAATTCGCTCTCGTCCTGCCATATGCTAGCCGTCCCGGCTAGCTCAGTTGGTAGAGCAACCGCTCCAGTGAAGCGGTGGTCCGGGGTTCGAATCATGGACCATGACGAATTTTTCTTGTACTATGAAGTTTCTGAGAAAGCTGTATAGCTTTCCTTTGTAGCCGTATGGCTGCGCTTGGGTGGATGCCATTGAGTAATTACTCCCTCCTCATTAGAAGTCTACTCCACCTTGGGGGATTCCGCTAAGCATTTGACCAACATGTTCAATACAATGGAGTGCATACTGCAACCGTGCAAAACGACGAGGGACGAAGAGAGGAAAGCACCTGTGCTTTCCTCTCTTCGTCCCTCGTCGTTCAGCGCGGTTGCAGTATGCACTCCATTGTCAACCACCAACTAGCCCGCCTTCACCTGTTACATGTTCAATACGCGCGAACGTTGCCTTCACGTGTGACTAGACCACGTCACGCCGAGGGGTGGCTCAGTTCTGCCAGCGCCCTTTTATATAATGTTGCGAATTTCGCTGCTTTTTCCCGCTTTCAAGGCTTCGAGGCATAAATGGTTGCACTCACTGGTTTGAGCATCCCGTTTGTGTTTTCACCTGTTGGCATTGTCCATAGGTCGTGTAGGTATATGACCGAGAGTTAAGTAACTTATTCTATCTCCTGCCATGGCTAAATCCAATCGCCGGCTTGCTCTAAGGATGAGTTCCACAGGAATGAACCGGGGGAAAAAAAGAGAACCGTCGTCGAAACGTGGCGAAGAACAGAACAACATGATCTGCCATTATGAATCGGAGAGAGTTCCGCTTGTATTCTGCATCAACCCTTTGGTCGCGAATTATCAGCCCTGCTCACAATGCCGTGTCAACCTCGGTTGTTGGTGGCTGTGAACCCGTCACCGGGGTTTCGGTTACGGATATCCCTGATGCTGATGGGCCGAAAGATGTTACTGCCACGAATCTTTGTACAGTTTGGTTGTTCGCTCTCAAAGCCGCCGGTACTTGGCTTTATCACTTTAGTTGTGACTCGAGATGTGACCATACTTGTATCGAATAATCGCAGCTCTTGCGCAGCTGCTTCCACTGTGTTACAGATTGTTGTAGTTCGTTGCTTTGACGTCATATCTCGATGATTCCTTGCCAGCATTAAATATAGCGCTGCCAAGAGTGGCAGACATTCTGCTCGACGACCAGCGATCACGTTTACTGCTACGCCGCCGCCGAGTCATTCAGTTCTTTGTGGGCGCAGGTCAGCCAGATAAAGTTTCTTTCGGAAGTCCTTTTCGCTCTCTTCCTGACTGCCGGGCTGCCGTCACCGTCATCATCATCAGCCTGAATACGCCCACTGCAACGCGAAGAATTCTCTCAGATCTCTCCAATTAACCATCCTCTGCCAGCTGCGGCTACCCTATCCCCGCGGACTTCTTAATCTCATCCGCTTATCTGACTTCTGCTGCCCCCTGCTACGCTTGCCTTCTCTTGGAATCCGCTCCGTTACCCTTAAGGAGCAGCGGTTATCTTGCCTTCGCATTGCATGCCCTTCCCAAGCCCATTTCTTCCTTTTGATTTCGACTAGGATCTCATTAACACGCGCTTGTTCCCTGACCCACTCTGCCCTCTTCCTGTCTCTTAACGTTACACCTATGATTTTCCTTTCTATAGCTCGTTGCGTGGTCCTCAGTTTAAGTTGAACCCTTTTCGTTATCCTCCACTTTTCTGCCCCATATGTGAGAACCGGTAAGATGCAATTGTTATATGTTTCTCTCTTGAAGGATTTTTTTAAACTTCCATTCATAACCTGAGAGAACTTCTGAGATTTTCTTATGAGCGCCAAATGCGCTGAACGCGATTCTTATTCTTCTAGTTATTTCGCTCTCGTGATTCGGATCTGCGGTCACTAATTACCTGCCTTAAGTAGTCGTATTCCCTTGCCATTTCCAACACCTCGCTACCAATTGTAAACTGTTGTTCTCTTCCGAGACTATTGAACACTACTTTAGTTTTCTGCATATTAATTTTTAAACCCATCGTTCTGCTCTGTCTGTCTAGCTCATTGATAATGCTTGGCATTTCCTGAGTGGCCTTTTGGTGGAGGCGAAACGCAAGAGGCGCCCGTGTGCTGTGCGATGTCAGTGCACGTTAAAGATCCCCAGGTGGTCGAAATTATTCCGGAGACCTCCACTACGGCACTTCGTTGAAGGGCGTCGATCAATACCATCATCACCGGTCACCCTGCATGCCTGGCACAAACATTCTGCGCGTCCACGTGCTCGCTGGCAGCAGTATACGAACTGAATGCGGGTTTGACATTAAGTCAGAGGAAAGCTCGACTGATCCGCAACGAAGCCATAATGCGGCAGCACGTGAGACGCAAGAAGGCAGCCTAACGCGTGGCTAATGCCGGGCTACATGGTGCGGTTTTACGGCTGAAAGTCGGCGAACAACGCCGGCGGCGCTCGCCTCAAGCCTGCCGTCGAAGACGTTAACGTTTATACTCTGCAACGCGCGAAAGTCGGCGTTAGCTGCTTTACTGTACGTGCGCATGCAGATGGTTAGACGACGTCGTCACTCGCTGCGTAGCTTCTCCTCCGCTTCAGTTCGTCGTGCACCGCTGTCTGTTGAAACACCATGAGTGCATCAAGTTACCGAATGCTATATCATTCGGCGGACCAAGTAGCTAGTGAGGGCGCAGTTAGACTCCCAGTTAACCTAACATCATCACGTAAACAGAAGGCATCCCATGAACCATCGTTGACGCTGTAATCAAACTGATACATCAGTTCTCAATGAAATTAAATGCAATTAAATGCTGTCAGCTTTCAACAAAAGTACGCAGCGGTGGCCTAGCGGTTTGAGCATCCGCCTCTCAGGCGGGTGGTGCGGGGTTCGATCCCCAGTGCCGCCGGGTACCCACCGGTGATACAATGGGTACCAGCTTTCTCCTGGTCAGATGCCCGGCTTCTTTGGGGTGAAATGCTTGAGAAATGGGTCGTTGACCCCGCCTTGAGTAGACGAAAACATCCTCTGCAATGGCGTTCTTGGACACAGACGCCCTTTTTGCGCCATAAAAATTTCATCATCTACATCCAACAAACAGTAAAACGGATAGTTTTCATTACAGCTGTTGCGCCCGCGCCTCTTCCGGTTTGGCTGCTTGCACCGGCCACCACCAGCAGCACGCGCATGGCCGACGACCTAAGCAGTGAGTAGGGTAAATAATTGTGGTTATCATGAATATAAACACTTCATCAAGCACGAAATTTAGTTTTTTTTCTTTTTTTAGAAAACACGACCTCATCCCGTTGCAAAATGGCCTCGTTTGCACCCTGAAGCAAAATGTACCGAAGAAAAACGCGCCGACGATAACCGCGGCCGAGCTGGCGTTCCATGGTATGTGATTTCAGGCTTTAGAGCTCGGACTATGCACGAATGATGCAGTTAGTGTAACGGCGTCGAAATGAACGCTTTCAGAATTTTAAGAGAAGAGTCAACGTCGCTGCTTTCAGGGATCGCGTAAGTTAACGGCGTCTGCCATTTGTTGACGGCACTTGCTTTGGCGTCTAGGGACACACGGCGGCGCCTGCCTCTTCTGCCACGGGAACTTCGTAGAAAAGACCGTCGCATATAGCCCGCCGGGTGAGCGCCGCCATAGTACGTATGCAATCTGAACGAGGCGGATACAAAGCATGAGGCTAGCAACGTCTACGGCCCTTCCTAGAAAGGAATAGAGTTAAGTGTATCTCTATTGTTAGAGTATGGCCCGAAGCCTAAACGGCTCGCTGCTATGCTTCTGTGAAGCATTTTATGACCTTGCCGATAACCTCGGCGACGGAATATTCCACATACTCTAATTTTTATACATTTACTGATGCGATTTTAGACTTCTCCCGGGCAGTATCTTGCCTCGACATGATACTGGAGTTAGAGGGCTTATTGAAGCCATCTTGAACTTTACCTGTTACCGGAATGTTGCCAAATGGGACACCAGCAAGTGTAGTGGCACTGATTTTTACTTAGCGTTTTTTTTTGTCTCTACTTTCTGTTTGTGTGAAGAAATGGTATCTCGCCGTTTATCTGCTGTACTGCCAAGTTGAAAAAGGGGAAAGGACCCCTGTAAAGCTTGCGAGCTTTTAGTGTTGTCTCCTTCTCTGTTTCAAAGAAAATAAAACGCTGATTGATTGATTGATTGATTGATTGATTGATTGATTGATTTATTGATTGATTGATTGATATGCAGGGTCATCTACATTTTCCTGCCGTCTGAATGAAAACATGCTGCCAAACACAAGCTGTGAAAATAACATTCTCTGAACCCTTTAAGGTGCTTAGTACACAAGTGTGTATACTAAGCAAACTCACAACTTTTTTCGCGAGTGTGCTGGATCTGGCAGAAATTTCCTTAATTGAGGCGAATTTAGGAGCCCTCACGTCGCAAATGAAATGATTTTTATGCCATATAGCGACCCCAGAAAATAATTTTCTTTGAAATGGTGAGCGAGCGGGGTAGCATGTGTTGCTCCATTTTTATGTGAACAGATTTTGTCACGGTAATGACAGATTTTTTCCCCCGCAAGTTCAAGCGTAATGTGCTTCTCAAAACAGATATTGATTCCACGGCACTTCGGCTGTTTGCATTACAAGTCCTGACATTTTTATGTTGTTATATTTAACAACGATTACACTTTTTATGAAGTTTTACACATCTGAGTAAAAAGTAAGCGCCAATTATGAATTAGTAGTCATTAATTATCTTCTTTGAAACCTGAATATATCTTTTTAGGTGGAAAATGTGTAGTATCGATGGGAACGAAAATTGCATCTGAAAAAGGTTAAGTGCACAAACCTTTTAACTTGATTCGTATATTATATGCAATAAAAAAAACGACATTTAGCGCTGGGTACACAAACGCAGAGATGTCTGCAATAAAGCAGAACTGTTTGCTGGGCTAGTTGGTCCATTCTGACATAAGTGAAACAGCGCGAAAGAGGCCCGAGGGCGAAACGAAGAAGGGACAGCAAAGAGCGCTCTTTCTTGTCCCTTCTTCGTTTCGCCTGCGGGCCTCTTCTTTCACGCTGTTTCACTTATGTCCGCAATACTTGGCTTCGCATTTCACAGAAGGATGAAGTTGTGACAGAAGCCTAGGAATGATTACTGTCTCACTACTAACCACCGGTAATTCGTACACATTTTACTGGTAACATTATATCTCTGAGCTTAGAAGCCATAAAAGTTTTAAGGCCGAAGTCGCGCAGGAAAAAGCTGTGCTTCTCTGAAAACTGCTTCGGTGATTTTACGCTCAAGCCAGCATGCTCGCACGCGGCAGGCACCCCTGCGATTCCCATCAGGAATCCCGCCTACACCCGAGAGAAAGGGTGTAGGAGAAGCGTAAACGGGCAGGTACTGTCAGCGTCGAATGAAACGCGAGCAGCAAAATGGTGTTTCAGTTCCGAGCAGTTAATTTTTACTTCGATGACCCGAAGACAGCTGTGTGGAAGGGTTCATAGGCACCTCCCATATCTGCCCTCCAGTAGCAAATATCTTGATGTTTTAGAGCACGAGCTCTTAAAGCAAAGGTTCGCAGCCAGTGTGTGTTTGTGGCTGCCGATCAACACCAAATGTTCGGTGGACAATAATCCCGCGGAACGTCAGGGACGGCATCAGTCGCCCCAGTCTCGCGAAACGTACACCCGACGTATAATCAAGGCAGAAGACAGGCCAGAGCCGCGGCCCTACTGCGAGTCCACGAAAGGCGAGGGAAGAGCGCTTCGTGGACGCTGCCGAATATTAAGATGATCGACGATACGCCGTTGTGGTCGTCGACACTGCCGGAACGCTTGTCCACTCCTCCAGCGTAAAGTCCTGACCCGCCGAAGTGGCCGAGGAATTAGCCATCGCACTTGCCATACCTGACCACGATTGCGGGGTTGCACTCGCCATATCTGACCACGATTGCGGGGTCGTTCTCGGCGCATTAAGAATTACGCCAAGAGGAGAATATCCGGTGAAGCCTGCCGAATAATCAAAAATCTGAAACGCTCACAGGACAACAAGGTCGAGGTAGTTTGTTTCCCCACTAACATTGAGGACGTCTCTCCACACCTCACCAACCTCAGCAATGTCGCTCGCTCCGCCGCACGAGGTCTCGAAAACCGTGCCGGAGAGAGCCATGGTAAAGACGGGGGGGGGGGGGGGGGGGGGGGAGACAGGCTGATGAACTTCAATGACTTAAACAATGACCTCCCTCCGCCTAACAACAAACTATGCAGAGCTCAGGCAGTCGCCTGGAGGCAATTATGAACAAACGCATACCCGAACCCGCTGCAATACAACAGGATCTACAACAAAATATATAACACCAACACCAACATGCAAGACAGACTCAGCCACACTTGCACATACTCTGGGAGTGTGACGCAAAACTAACCTGTGTTAATCCCGAAACCCTCCAGTCGGGGTGGTGCGCCGTTCTGCGCAGCTCCAGCTTAAGTGACCAAATCTGGGCCGTTCAGCAGGCCCTCGAAGCGGCGACGATACAAGATCTCGACGTGGGAGACCTTCACTCACTCGCTCGCTCGCTCGCTCGCTCACTCACTCACTCACTCACTCACTCACTCACTCACTCACTCACTCACTCACTCACTCACTCACTCACTCACTCACTCACTCACTCACTCACTCACTCACTCACTCACTCACTCACTCACTCACTCACTCACTCACTCACTCACTCACTCACTCACTCACTCACTCACTCACTCACTCACTCACTCACTCACTCACTCACTCACTCACTCACTCACTCACTCACACTCACTCACTCACTCACTCACTCACTAACTCACACTCACTCACTCACTAACTCACACTCACTCACTCACTCACACTCACTCACTCACACTCACTCACTCACACTCACTCACTCACTCACTCACTCTCACACTCACTCTCACACTCACTCACTCACTCTCACACTCACTCACTCACTCACACTCACTCACTCACTCACTCACTCACTCACTCACTCACTCACTCACTCACTCACTCACTCACTCACTCACTCACTCACTCACTCACTCACTCTCACACACTCACTCACTCACTCTCACTCACTCACTCACTCTCGCTCGCTCGCTCGCTTCAACCGCGCCTTGAGGGAAGCGCGGAAGGAGGGAATGATTGAAGGAAGAGAGAAAGAGGCGCTGTAGTGGAGGACTCCGGATTAATTTCGACCTCCTGGTGTTCTTTACCGTGCACTGGCGTCACACAGCACACGGGCCTCTTTTTGAGCTTCGTCTCGATTGAAACGGCCGCCGCAGCAGGGAGTGACCTGGCGTTGCGTACGGTCGGAGTGCAGGACGCAAAGCGAAAGCGTTGTGCACGACGAAAGACGCACGCCTGATTCATAGCGTTGTTCTGCACCATGGGCTCCTTGTTTCACTCTTTATTTCACGGCACAGTCCATTTGTCTACGTAGTAGGAAACTGCTACTGGGTGTTTTCTTTAGTTATAATTACTAGATGCAGACGCGCACCATGTGGCATTAGCATTCCTTGCTGCTTTGGACGCAGCGTCCGCGGAGGAAGGACCGTCATATCTCGACCTATGGTGTGATTGGTGGCGTCGCAAAATCGCTCTGGGGTCTCCTAAGAGTTGCTTCCTTTAGTTGCTTGGCTTTGGAAACTTCATTGCCGGGGATCGCTGGTGCTTCGCAGCCGGCCCCCATGCTGCCATGTTGCCAAGCTCGATCGAGCGAGGCGGCGCATAGACGAGCGACCACGGCTTGAAAGCGGGGAGAGGGGCTAGCGGAGCAAGGGCCGAGCAGACGTAAGGCGCGTGCGATCCTGACGTGCGGGCGGGCGAGCTCGAAGCCGTCCGTGAAAGGCGGGAAGGTACTCAAGTTAGTTAGTTAGTTATATTGATTTTTATGGCGCAAAAGCAACTGAGGCTATGCTGCGCCAACCTCAAGGTTAGAGTTTTTGTTAATGGTGAAGCTTTTTAAAAATACTTAGAGTTTGTTTAAAACGTTGGCTTCCTTGAGAAACCTAAAAATACATGAAATGTGAACCAGTGCTCGATCACCTAAGAGTAGCATGGGGTGTAATGGGATGCTTTCCCTGTAAAATGTTGTGAAATATTTCTTTCTTAGTTCTTCTAATTTTATGCATGAAATTAAAATGTGGTTCACTGTGAGTTCAGCACCACACATTTCACAGAGAGGTTTGTTTTGTTTGGCTAGCAGAAAGTTGTGCGTGAGGTGGGTGTGTCCAATGCGGAGCCGACATAAAATAACTTCGGTAAAACGTTCTTGATGCCTACATGATTGCCATTCCCCTAAAATTGGTTTCACAGAATGTAATTTGTTGTTTACGTGATCTTGCCATGCGGCCTGCCACTTATTTCTGAGTTTACTGTTGATAAACTTTAAGCAATCCCTGTGCGGTATGTTCACTTGTTTTATTTGGCCATTCCGGGCTTGTGCAGCGCATACATCTGCTTTCTCATTACCTACGATTCCAACATGGCTAGGAACCCAGCAGAATTTAATGTTACGTTTTTGTTTTGTGATTTTAACAATGTTATGTATGATGTTACCTATCATGGGTTCAGCAGCATTTCTGGAGTGCAGTGCTTTGAGCATACTCAGGGAATCGGTGTAAATGATGCTATTTTTGATATTCTCTCTTACTATTTTTTCCACAGCTACAAAGATGGCATAACACTCAGCAGTAAAAACCGATGCGCATTCTGGTAGTCGCATTATCTGTTTGTTTTTTCCGTGGATTACTGCACTTCCAACGTGATTTTCTGTTTTTGAGCCATCGGTATAAAATTCAATGTAAGTGTCATACTTTTCTTGTAGTGCAAAGAATTCCTGTAACATGTACTCATTTGGCGTTTGCTTTTTATCTAAATGTGTCATTGTGAGGTCACATACTGAAGGCAGGCTGTACCATGGTGGTAAATATTCATTCCTTTGTGCAATATTCGGTAGGGCATCTAGTACTGTTAGCTCTTTACATTTGTCTTCAAAGCGCAATAGTAATGGTCTGATAGAATGTGGTTTGTTGATGAATAATCTTTTAGATGGGCACTTGGTGACAACTGGATGGCAGAGATGTTTCGGAAGAGAACGGATTTTTAAGACATATGAGCATGTAAGGGCGATTCTTCGATCCTCAAGAGCGGCTTCATTAGTTTCAACGTAAAGGCTAACTACTGGTGATGTTCTGTATGCTCCAGATGATAGGCGCAGACCAAGATTATGAATGGGGTCTAATCTTTTTAAGTAGGATGCTCTTGCCGAACCATATACTATGCACCCGTAGTCCAGCTTGGAGCGCACCAGAGAGCGATATATTTGTAAAAGGCTTGCTCTATCGGACCCCCACCGCTTCCGTGAGAGAACTTTTAAGATATTGAGGGCTTGAGAAGCTTTCTTTTTAAGGTTGTTAATATGTGGTAGAAATGTGAGTTTCTTGTCGAAAGTTACGCCTAAAAATTTGTGTTCTAGTTTAATTGGTAGCGCAGTGTGATTCAAGTATAGACTGGGATCGACCTGTAGGCCTCGTCGCAATGAAAAAAGAACAGCTACTGTTTTTTGAGGAGAAAATTTAAACCCATTTATGTCTGCCCAAGCACCTAGTTTATTTAGTGTGATTTGTATTTGTCTCTCACAGGTTGATATGCTAGAGGACGTGCATGCTATTTGTAGGTCATCTACATAGACTGAATACATTATGGACTTGGGTATTACTTTAGCTAAGGAATTCATTTTGACTATGAAGAGTGTCGTGCTTAGAATGCACCCCTGGGGTACGCCGTTCTCTTGGGTGAAAGTCATGGAGAGAGTTGCTCCTAGGCGGACTCGGAATGTGCGGTTAGCCAGGAAGTCGTTCAAGCAGTTCAACATCCTGCCGCGGATACCTAGCTCTGCTAGGTCACGGAGGATGCCGAACTTCCACGTAGTATCGTAGGCCTTCTCCAAGTCGAAGAAGACCCCAATACAGTGCTGCTTGTGGATGAACGCCTCCCGGATGGTGTTTTCTAGACGGACAAGGTGATCTGTGGTCGAGCATGCTTTTTTGAACCCACATTGGTGTGTATCTAATAGTTGCCGAGATTCAAGTACGAAGGTCAATCTAATGTTTATTACACTTTCGAAAGATTTAGCAATGCAGCTGGTGAGGGCTATTGGTCTGTAACTGCTAGGACTTGTTGGTGGTTTTCCGGGTTTGAGAAAAGGTATTATGACTGCTTTTTTCCACTCGTCAGGTATATTTCCAGTTATCCAGATTTTATTAAAGAATTTTAACAGTGCCTCTACAGCAGCCTCGGAGAGATGTGCAAGCATAGCGTAATGCACGTTGTCTGGTCCTGGTGCTGCCTTTTTTCCAGAAGATAATACTTTATTTAATTCTTGTAGTGTGAGAGGCTGGTTATAATCCTCATGTACACCTGCTCCAGATGGAAATTTTTGTTTTTCAGCTATTGATTTGTGTTTCTGAAATGTGTTTGTGTAGTTGGATGAGCTTGAGATCTCAGCAAAATGCTCGCCCAGTATGTTGGCCTGTTCTTCTAAAGATGTTTGTGTCCCGGGTGCTGTCAAGAGAGGAAGTGTGAAAGGGGTATGGTCACCAGTAAATTTACGAACTTTTTCCCACATTTTCTTTTATGTTATTGAACTATTTATTGAGGAGACATATTTCTGCCAAGAGGTTTTCTCTGCACTTCTTCGCACATACCGCGCTCTGGCTTTTGCCTTCTTAAAGGTAAGTAAGTTCTCTGCAGTGGGATATCGACGCAGAGCGCTCCAGGCTTTGTTTTGTTGTTTTTTTGCTAATGTGCATTCTTTTGTCCACCACGCTTTATGTTTCTTTTGTGCAAGTCCTGTTGTTTGTGGTATAGCGAGTGTTGCAGCCGATATTATGCATTCAGTAAACTTCTCATTAATTTCATCTGTGTTAAGGTCGTCACAAAATTCCTTTTTCAGAGTGGCACTTTTTGTAAAAAGTGACCAGTCGGCGAGCTGAATTTTCCAGTGCCGTGGCCTTGTGGGGATGATTGGAGTCGACGATGAGAGCCTGATGATGGTAGGTAAGTGATCACTGCCCATGGGGTCATTTAAAACATCCCATTTAAAATCGTTAAAAAGTAATGGTGATGCGAAAGCTAAATCGAGAGAGCTCATTTTTGCTGTGCTTGGACAGCAATATGTGGCTTTTCCCGTATTTAAAAGACAGACATTATTCGAAAGTATAAAATCTTCGATTGTTTGGCCTCTAGAGTCACAGCGTTCGCTTCCCCAAAACGGAGAGTGAGCGTTAAAATCGCCAACTACCAGAAATGGCTCCGGCAGTTCATCGATCAGGCTTTCTAGATCTTGGCATGTTAATGTGATGTGTGGGGGAAGATATACGGAACATATTGTAATGGTTTTGTAGCTGATGACGCTAACCGCAACCGCCTCAAGTTTTGTTTTCAGTTTGATTTCTTGAGTCGGGACGCCGCTTTGGATGATGATTGCGACGCCTCCCGAGAGTCTATTTGCATGTTCGCGATCACGCCTAAAAGTTGTATAATGTTTTAAGATATTTGAATGTTGTGGACCAAGATTGGTCTCCTGGAGACATAGGGCTAGAGGCATCACTGACCCTAGAATATGAGTTATATCACTGTAGTTCCTCAACATTCCTCTACAGTTCCATTGTATTATGAAAGCCATCTTAGTTTTGTGTTTGTACTGATTGAAAAAACTAGATCAAGTTGTTTATGGCCCCGTGACTCGGGGCCTGTCTCTTTTTGACCGATCCAGGGAGCTCCGCCGACCATCCGACGTGGACGGCGAGGGGCTGCCCGGGGTCGTGTCCATCGCCTCTGCAGAGGCACTGGACGACCGTGCAGGAGGCACATTGATTTTCGAATTTGACCTCGACCTGTGGGAAGAGGTCTTTGGGCCCGCCGACCCGGGGGTCTGCGTCCCCTCCTTTGGGGTAGGCGGAGTAGCGTGAGCTACTCCACCAGACGGCGCGGATGGCCCCGCCACAGGCTCACTACGTGTGGCCTGGACAGGTGCCGAAGCCTGGTGTGGTGCGCCGCGCCCACGCACCACATCGGCGAAGTTTGTTTTTGCAGTGAAGGTGAATTTGTTTGTTTGAGAGTATTGCCTTCTTGCTTCTTTGAAAGAAATGTTTTGCGTAGTCTTGAGAGTAATGATTTCTTTCTCTTTTTTCCAGGACGGACAAGCCCTGGAGTAGGCAGCATGGTCGCCATCACAGTTTGCACACCGTAGGTTAGCAACACATTCTTCGGATTGGTGGTCCTTCGAAGAGCATTTTGCGCAAGTTTTGCGGCCGCGACAACTCTGGGAGCCGTGGCCAAATCTCTGGCAGTTGAAACATCTGCGTGGGTTGGGAATATACGGTCTTACATTTATTTTCAGGTAGCCTACTTCAATGGATTCGGGTAATGTGCTCATGTTGAATGTCAAGATCAGGTGTTTGGTGTCCACTTCTTTGCCATCCTTCCGGATCTTGATCCGGTGGACATCTATAACTTCTTGGTCAGTAAGTCCTTCGAGCATTTCCTTTTCAGAAAGGTGGACAAAATCTATTTCAGAAATGACGCCTCGTACAGTATTCAGAGACCGATGTGGGGTCACAGAGACAGGGATGTCCCCAATGGATACAATTGTTGCAACTTTTGAGTGTTGTATGCTGTCGCGCAGTTCAAGAAGTAAGTCGCCACTGGCCATTTTTGACACCTTGTAGCCAAGGCCTAAGGCATCCGTCAAGCGTTTTGAGACTTGGAATGGGGATATTATCCTTGCTTGTGTTTCTTCTGCTTTACTGTGAATGACATGAAATTTTGGAAAGGATACTTTTCTTTTCTGGAAAAAGTCATCTGCTTCGGTCCGCCCTCTCTTGAGAGAGCGATCAAGTTTTGAAAGGGGGGGAGCCATAAAAAAATGTAGTTTTTCGGTCATGGTGCCAGCCACCCACCATGGAGTCCAACAAGGGGACGCGACAGGTACTTGAAAGAAAGTCCTGCCCACGCCAGCTGTACACCTTAACTATAACCTAATATGACTCAACTCAGGGTAGTTGGTCACACACGGTTAACCCTCGCCGCCAGGAAAAAGGAAAAAACAAAGAAGAGAGGAGGATACAGGAAAGTTGTAAGAAAGGAAATAGGAAAGTGAAAGGTAGACGGGAGGACAGGAAAAGGCGACTGCCGATTTCCCCCGGTCGGGTCAGGCCGGAGGTGCCGTCTACAGGAAGCTGGGGCCAAAGTGGTGTGTTGCCTCCGCCGAGGGGCCTTAAGGGTCCAAACGCTCGGCATCGGCTCAGCCACCAGGATCCCCTTTTCCCCGGACACGGCGATGCCACGCACGGCTAAGCGCGGATGCTCGGGTCCGTGGTGACGCATTATTCACCATCATCCCCCTGAGGGGATGTCCCTGCGGATGCTCGGGTTAACCCCGTGGTGTCGCCACTCACCAACGTCTGCATGCTGCAGACGCCTCCCTGCGGGGAGTACTCAAGTTCAGGCTTGTCGAGTAGAACGCACCCATTAAATACGACAGGACCCTCGATCGGAGTCTAAAACGTTGACAACGCCAACGCCAATGAACACAATGAACGCCGATGGCCTATGGCTTCAGCGCCGCGTTTCTAGCACAACCTTGTCAGTGCCTGCAGCTCACATCTCGCTCTCATCACCCAACGTACCTATAAGAACAATTCAGGCGTCCAGTGACACAGGGAGCCATTATGCGCACTTGCTTTCCTTAAAATGATCGTAGTGTAAAACGTGGCCACCGCCAACGCCAATGAACACAAGGAACGCCGACGGCCTATATGGCTTCAGCGCCGCGTTTCTGGCACAACGTTGTCAATGCCAACGCATGCAGCGCACACCTGTCAGAGAGCAGTTATGTGCCTTCCCTCTGGTTCAGGTGTCCACCGAGATGTGGACACCTCGCCCTCACCTCACGCTATGCATATCCTGGCATAGCAAAGCTAAGCCATTGCCAATTTTATATACACCCCAAACCACGCAGATGGAGATGCGCAATCGCTGCTGCGCGTCAGAGAGGGAGACTGTCGGCGAGGCGATGGAGAGCGCGCGGAGGCGGTACAGGCGCGCCAGCTGTGTGCCATATGACGTCACCCGATCCTCGCGCATGCGCATCTTGACCTTTCCAGTGCTCCGCGTAATGGCTCGGCGACTAGCGTAGCGTTGTTTTCGCAACAAAAGAAAACCTGAAAAAAAAAGGCCGAACGGGCTATTACACTTTACTTTCTTGAGTGGAATCAAGAGAGCGTGAGGCGACGTCTTCCACATATATGCACACTCACGACCTAGCTAACCAACTACACATGTCTGAAAGCCGTCGCTTCGCGCTAGTATCTTATAAGTCCAAATAAATAGGTTATAGTAAAAGGAAAAACACAGTAACTGCTTCACTGTATAGTGGACACCTCAACCGCGCTGCCAGGGAAGAAACAAAGGAGGGAGTGAAAAAGGAAGACCATACATTATGTTTCGCCTCCATCTAAACGCGGCAGACATTTGGAAAGTTGTTTTGCTTTTTTGAAGAAAGAAATTGACGCAGTAACTGTGTCACACATCTCGGTTGACACCCGAACCGCCCTAAGGGAAGGGATAAAGGAGGAAGCGAAACAAGAAAGGAAGAAAGAGGGGCTGTAGTGGAGGTCTCCGGTATAATTTCGACCACCTGGGGATCTTTAACGCGCACCGACACTGATGAACCACTGGGGCTGCTGCACGCAACTTTCCAGCACTGCATGGTAGGTACATGTACTTCTTTCCCCTCGCCCCTTTACTCCTCCTCTAATCCCTTGCTTTACTGCATTACAAAGCCTTTCCATTCTCCATAACCTCTTCTTTCTCCTTTCCATTCCGTCGGGCGCGTGAGGCCAGCAAGTGCCTCGCGCGCCGCGAGCAGTGCATGCTCCGAGCGCACCAGTAACACAGCCCATTGTTCGTTTCGTCTCCCAGCCGAATCTGGTATGGGAAGTGCTTCGGGTAAATCAGCTGTCTCATATTTACGAAACACTGAAAATAACAGGTGCGAATTACAGCACTAAAATGTGTATAAGAATGAAAATATGCATTTTAATTTGTTGCTGTTCGGACACTTGGCTGATTAGTTGGTAAACATCATGGAACAACAGTCTCATCTTCTCTTGACTGACGACGATGAAGAACGCGACGAGAAAAAGAGGGGAACGCGCGAGGAGAAGAAGAAAAAGAAGAAAACGGCGCGCCACGCGCCATTCCGTTCGAAAATCAGAACTTACGATCGTCGCTGCGTGGTAGTAGTGTCATTTGCCGTTGGTACCCCTGTGCACCAAGGGAGCGTCTTTAAAGCATTCGCAAGTAGACACATTTCCTGAGGACGTCGATCCTGAAGCCCGGTCCAGCACAAGGTAACATCTGCCCCTCACTTTCGACGACGTCGCCACAAAGGAGCCCAGGCATAATGGGTATCATCGCATCCTGTTGTCGGATTGAGATCGAGGACGGCATCGCCGAACCTGTGCTCTCGTCTCGCGCGCCTCTTACGCCGCCGTATCAGTCTGTTGCCGACCTCATACCGGAATTCAACCTGTCACCATTGGAGGCACCCAGGAGTCTGAACGAAGGACATTGCGAAGGCGGCGACTCGCGACGGAGGAGCAGCCAGTCTCGTGCGCTTCTTATGCCGCCGTGTGAGTCTGTTGCCGACCTCATACCGGAATTCAACCTGTCAACCTTGGAGCCACCCAGGAGACTGAACGAAGGACATTGCGAAGGCGGCGACTCGCGACGGAGGAGCAGCCAGTCTCGTGCGCTTCTTATGCCGCCGTGTCAGTCTGTTGCCGACCTCATACCGGAATTCAACCTGTCACCATTGGAGGCACCCAGGAGACTGAACGAAGGACACTGCGAAGGCGGCGACTCGCGACGGAGGAGCAGCCAGTCTCGTGCGCTTCTTATGCCGCCGTGTCAGTCTGTTGCCGACCTCATACCGGAATTCAACCTGTCACCATTGGAGGCACCCAGGAGACTGAACGAAGGACACTGCGAAGGCGGCGACTCGCGACGGAGGAGCAGCCAGTCTCGTGCGCTTCTTATGCCGCCGTGTCAGTCTGTTGCCGACCTCATACCGGAATTAAACCTGTCACCATTGGAGGCACCCAGGAGACTGAACGAAGGACACTGCGAAGGCGGCGACTCGCGACGGAGGAGCAGCCAGTCTCGTGCGCTTCTTATGCCGCCGTGTCAGTCTGTTGCCGACCTCATACCGGAATTCAACCTGTCACCATTGGAGGCACCCAGGAGACTGAACGAAGGACACTGCGAAGGCGGCGACTCGCGACGGAGGAGCAGCCAGTCTCGTGCGCTTCTTATGCCGCCGTGTCAGTCTGTTGCCGACCTCATACCGGAATTCAACCTGTCACCATTGGAGGCACCCAGGAGTCTGAACGAAGGACATTGCGAAGGCGGCGACTCGCGACGGAGGAGCAGCCAGTCTCGTGCGCTTCTTATGCCGCCGTGTCAGTCTGTAGCCGACCTCATACCGGAATTCAACCTGTCACCATTGGAAGCACCCAGGAGACTGAAGGAAGGACATTGCGAAGGCGGCTACTCGCGACGGAGGAGCAGCCAGTCTCGTGCGCTTCTTATGCCGCCGTGTCAGTCTGTTGCCGACGTCATACCGGAATTCAACCTGTCACCATTGGAGGCACCCAGGAGACTGAACGAAGGACATTGCGAAGGCGGCGACTCGCGACGGAGGAGCAGCCAGTCTCGTGCGCTTCTTATGCCGCCGTGTCAGTCTGTTGCCGACCTCATACCGGAATTCAACCTGTCACCATTGGAAGCACCCAGGAGACTGAAGGAAGGACATTGCGAAGGCGGCTACTCGCGACGGAGGAGCAGCCAGTCTCGTGCGCTTCTTATGCCGCCGTGTCAGTCTGTTGCCGACCTCAAACCGGAATTCAACCTGTCACCATTGGAGGCACCCAGGAGACTGAACGAAGGACATTGCGAAGGCGGCGACTCGCGACGGAGGAGCAGCCAGTCTCGTGCGCTTCTTATGCCGCCGTGTCAGTCTGTAGCCGACCTCATACCGGAATTCAACCTGTCACCATTGGAGGCACCCAGGAGACTGAACGAAGGACACTGCGAAGGCGGCGACTCGCGACGGAGGAGCAGCCAGTCTCGTGCGCTTCTTATGCCGCCGTGTCAGTCTGTTGCCGACCTCATACCGGAATTCAACCTGTCACCATTGGAGGCACCCAGGAGACTGAACGAAGGACACTGCGAAGGCGGCGACTCGCGACGGAGGAGCAGCCAGTCTCGTGCGCTTCTTATGCCGCCGTGTCAGTCTGTTGCCGACCTCATACCGGAATTCAACCTGTCACCATTGGAGGCACCCAGGAGACTGAACGAAGGATACTGCGAAGGCGGCGACTCGCGACGGAGGAGCAGCCAGTCTCGTGCGCTTCTTATGCCGCCGTGTCAGTCTGTTGCCGACCTCATACCGGAATTCAACCTGTCACCATTGGAGGCACCCAGGAGACTGAACGAAGGACACTGCGAAGGCGGCGACTCGCGACGGAGGAGCAGCCAGTCTCGTGCGCTTCTTATGCCGCCGTGTCAGTCTGTTGCCGACCTCATACCGGAATTCAACCTGTCACCATTGGAGGCACCCAGGAGACTGAACGAAGGACACTGCGAAGGCGGCGACTCGCGACGGAGGAGCAGCCAGTCTCGTGCGCTTCTTATGCCGCCGTGTCAGTCTGTTGCCGACCTCATACCGGAATTCAACCTGTCACCATTGGAGGCACCCAGGAGACTGAACGAAGGACACTGCGAAGGCGGCGACTCGCGACGGAGGAGCAGCCAGTCTCGTGCGCTTCTTATGCCGCCGTGTCAGTCTGTTGCCGACCTCATACCGGAATTCAACCTGTCACCATTGGAGGCACCCAGGAGACTGAACGAAGGACACTGCGAAGGCGGCGACTCGCGACGGAGGAGCAGCCAGTCTCGTGCGCTTCTTATGCCGCCGTGTCAGTCTGTTGCCGACCTCATACCGGAATTCAACCTGTCACCATTGGAGGCACCCAGGAGACTGAACGAAGGACACTGCGAAGGCGGCGACTCGCGACGGAGGAGCAGCCAGTCTCGTGCGATTCTTATGCCGCCGTGTCAGTCTGTTGCCGACCTCATACCGGAATTCAACCTGTCACCATTGGAGGCACCCAGGAGACTGAACGAAGGACACTGCGAAGGCGGCGACTCGCGACGGAGGAGCAGCCAGTCTCGTGCGCTTCTTATGCCGCCGTGTCAGTCTGTTGCCGACCTCATACCGGAATTCAACCTGTCACCATTGGAAGCACCCAGGAGACTGAACGAAGGACATTGCGAAGGCAGCGACTCGCGACAGAGGAGCAGCCAGTCTCGTGCGCTTCTTATGCCGCCGTATCAGTCTGTTGCCGACCTCATACCGGAATTCAACCGGCCACCATTGGAGCCACCCAGGAGACTTAGCGAAGGACAAAGCGAAACAAGAGACTCGCGACGGAGGAGCCGCCGGTGAGTGCCGTTATGAAGTCGTCGACGTGCCCTGGTCAAGTCGCAACGGACGAGCATCACGGACAGGAGAAGAGGCGGCTCACGACCGCGAGACACTGGCCGACGACCTCCAGGCAGCGGCGCGCCTGTGCCGGCAAATAATTAAACTCTTACGGTGCAGTGTATTTAGATCTTATATAAAAGGAAGCAATCTGTTTGTTGATCTGAACGGGTGTCCAGTCTAAAGGCTGTACCGAAGCGAAATAAAAAAAAGTGAAACATAATGAACTTGTACGTCTTTCATGGTACTCGGGTCATGTAACGAAGAATTCTAAATGCTGCCAGAAACGCCGACAAGCCTACTGCCTTTGGTGTTCACGAATGTAACTTTCTGCCCGAATGCGTCGCATGACACCGGAAAATTGTTTTGCGGAACTTTGGTGAAAAATGACAACTGGCGAAGTCGGCCGCAGCCCATCTCCGCTTCAACCAGAGTGTTACAGTGCTAGCTGTTTGAGCATAGTTCCCCCGGTTTCGCGTAGTCGTCCCATCCGGGAGGAGGAAGGAGAATAGAAGAGTAACAGGGAGGAGGAAGGAGAGTAGGCGGCGGTCGGAGAAGAGCAGCACAAAGGTAGAGCGAGGTTCGATACCCAGTCCCGTCGGGTACCCACCGGTGATATGTACAATGGGTATGGACGCCCACTGCACCTACTGCCCGAACTCGCTTATTAGGTCCGTGGACAAGGTGGTGAGCCATCTCATCAACGGTATAATCCCTGCGTGACTGGGTATCGATATATGAACGACTGACGCAGTGCGTACAAATACCAGATTCAGTGAACATTGTGTGTGTGTGTGCGTGTGTGTGCGTGTGCGCGTGCGCGCGCGCGCGCGCGTGTATGTGTGTGTGTGTTTAACCTGCCATATACAGATCGCTTATGGAAATAAGAAGCAAGAATACAGCATTTTATGCACTACACAAATATCAGCGCTTCGAAAAACCGAAAACCCCGAATTACCCGAGTGTGTGTGTGTGTGTGTGTGTGTGTGTGTGTGTGTGTGTGTGTGTGTGTGTGTGTGTGTGTGTGTGTGTGTGTGTGTGTGTGTGTGTGTGTGTGTGTGTGTGTGAGAGAGAGAGAGAGAGAGAGAGAGAGACAGAGAGAGTTTAACCTGCCATATACAGATCGCTTATAAAAATAAGAAGCAAAAATACAGCATTTTAAGCACTACACAAATATCAGCGCTTCGAAAAACTGAAAACCCCGAATTGCCGAACTGATCATTAAAAGCGTGAAGTGCACCCAATTTGAGTTAAAAAACAGCGGCCAAGTTTTAGGCGCCGAAATTCGAAAAAAAAAAACAGCTGTGGTTTAGATCTGGTTAAACCTGGAGGATTGCGAAAGCAACATCTGCGCGTAGCCATATATTGTTGCGTGAGCTACATTGCCCACAGTGTCGCCATTTCGCGTGCTCTTACACGACCATACTGTGCATTCGCGAGGAACAAGTGACGTCACTACGCACCGCTGGCGTGCCTCGCCGCGTGCGCTCGCCTTCCTTTCCTCAAATGATCGGAGTGCAAAACGTTGACAACGCCAACGCCAATGAACACAATGAACGCCGATGGCCTATGACTTCAGCGCCGCGTTTCTGGCACAACCTTGTCAGTGCCTGCAGCTCACATCTCGCTCTCATCAGCCAACGTACCTATAAGAACAATTCAGGCGTCCAGTGTCCCAGGGAGCCATTATGTGCACTTCCTGTCCTTAAAATGATCGGAGTGTAAAACGTGGTCACTGCCAACGCCAATGAACACAAGGAACGCCGACGGCCTATGGCTTCAGCGCCGCGTTTCTGGCACAACGTTGTCGATTCCAACGCATGCAGCGCACACCTGTCACTACCGCCACTTAGCTTAAAGCACGGTTGAGGTGTCCGCTGTTCAGCCGCCGCGGTGGCTCAGTGGCTATGGTGCTCGGCTGCTGGCCCGAAAGACGCGGGTTCGATCCCGGCCGCGGCGGTTGAATTTCTTTGTAGGAGAAATTCGAGGCCCGTGTACTGTGCGATGTCAGTGTACGTTAAAGAACCCCAGGTGGTCGAAATTTCCGGAGCCCTCCACTACGGCGTCTCTCATAGCCTTAGTCGCTTTGGGACGTTAAACCCCATAAACCAACCAGGGGTCCGCTGTTCCAAGAGGGCAGTTATGCGTCTTCCCTCTGGTTCAGGTGTCCACCGAGATGTGGACACCTCGCCATCATCTCACGCTACGTATATCCTGATTGATTGATTGATTGATTGATTGATTGATTGATTGATTGATTGATTGATTGATTGATTGATTACCATGTTGTTTGTGGGCGCGGCGAAAGCGCTGCAAGCAAGGTGCCCAAAATGCTACGTCTTTTCCTGGTACAGGTCCTGCTGCTGTCAAGTACGCATGCACCTTCGCAGACTATCGCCAAGCTTCATCAAGCCACAAGAGAAGAATTGGTCATCAAAGATAACACATCGGGCAGCACCGTCGCCGTGGGGACGCCACAGGTGCATGGATATCGGACGTTGTCGACCGTGACGTCATCGACCCTTGGCCCTATAAATTCGGCACCACACCCGTCCGTCTTCAGTGGGCGCGGCGAAAGCGCCGCAAGCGAGGTGCACAAAATACTACGTCTTTTCCTGGTACAAGTTAGTTATGTTTGCACCGTACGATCTGACGATCGGTTTCTTGTTCTCTTGCCGTGCCCACGCACATGTCTGAACTGTGCCTATAGCTGCTATTGCTCATGTATGCTGCTTATTTGTGGAGATATAGAGATGAATCCAGGTCCAACAGTTGATGAAATGTTTCAGACACTCATTGAGGGGCAGAAAGGCATTAAGCTTCGTTTAGAGGCTACAGAAAGGGCACTGGGCAACTTTGGTGATCGCTTAAGTAACATAGAGGCAAACGTAAAAGAGCTGCGGATGAAAACAGATGAAATTGAAAACATAAGCACAGCTTTGAATAGTGTGCAGGATGCACTTGCACGGCATCAAGGCAGGCTTGAAGATCTAGAAGATAGAAGTCGGAGGTCAAATTTGATTGTTTTTGGCGTACAGGAAGATCCGATTGAAACAGAGTCGGATTTGCGCAGGAAAGTTATCGATGATGTTCTTTCCGCCAAATTGGGAGTGCAGTGTTCATCTGTAGCTCGAATTCATAGAATGGGGAAAAGTTCTTCTAATCGCCCTGTCATAATGCACTTTCAGGACTATAGGGAAAAGCAAGCAGTCTGGAGCAATGTGTCTAAACTAAAAGGAGAAAACATTAGAATCGATAATGACTACTGAGCGGAAACGTTGTGCAAACGCAAGCATCTTTGGCAAAGTGCAAAACTTGAAAAAAAAAAAGGCTGGAAGTAAGGTTTCCTTGATTTATGACAAGTTGAAGGTTGATGGGCGGTTCTATGAATGGGATGCTGTTCTAAACTCTAGGAGATTGATAGAACGCAACACCACATCTTTATCTGAAAGTTAATGGCCAGATACGTCCGATGTGCGGTTCGTTTCTCTCAATGCAAGAAGCGTTGTAAACAAAACAGAAAAACTGGAAGAATGTTTGCTCTCTTTGGATCCGCACGTGTGCGTCATAACTGAAACCTGGCTACACGAGCAAATCAGTGACGATGACATCGTCCCACCAGGTTATCGGTTATATCGGCGGTACCGAGGATCTAGAGGGGGTGGTGTTGTTGTTGTTGTTAAATCCTGTGTCGATGTTGACGTCGAAAGCCAGATTGCTGAGCATGAAAGCCTTTTTTTTTGAAAATCAAAGTGAAGGAAACAGCGTTTCATTTGTGTGCGGTTTATCGTGCTCCAGATGCTGATGAAAGCTTCTTGAGTAAATTGTATGATCTATTGTTGTTGTTACGAAACAAGAATGTGATTGTAACGGGTGACTTTAATTTGCCTTTACTAAATTGGAACAATCTGTCTTTTGGATTATCGCAAACGAGCGATATTATCCTTGATGTTATGCTTGCTCTTGGTCTTGATCAAATAGTTACTGAATGTACACGCGAAACATCAATTCTTGACCTGCTGTTCATTAGCGAAAGATTTAGAGAAGGAACGGTTACAATTGAACCCGGTATATCTGACCATAAGTTAGTTTTTTTTTTCCTGGAAAGTTGAAAAGTCAAAAACACACGCGCTTGATATTGCTACAGTTAAGGAATTTAGTCGAGCTGACGATGTGGCGATTATTGACTATATCGAAGAAAATCTTGTGATTACATGTGATGTGGAAAGCTCTTTGCAACGGTTCGCTAATGTGCTTAGGCATTGTATTAAAGATTACGTTCCAGAGAGAAAAACATTTAAAAAGCGGAAACATCCATGGATTACTCGTGAAATTATACACATTAAGCGTAGACTTAAGAGTTATCGTAAAAAGCATGGGACGTCAACGCCGCTGTTTAAAGACATCAAACATGACCTGTTATCAAAAGTGAGCAGCGCCAGGACTAAATATTTTTCGCACACTTTAGCAGAGTTTCTAAAGTCTGATCCGCAGAAATTTTGACGGCACTTGAGTAAACCCAAAGATGCACTTACCAAAATAAAAGTTAGCGACACGATTATCACGGACGCTGCCGAAATAGCTGAGAATTTTAATCAGTATTTCTACTAGGTGTTTTCAGAATTAGATGAATATGAAATAAAAGCAGCGGCTGCACCAGAGGAGGGCATTGAAGTGACTCGTGAGGGTGTCCTGGCGATGCTCTTGAAACTGGACACTAAAAAATCCGCTGGACCCGATGGTCTTCCGAATGTATTTTTGAGGCGATACGCAGAACAAATATCAGGTTGCCTAACAGACATTCTTAAACTATAATTAGCATGCGGAAAACTTCCTTCAGATTAGAAAATAGCACGTGTGGTTCCTGTGTATAAAAAAGGTGATCGATTGTCAGTTTAAAATTACCGGCCTGTTTCTATAACATGCAGTTGCTGTAAGATGTTGGAGCACATTGTAGCCGGCTACCCGCGAAAGTTCCTGAGCGATCATAATCTTCTGTCTGATTGTCAACACGGGTTTAGGCAGGGGTTATCCACAGTTACTCAGACTGTTCTGGCTGTGCACGACTTTGCGCGGGTGCTTGATATGTCCGGGCAAACGGACGTGGTTTTCTTTGATTTTAGCAAGGCCTTCGATAAGGTGCCACATGGGAAACTTCTCTATAAGATGGAATGTATGGGTGTGCCTTTTTTTTTATCATTCAGTGGGTTCAAGCCTACCTTACAGACAGGCGGCAATATGTGGAAATTAATAAGACCGCTTCAAGTGTTGTTAGTGTTCAATCAGGAGTCCCCCAGGGAAGTGTGCTTGGGCCATTGTTGTTTTTAATATATATCAATGATTTAGTTGCGGTTGTACCTGAAGATGTTTCTGTTAAGTTATTCGCAGACGACTGTGTTGTGTTTAAGCAAATTTCATCCGAATATGACCACAGCTCTGTACAAAAAGCAGTTTTTGCCATTGAAGAATGGTGTCTTAAATGGGCTATGGAACTTAATAGTGAAAAAACTGTTGTCTTACGTATAACTAGAAAAAAGTCTCCAAGTTTGCTGCCTTACCTTATTCACGGTAATAGGATTTTGGAAGTTGAGAAATATAAATATTTAGGTGTAACACTCGACATTAAGTTAAAATGGTCGTCACACATTACTAATATTTCTACAGCCGCATTGAAAAAAAGATATGGGTTTTATGAAGAAAGCTAAAAACTGCCCCAGCACACATGAAAAAATTGGCTTACGAAACTTGTGTGCGGTCTTTACTTGAATATGCTTCAGTCGTTTGGGACCCGTACACGAAAAAGGACATCATGGTCCTTGAAAAAGTCAATAGGAAAGCGGTTAGGTTTATATACGGAAAATACAAAAGGGAAGACTCTCCCTCGCAGTTAATGATGTCAAATAACATTCCTACACTAGAAATCCGCCGAAAGATTAATAGATTGGTATTCTTGTTTAATAGTTTAACAGGTAAAAATAAACTGAAGCTTCCGGAGTGTATTAAGCGTCCTCTAGTGAGAAGGACTCGGAACGTTCGTGAACATTCACTTACTCCATTTTTCGCCAAAACTAACAGTTTTAAATACAGTTTTTTTCCCTAGAACAGTGCAAGATTGGAATTCGTTACCAGAATCTGTTTTTTCCTCGCAAAATTTTTCTGAGGTGTTAAATCGTCTACTTACCTGCTAATATTGTTTATATGTATGTTTTGTATCCGTGTGCTGCTAATTTTGAATAACTTTATTCTTTTGGTTATGTAACATTGTATGTTCACTCCTGCTTGGGCCAAGCAGTGGCCTGCGGTATTATGAAATAAATAAATAAATAAATAAATAAATAAATAAATAAATAAATAAATAAATAAATAAATAAATAAATAAATAAATAAATAAATAAATAAATAAATAAATAAATAAATAAATAAATAAATAAATAAATAAATAAATAAATAAATAAATAAATAAATAAATAAATAAATAAATAAATAAATAAATAAATAAATAAATAAATAAATAAATAAATAAATAAATAAATAAATAAATAAATAAATAAATAAATAAATACTGAGCAAAAAATAGGGAATTTTGTTTCCCGCCCAAAAACGAGCGTCTTTAGCTAGAAAAAAACGACCCGAATAAATTCGACTTTTGGAAATTTTCGCTGAAGAACTTTATTTGTACGCGAATTTGAACTCAAAAAATATCGCCCGATTTTTAGCCTCCGCATTCTGGAAGAAATACAACGCGAAAACGAAAAGCCGTTTGTATGTGACGTAAAGTGCGAACTGTTGAGTCGCAAATATCATCATGTGTCGCTTCCTAATTACCCCTTCAGCAGAAAACTCTATTGTAGGGGTCAAAAGAAGCCATAGGGCTCTTTATCTCCTTTCCAAAATTCATAATTTGGCAGATATTGGCGGTTTTGGCGGACGCCTGAAAACGCTTTATATATGCGGCTTGTACCTTGTTCCTGCAGCGCGGAAACTAAGAACTCCACAGAATGCTTACTACATTCGATTGAGTGCGAAAGCACTGATATGTGCCACGTAGGAGACGACGGTGAGCGGGAAGTGCCGCAGGACGGAGCGCTCGCGCTAGGCCAGCTGCTGATACGCGAGAGATGATTTTGCTCAAGAAAATAGATCAGCACTGTGCCCTGCGGCACATCGTGCATGAGGCCATGTTCTGCCCTTTTTTCTTCGGTCGTTGTTTTCCTGTCGCTTGAAAGGTTAGAAATCCAGCGTAGCGGTCTTCCACTCACACCAAGGTCCAGTAAACTGAGTAGGACATGAATGTCACTGACAGTGTCCAATGTACGCGTGATATGCACGCATAGCCGTGATATTACCACGGCTGTGCGCCAGCTCAACTTATGTGACGGTGTTCATAATTGCATCATTGTGCATCTACGGTTACGAAAGACAGTCAGGAACTTTGAGAACACTCCTCTCTCATCACGCCCCGAATGAATCCTGGCGTCATTCATCTCCATCACTTTGCATAAGCCGCTCGTTAGGCTCGGCGCACGAAAGAGTCCATGAGCAGGGGGGATTTCAGGGCTTTAAGATTTCAGCAACAATAGCAGGGCTGTCTTAATGCCTTGTTGTAGATGGTATTATTAGTTGCTTTTTTATGCAGCTTCGTGTTCCAGCACTTTGTTCCTCGTGTCAGCAAATAAACAGAGTTGAATTGATGGAGCGATTTATATCTTGATAGATTGAAATGTTATATTGCTATTGTTTCAGTTAAAACTAGTCTTACCTTTTTTTTTTGTTCGGCTATTGTAGCTTTGTAATAGACGATGCAGGTCACATGTTCATACACAGTTTAACGTCATCTATTTCATGTTTGTAATTGTTTAAGGCACTGCTCGGAGCTTTTTTGTTTCTCTAATATTATTGGAATATTATTTCAAGCTTCCGCTCGTGGGCAAGGCAAATAACGAACGCACTGAATTTTGACATCCTACTGCAGATACACTCATGAATCCATCTTGAGGAACGACTGCCGCGTCAATGACAATTTCTCTCTCTAAAAAAAGAAAAATGGGGGAGGAGGGGGGGAGGGGGCTATCGAGTTTTCTGTGTAGCACGATGTATTGCGAATACTTGAAAGGGCAAGGGGTGATTTCCACCGCCTGTCTCTAATCAAACCTATACCTGCCGTTGTGGCCATCCTAAATTGTTGCAGTTGGGCCCAGTTACTTAATAAATCGTAGATACCGAGATAGGTACCCTCCGCTTGCTCCTTACGCACTCGCCATACCTTCCTCTTTCCACGGGAAACATCTTTCTGTTAGTTCCCGCGGTAACCACGTCCCTGTTACGCCTTCCTACGCTCTCGGTATCCTGCTGGGCATCGCCTGGTTAACCTCCCTGCCTTTCCGTCCATTTGTATCTCTCTCTACCCACCGTGGCAGGTGGCAGTTAAAGCAATGATTGCAGGAGCTTATGCGGCTGCTGCGACTACGACTACGACGCAAAACCAAGGAACGGGCACTTAACAGCTGTCGCTGTCAAATAAAAAAATTGTTACGACAAATAGTGAAGTACTGGAGGCCAGGGTGTCGAACCGGAATTTTTTCGGGTTCGGTTCAGGTTCGGGTTCACGCCTTTCGGGTTCAGTTCCGGGTTCGGCTCCGGAGCGACATTCCGTTCCGGTTCGAACCGCTCCGGATAGCGCCGAACCGGTTCAAACGGGTTCAAACGGGTTCAGACTATAAAAAATTCTGAACGTTGGTTTTTATTCAACCTTGTTTTGCTGTTTACTTTTCTTTGTGAAATCAGCATATAAATCAACACTGCAAAATTTGCTCAATGCGAGATGTTTTACTGTCCGCGGCAAAAAGATTTAAATTTACGCAAGAGCCGCGAAATCAAATGAACTCAGAATTAGTGTACACCGGCCATGTGAACTAGACTCTATCTGATGAGATACATAAAAAAAAGCTGATGGATTTTTCATCTATTAAACTTTTCAGCTTCAGCAGTTTCGGAGTCCCCGTCAGGCGAGTAATAGGTTTCTGTTGAAGCTCGTGTCAATTGGGAATTTCTCCGCCGCAAAATGCTTAAGCGCTCGAGCGCCGTCAGGACCGTTGCATGCGCCCGCTATGAGCGGAAGTCGCCTTGTATTTGCAGGTATATACAGCCAAGACATCTTTGTCACCCCAAAAGCGGCTTGCCAGTCACCCCCAACTCTGGCACACCTGCAGCATATATCTAGAGAGTTTACCAAAAATATTTTATTTTCATCACCTGCTCTACATCGCCTTTGTAACTCGCCTTATATATCTCGACCACCTATAGCTCAGTTTCTTCAAAAACACAGCTAATCGTGGCTTGTCGCTAGTACAGTGTAAAATTAAGATTTTGGCCTATGCTGATGTCGTCGCCGTCTCTTGCTCTGATGAAAAGAATATGATAAAAAAGCTGGCTTGTTGAGGGCACTTCGTGTCTGTATACAGGGACACAAACTTGTGACGTCTTCAATGCGACGTTGCGTTGTGACAATGCTGCAATTGGTGCATTGCGGGAGGAGGACCGTAAATTCGTTAAATAGAATTTTTGTTACTTTTCTGGGACGTTTTCAAAGGCAGCCCATGCGTGGACAGGATTTCATGCTACCTTGATACAGATGGTGAGTGTTTCGTGGAGTTTTTGTCCACTAACCTGTTTCATGATTTTTATTTTCCGAAACCGAAAACCACCGCTTCCTGGCATCTGTGCTTATTACGTGACTAAATGCTCATCTGTCTTTTATGTACATAGTCGTGAGGGAATTTTGTGATGACACTCTCGATTTCCTAAATATTCGCTTTTCTTTACAATGCCTGCACGGATTCTCGAGAATGCAGCTGACAAAGCTCCTGATCGGTCACTTCTTCCTCTACGTGCAGCCTTACCTAGCCTTTCCTGACAACCTTATATTAAGACGAGTTCAGAGGATGTACATTCAATAGGCCCCAGAAACCTTTCTTAGACTTCAAACGTCGACCATACGCGTTAGGACATGCCATCGAGCCAAGAGGACGTTTGTGCCATGATCAGAGAATTGCTACATCTGCAAGCAAGGAGAAACTATTGAACAACGCAATTATTTGTGACGCTCGTTTGAGACATAGCTCACTTCAGCAGCCTCTTAAAAAGGACATTGAGGTCATGCCTCACACTATAAGATTTGTGCCAGTAATGAAGGACACCGGAATTCCGTGTGAACTTTTCCTGTTAATAAGACTGCTTATCGTGTGAATAAGCTGTATGCTTGATAAACAACGCACAATCGTCACTTTCGGCGAGGTCACTGTTCAGAGAACAGTTCGTTTCAGCTCAGAATGTACATGCTGGGGAAGTTCAACCTCCAGACTGATCGCCTTTTCTTGACGTGTGCGCAGTCAGGAATTTTTATGTGCGGGCAGAGCAAGGGAGTGATAGTGGCATGAGGCCGTATGCCGAGGTCGCGGAATTCGACCCATTCCAGTAAGGTAAGACGAGGTCAGGGAGGTTCCGATATTTCATGCGGCAACAATAAAAAGAATCTTCGAAGATGGCCGAGTAGCCTAACGCATCAGTAAACGAAGCTTCTCTGTTGCGGCCGCCGCCACTGGCTCGGTTCCCACTCAGCGTTAGAGTATTGTATGTGGTTGTTTTTCTTTACTGCGTTAGCAGTTTAGTCTCCTTTCTCAAAAATTCAAAAATTTCCGTGGTGTGTGTGTGCGTGTGCGTGTGTGTGTGTCCATGCATGCGTGCGCTTAAGCATGTGTATGCACACGCGTGCACAATTCGGTGGGCGCGTACGTCCGGGTACTCACTGGCAAAAAATTTACAGACGGTTGCAATTGTCGGTAAGGCGAAGTTTAAGCGCAACTCATCACACGCTACCTGGCATGTGGCGTATTATGCTGCTAGCCACTCTTGGGGTATTCCCGTGGCTCTGCTACTTGGACAACCGGCTACGCCGACTACGCCGACTGCGACGCGCAACTGGGGAACGGGCGCATAATAGCCGCGGTCTAAAATGCCCCATCTACCTGCAGCCGATCTACCTCAGGTTGAATGCTGTGAATGCTGCACGTGTTCCGTCGCAAATCGTTCCACAAAAGAACGCGAAAACGTTAGCGAATCCTGCCGCTGTGGTGCAAAAACTTGTCTTTGAGTCGTCGTGGTGGTGAGCGGCGAGATTCCAATAAGTTGGAAATTTTCGCTGGGACGCGCCGCTGACTTGCCCATTCGCTTGCATGTGAACCAACCTTAAGCCTCTCTCCTCAGACACTAACAAGCCGAAGCGAGGGTTCTCGCAAAGCTCCCGCCCTCACCGTTCGACCGCGGTTTTTATGTGGCAGTCTCGGAAAAAGAAGACGCATTGCGTTCGCTGCTAGTGACGAGGGTGGCGCTGGTGAACACTCTCATGGTTCGGTTGCACTACACATAAGTACCCCCGAAAGCCAAAAATATAAGACAATCGCCGCCGCAGCGCGGAAGTAGGCAGACACCTTAAATTTCCTCACTGTGCGCTTTTCTGTATAGCCTCCACAGAAGGCAGACGACTCCAGTACTTACGGGGTATTTGTTTCCTGTACTGTTGCACCGGCAACCTTTTCTGGAGTTCCTTAACACCAGTGCTTTAAAACGTGTTAAGCGAATGTACATTTATTTCTTCTGCTGCTGAAACGTTCTGCTCTAAACTTCACACACCGACGCTGCCTGTCAAGGCATTACATCATGCTGAGGAGATGTTTGTGTCATGGACGGTAAATTGCCGCCTGCTCAATGCGACAAAGACCATTGTTTTATTCTGTGCAGTGATGCTACGTTCTTCTGGGACATAATTACGGCGAACGTACACTTGAGAAGGGCATTCAAATCACATGGATTAGTACCCGTTTTTTGTAGTGGAGAAAAACTGTGTTTTGCCGTGTGATTGACCGTTTAGTCTCAAGAGCCGTATGGTTGATCGCCGCCGAATCACCGCGGTCATTGAAATCTTTGTTCCGTGAGCAGTGCGCTTTGGTGAGGGGAGTATATGTTGCCCCGGAAGGGCCGCTTTGCTGGCTACCCTGTCTAGATGCATGGGTGTGCCTCTCAGACTTCTGATGTTTAGGGAGGTGGGGATGTGCAGGGGTGTAGTGGGCTCGTTTTACACAGCCTGGTGTTTTGTGGCATGGGCTTACTTCGATTTTCCTTGTCGGCACTATTTCCATGCAATAAATAAAAAAATCGTCGCCGTAGCTCAGTTGGCAGAGCACCGGACGCAAAATTCGGAGGTCAAGGGTTCGGATCCTATTGGCGGCATGTTTCTTTTTTTTTCTTCAGTTTAGTCAGTTATCGTGAAAAACATTTACTTTTTAAGCTCCTATTGATGAGCACCACCAGTTATTTTTAAAAAAGTACATCCTCTATGCTCCTTGGTTTCGGTTATTGATGGCTTCCCTCATGTGCTGCAGAGAGGAAGATATAAGCCGCACGTCAGAGAATTCAAGATGCAGCAGTCTGAGAACAGCGTGACGAAGCTGCCCGCTAGCGATTGGTATTTTTTTTATATAAGCAAAACAATTTCAATGCATCGACATAACAGAAAATCACTTCATCACAGTTACATTTCATTTCAGTAGCACCTTTCTAGGCGTTTATCACATCTCAACGAGCGCATGTATTTCCGCATTGCCTCTTTGTGTAATCACTATTTTTTTTTCTAAGTATCGTACCGCTGCTACATGCCCGCCTTTCATTGCTTATTTCCGTCGCGTGCAACAAAGAATGTTCGGATTCTTTAAAAAGAAAGCGCATATGTATATTTCTTTGTTTTGTAATAATAGTATTATGTGTGTTCTAACGAGTCAAAGCAGCGCGGAGTCTATCAGGAACAAGCCGCCGCGGTGGCTCAGTGGCTATGGTGCTCGGCTGCTGACCCAAAAGACGCGGGTTCGATCCTGGCCGCGGCGGCTAGAATTTCTTTGGAGGAGAAATTCTAGAGGCCCGTGTGCTGTGCGATGTCAGTGCACGTTAAAGAACCCCAGGTGGTCGAAATTTCCGGAGCCCTTCACTACGGCGTCTCTCATAGCCCTAGTCGCTTTGGGACGTTAAACCCCACAAAACCAATCTATCAGGAACGCTGTAGTGGAGGGCTCCAGATTAGCGTAGACCAGCTGGGATTCCTCAAAGTGCACTCACATCGCACAGCACACACGCATTTTTGCATTTCGTCGCTATCAAAATGCGACCTCGCCACCGGTATCGAACTCGCGACCTTGACATTAGCAGCCGAGCACCACAGCCACTGAGCCATCGTGAGGGATCTTATTCATTATCTGCTATCTGAGACAAGGAATGCCTCAGAAAGTAAATGTTGCACAACGTGATTGGGTCATTGCGCCTATGCTTCACATATTTATGGTACTCGACACAAAGAAAAGGAAACCATTCTCACTCAGTGCTTTACGAGTTAAAGCTGTGCTAACAATTCGAGTAAAGCTGTACGTAAGCATGTGAAAGGGGGACAATATAAAATCCAACATTTCACGTCAATCTGGCGTAAAATAATTTAGAATTACCAAAAGCACATTGCGGAAACGCCAATTAGCTTTCTTCCTAGACACGAGACTTCTTGCAGTTTTTTGTTGAACTGGATGCCATTTCGACTGGATGTCATTTCCTCACTCCATAGCGCCAACAGCTTGCGCTGGGTAAATCTACGCGCTGGCATATGCCGTTTGGTCTGAAAAAACAAAAGAAAAAAAAGTACGCCGTCTTGCACAAAATGTGCGGCTTAACAGAGTCCCGAAACGGTTCGGAACGGTTCCTTTCAATCGTTCCGGTTCGGGTTCAGTTCCAAGATGGCGAAAAAAATTTGGGTTCGGTTCGGTTCCAGTTCCGGGCAAAAATTCGGGTTCGGTTCCGGTTTCGGGTTCAGGTTCGGTTCCGGTTCGACACCCTGCTGGAGGCAGTGATGAAGCACATCTGGGCCACGCAGTTACCACAGAACCTAACTATGAGAACGAAACTAGCAGGAGAATGAGAGCGCTGGAGTGGATCTGGCAGGCACTCTCAAGATATAAACGGCAAGTTTCCAGCACCTCTCAAGAGGGAGGTACATAAATGATGCATTCTGCCAGAACTTACTTGGGGAGCCGGAATTTGTAACCCAACGGAAAGACTTGAAATGAGATTGAGGACGGCGCAGCGAAGCATGGAAAATAAAATGGAACGAGTAACATTATGAGCGATAAAAAGCGCAGCTTGGATTAGAAGAGAAAGCTAGTTGATGATCTTCTAGCTGCAGTTAAGGAGAAATGGACTGATTTCAAGGATAGGAAAACTTACCGGGAGGCAGCAGAAGGTTATGGGGGGAGATAAGATAAGCAATTTTTGCGTGATACAGTGGCCCGCGGCTAGCACACGACAGGGGTAACTGAAGATCATTTTCGTGTTTCAACTAAGTTCTCACAGAAGGTTCCAGTGTCTCGCGTACTCTGTACTGCAAACGGTCCCTTCATGGTCACGAGATAATAAAGAAAAAAAAAGAAAAGTATGGAAAACGATGGTTTTAATCAACTACAGAATCGAACCGTCAACCTTTTAGTTCCAAGAACGTCGTGCTATCTTTGGAATTATGCTCTTTAGCGCTTTGTTTCTGGCGTGGCATTTAATACCCTGGAATAATTTTACGCGCTAGAACTATGACAACATGACTGGTGGGGTGACATGAAACACTAAGCATGGCAGAACGCTGGGATAGAGGTAAGATTGATCAAGTTATCAAGAGGGACCGCAATTCTGGTTTGAAGCTAGTTTTGTCTTACATTTCTAAAACGCAAACAATCACCTGGCTAAAGTAAGAACACAGACTCGCATCTGTGGCCCGAAACATAGGTTTTTCACAGGCTGTACAATGCTCTAAGGAAGGACATGCTGAGGGGCACATCAACAAAGGAAAACGTGGTAAGTCATTGCTGAATATTAGTGTTAAAATTTATCCGCTTCTTAAAAGACTCGTGTAGAAGATGGCAGAACAATATCGCATATTTACAATCGAGAGAACAGTGCTAGATTGGTTCAAGAACACCACAGAGACACCGATTATTAAGCAACGCAAAATGACTTTTTTTTTAAATATGTTTTTATGCGCAACATCTCAGTGCATACAGCTCAAACAAAGTTTTCTTATATGTTACAAACTCGTACACGTGTTATAGCGCTCAGAAAAACTTGCAGTCCATGATGGGTGGCCTGAGGGCGTTGTGACGCCAGCTCACGGCGCCGACATGTGACGCACGGGAACAGAAAGGACAAGATACTGTTATTCTAACGATGTGTGCCGTTCTCTGTGCTTTCATGGCCGTTCATTTTTTTTTCTTTGATTTGCGGAACATACTTCATGCAGTTTATAGTTTGAAATTACAGCTTCTTTCTTTACGGTGAGCAGTAAGTATACCGCTTAAACACTACCGACGCGTTCGCTCTTTGGAACCCTTGACATTTGTTACGTGATTAGGGGTGAGTTCCGCGAACTGTTTTCGTTGTCTTTCGCTTACACCTTCCTTCACGGCTAGTATACTTTTTTTATAGCACTCCGCCACTCTTTTGATTTCCTTCTTTTTCTTTTGCTCCAAAAAAAGAAGAAAAAATGAAGCCAGTGGTTTGCAAAAACTGAAAAGTCAGTTGCTGTTCGCCACGATAAATCAGACCACTGTGACCCATCAAAGAACACCCATCGTAGTGCATGTATCTATTCGCTTTGATGAACTGTCGCCGCGCCACGTGGGCAAGGGGGAAGACAGACAGCTTAGAGAGCGACACGCATCTTTGGAATGGCAGAACCTGCACACCTTTCGTTCTCAGTTCGCGTCACGTGTCGGCGCCGTAAGCTCGCCTAGGGTGGCTCGATAGGAGAGGCGCGCGAAACGATGTACTCGAGCCCTCCTGCGCCAACAACTGCGCCAACAACTACAAAACCATGTTCTACGCATTATTGCTTTATTTCCGCATGGTGTCACTGTTTCCGCGTTTATTCAACCACGTAATATTCTTCCGAGTCCCAACCCAATTACGTATAATTCAGGCATTTTGCATGTAGGCTTTCATGCATGCAGTCTTATAGGCTTTTTGAGGTAGTCTTCTTCAGTTCATATATCGGCAAGGTTCAAATAATGATACAAGGCTCACATCAGATAGTAACTTCCACCTCTGAAAAGTCCGCTCTAATTTTAGGGCATCTTCACTTTTGTATTCAGGTCAGTTAAAGGTTGAAACGGCATACCTCTTGACATTAAGTGAAGCTTACCTGTGAGTTTGTTCAAAGGCTCATATCGATCTTTTATTTTCCAGGCCTCTCACTCAGGCACTTGCTGAATTATTCATAGCCACCCTTCCTAAGGCTACTACCTCGCATTTCAGCTCAGTGCACTTATGTATTTCGTTCTCGTATTGTTTTTATTCTCTACTATTTGCTTTATCTTTGAATTTTTCTACCTATATTTTGTTCGTTCATGCTTGTTTTGATTTGGGTTATCCTTAGTTTGCTAATACTTTTGTCCACTATTTTTTGTTTGTTATCGTTTTATTTGCTTTTGATGCATTATGCTTTACTCATTACTATGTACAGGTCCCTCCATTAAGAACGGGAGCAACAAGTTTGTATAAAACGGCGAAGTTTTTGGTCCTGTCTCTCCTGAAGACTAAAGTAACTTTTGGATAACATAAGTCAAGAGGGAAACAGGTTACAAAGCAGGAAAAAGTGCACTTGTCACTCATAAGTATCGTACGTAGAACGGATTAGTAAAATTCTGAATCTTTAGTAGTGTGCGAAAGGTATTTTTTTTTTTCAAGCCGAATCAAAAACGAATAGTGTAGCTTTGCTACCAAATCGAAAACGAATAATTTGTTCCCTCTTTCAACAAACTTATCAATTTCATTTAGCACGCTGTCCCCTGATGATGTTGACAAATGCTAGCAGGTTCCCTATTCTGAACAGTAAAATAACAACACAATAATGTAAAGCGTAATTGCTTGAGTCTAAAGATTAGCTTACCTCGTAGTACAGAAGGACGAGGCAATAAAATGTTCCGCAAGGAACCCGAGAACCAACAGAAACCACGCCCTGTCGCAAAGGGTTTCTTGTCTGTTCAGTCAGCCAGAGTAAGGACTTGCCGAATTATGTCAGTTTGACTGGAGTGAACTCTAGTTGTTCTTTATTCTGGCGTAATTATGGGCCGCTGTCCGATTATCTGTGCCGGCTTCAGATAAAAGCTGTTGACTATTCTTCCGAGCATGAAAACCGTGCTGAAGAGCTTGTTTCTTTTGGCTGAGGTATATATTCCAACAGCCTACATTCTGTCCCGTTTTACCTATCAAATTTTTTCAGAATATTTTACCGCATATAATTACGAACTTCCCCATTTTAAGAAAATTTTTGAGAAAAAAAAAAGGCCGTTCATTCTGCGCGTGAGTTCGGTATTTAAGCTCTGGCTCACGCGCATGAAGTCCTTCGAGGAAAGCATTTGGAGCTCTCAACAATTATATCCTTAGTTGTGCTGCTTTAAAAAGTTGGCAGTGGCTTAGCTCTGCTATGCCAGGATATACGTAGTGTGAGCAGTGACGTCACGTGGCTCTGCGACGGCGAATGCGCACGGCGAGGCGCGCCAGCTGTGCGCACTGACGTCACTCGCTCCTCGCGCATGCGCAGTATGGTCGACGGAGGGAGCACGCGAAACGGCGAGACTGTGGCCACTGTAGCTCACGCTACAAAACATTGTTGCTGACCATGTGGCGCCTTTTACTTTTCTCCCGGCTCGCTCAGACCAGGCGCGGTCGCTTTCAGATTACCTCCCTGTAAAGCGTGCTTTGTCTGTAAGCCTTTTCTGCACTGCAAAAAAGCTATCTTTAAAAGTTGTGTGGTAGACAGAAAAAATAAAAAGATTAATATTCCATCCCAGTAGCCTCACTATAGGAGAAGAGCGATTTGATATAACATGTGAGATAAAAGCGAAGAGCGCAAAAGTGTTAAAGGGGAAAAACTACATGAAAATTTAGGGCTGATAAGGGCACGATAGTGACGGGTTAAGCAGTGGATGAGACGTTTATAATTTGGCAAGGGGTGGGGGGTGCTTAGATTTGCTTTTACAGATTTGCCCCACTTTCATTTAAAATTATTTATCTTACGCCTTTGAAGAACTGGTGCCATAGATTTTAACAGCTTCTAGTTGTCGCCAACCCAAGAGCAATTGATGATGTTTTGTATTCGTTTGTATTTTTGTACATTTTTTACAGTGTTAAATATAAATTCACTTATATTTCGAATAATAAAACCAAGTAAGTCTTCCACACATCTCAAGCATTGCGCTTTTTGGTTTATGTTCAACGAGCAGCAAGTGCTTCTTTCACATTTATGCTGAGAAATTCAAGCGAAAAAAGAAATTTCTGGACCCAATAACTGTTGATTGTAAGGTTGATGCGTACATTACTATGATATTTGTTTAGACATTCCAGGCGGAAATTAATTGACAGTGCGTCTATGAGGACAGCGCAATCTTTAGAAATGTTATTAAATCTCTGTTTTTCACAGTTTTTTTAATGATAACGCAAATTTATATCAAATATTATGTGTACATATGATTTATGCTTGCTATTATTAGTTATTGAACCTTATCCTTCACCGTACGATTTGCATGTTCAATATAGGCAAGTTTTGAGAATTTTTACATTAAATCTTCAGCAATACTACACAATGTTAATTTACTCAGGGTAGAAATATTAGTTAAAGGTTTGAATGGAAAGAGAGAAGGCCACCATCATTGTTTCAAAATGCCTTAAGTTAGTGTAATTTGCCCTTCCAAGTTATGAAAGCAGCGTAAAGGCTTTAAACTCTCTGACGTATGAACACATGACAAGCAAGTTGCATGCTAGGGAGATTTTGCTATTAGCCGTTGCCGTGATGTCCGGTGGTACACAGAGCTGTAGATACTGCCGGCGAGGTTAATCTGCCTCCAAATTTACACTTTCCCGTTGACCAATATACAGCCTGTCGCCTTCGACTGCACGGAACAATTCAAAGAATACAAGGCCATCACAATACAGAGCGAGCTCAACAATGCACGCGCTCTCCGCATCGAAAGTAATCCGTAACCCTCCGTCCCATAATCTTACGGCCCACGCGAGCACCGCAGACAAGTGCACAAATTAAGAACAGCCATTCTTAAGGTGTTGTGGAGGCTGACTACGGCTTTGGCTCAGTTCCTTGCAAACTTTGCGCGCAAAGAGGACGTTATTGTACGCGGTGCGTTAATTCACACACTCCATATCCAACACATACAGGACCTCCTAGAATAGCATTCGTGCCTCCATTGTGCGGACTGCTTACCCAGTGCACGCATGATCTGGGAGCGTCCCCACACGGCACTGCTGTCTACCTTCTATATGGAGTTTCTTGAAAACCTGTGGCACGCCTCTTGAAGACTGGTCCACATTATGAAAAAGAGTTAAGCATTAATTACTGCCACTTATTATCGAACAAGCTGATGGCATGCCAGGAAGTCGTCCGACTGTTCTTTCTCTCTCTGTGAAATGTTTCCAAGATTTTTCGCGTTATAACTTAGTACTTTACAGAAGTTTAACATTATGGCGTTAAACATA